>NC_137123.1:36063576-36463576 GCF_949319135.1 Squalius cephalus | reverse complement strand
AGGTCAGAACCCACGGCCATCAGGGCCGGGCTGAAGCTGGTACCCGGGCGTGGCTGGGGGGCTCAACAGCGCCCCCTTGAACGGGGTTCTGAAACTTGATCCATATATCAAACACACTTGCATGAATTAATATGAAACTCGGTACACATATAGATCTTATCGGGCCGAACAACTTTACCCCGGTCAAGTTTTACGCCAGCCCAACAGGAAGTCGGCTATTATGGGTTGTTTGGAAAACGCTTGCTGTGGA
Source organism: Squalius cephalus (assembly GCF_949319135.1). NCBI lineage: Eukaryota > Metazoa > Chordata > Actinopteri > Cypriniformes > Leuciscidae > Squalius > Squalius cephalus. The sequence continues at coordinate 36,463,326 of NC_137123.1, read as the reverse complement.
ATGTGAAATACTCCTCCTAGAAAATTCACCGTGTCCCCTTCAAACTCGGTGTGCATGTAGTCAAGACTTTGAGGATGCTAAATTGCGGACGGATTTTTGATATCTCGAACGGTTTGGCTGTGGCGAGGAATCGAATTTATGGCGAGAAAAGAGAAACACGGAAGTGGAATAACTTCTGCATACATTAACTGATCTTGATGAAACTTCAGCAGTGTGTTCGTGGTAAGAGGCCGATCAGATGGATGTAGCTATTGTGAGTCAAAGTTATAGCGCCACCAACTGGCAGCAGGAAGTGTGTCACTTTCAACATGCTTTTGACAAAAGTGGGGGGGTTAGTTTTAACTACAGTAAAGAAAAAATAGTTTGTATATTGTTCTCATCAAGCCGGACAACTTTCTAATTTACATTCAATAGCTCTGGCCATCAGGAAGTCAGATATTTTGGTCTGAATGTGAATTTTTTTGCAAAATCAGCCTTTGAATTTTTAGCCACTCCTCTTAAACTATTTATTTTATTCGTACCAAACTTTTTCAACATGATGAAACTACATTAAATATGCTAAATTGTGAATGGATAATAAATATCTCAAACGGTTTTGCTATGGCGAGGGATTAAAGTAATGTCCAAAAAGGAAACACTAAAAATCTTCTAAAAATGTAATTATATACCATTTATTTCTATATAAAAGAATACAAATATCACAACTAAACCCATTTTATTCTGTTTTTGCAATTCAAGAAGAATGAAAAAGTTAAAACAGGCTATTTAGTGCTATTTGGTTCAACAAAAAAGCAAACATAGGGCTATACTGCCCTCTTGTGTCCAAAAGGACATCAAAATAGTATATAAAACGTTTTACCAGGTAGGCCAATATTGTATTTAAATATACATTTATTAGGTATGTGTCTGAGGATATTTTCCCACCGGTTAATCGACGTGTGACACGAGTGGGTGCTTTTAAATCGCTAATATAATAGTGAAAGAAAAATAATGATAATGTTGCACACACAAATCACACACATGTGGGAAAGAATGATGCTTTTAAACAACACTAAACCGCCATTAGGTGTCGCCAGGCATCCATCTTAATAAGCGAGTCATTGATTCATTCGTTCAAACGATTCGTTCGAATGAGTCGATCATGATTAAGACAGATGTTTATGGATTGATCATTCAATCTTTGAGTCAACCGATTCGTTAAAAATGCTGAATCGTTCAGTTATGAGAAAACACGTGATGGTTCTGCCGTGATCTTTGTTTAACTATTTTCGCTGCTGAAACAGAACAAAAACAGTCAACATTGAATCTAAAATGTAAGTGACTTAATTGTAACTGTTTATTAACCTGTTGTATGAAATCTAGGGGTGGGAGAAAAAATTATTCTTAGATGCATCGCGATGCGGACGTGGACGATTCTGAATCGATTCACAAATGTCAAAAAATCGATTCTCTAAAAAAATATTTTTCTAATAACGTAATATTGACGGAAGGCAAAAGGCGGAACTCTAAGCGGACGTGCGTGCAGTCTGTGGCGCGCACATAACAGAGAAGTTTCTTCTGCTCACCAAGGCTGCATTTATTTGATTAAAAATACAAACAAAAACAGTAATATTGTAAAATATTATTCCAATTTAAAACAGCTGCTTTCTATTTTAATATATTTTAAACTGTTATTTATTCCTGTGATCAAAGCTGAGTTTTCAGCATCATTACTCCAGTCGTCACTGTCACATGATCCTTCAGAAATTATTCTAATATGATGATTAAAACTCAAGAAACATTCATTATTATTTTAAATGTCGAAAACAGTTGTGTACAGTCTTTGATGAATAGAAAGTTCAAAAGAACAGCATTTATCTGAAATCTAAAGCTTTTGTAACGTTAAACACTACCGCTCAAAAGTTTTGGGTTAGTAGGCTAATAATTAAAATTTTATTTTGGGGGGAAATAAATAAAATAAATCAGTACTTTTATTTATGAAGGATGAGTTAAACTGATCAACAGTTACAGTAAAGACATTTATAATGTTAAAAATATATATATTTGAAATATATGCTGTTCTTTTGAACTTTACATTCATCAAAGCATTTTGAAAAAAAAACTGTTTTCAACATTGAAAATAATAATGAATATTTATTGAGCATCAATCATCATATTAGTATGATTTCTGAAGGATCATGTGACACTGAAGACTGGAGTAATGATGCTGAAAACTCAACTTTGATCACAGAAATGAATTACTATGTAAAATATTTAAAAATTGAAAACAGCTGTTTTAAATTGGAATAATATTTCACAATATTACTGTTTTTGTTTGTATTTTTAATCAATAAATGCAGCCTTGGTGAGCAGAAGAGACTTCTCCTAAAAACATTAAAAATCTTACTGACCCCAAACTTTTAAACAATAATAAATATATATATATATATATATATATATATATATATATATATATATATATATATATATATATATATATACATATATATGTATGTGTGTGTATGTATGTATGTATGTATGTATATATATATATATATATATATTAGGGGTGTAACGGTACACAAAAATCACGGTTCGGTACGTACCTCGGTTTTAAAGTCACGGTTCGGTTTATTTTCGGTACAGTAAGGGAAAGAAATGCAAACATTAAACTGCAGGTTGTTTATTACTATAAACTTTTTTTAACAAGTTGTTTACACTTTTTTAAACACTTTTTAATAAAATATAATAAAATAGATATAAAATAAAAAAAGAATAAGAAATAAAATACTGCTGCAAAGTTCTCCACTAAATAAAATACTCTCAGTCTCAAACCAATATCACATAATAAAATATAATGAAAAATATAAATAAATAACTATGATTACAGTGCAGGAACAGAAAATAGCCCTATATTAAAATAATATTAAACAAATATATTAATGTATTATTATTTTTCAATAATCAATCAACAATCAATTTACGATTTTTTTTCCCACTTTTTTAATAATTATCAAAATAAAATATAGTCCAAAGCTATAGTACAAAGCTATTATTACCAGAGCATGTGATCAGAGCAGGTCATTTTACCATTGTTGCCAGCATGACTATACCAGCTCAGCAAACAGAAATCTAAGTTACTACTGAGAAATTTCACCTTATTTGAGCGGACTTTGCTTTTCCAGTGCGTGATCGGTACATGATTGGAGTGTTTGGGCCGTTAACGACAGAGCAGAACGCGCAGCGCAAACACGGACTCGAACATTGAGCAGAGAGCGCAGCGGGCCGACACACACACACACACACACACACACACGCGCGCGCGCGCGCACGCCACGGAACGGAGAGTGCGGCGGCGCACACGAAGCGGAAAAGCTTTTTTTCGCCATGCAGTCTATTTCATTGTTACAGTGACGACGGGTAAAACACGGGTAAAACCAGAGAATGTCTAATAGGAAAAAACATTAGAATCAGCTGCAGGGCGGGATTTGCGCTGAACGCGGAGACTTCCGCCACTTAATATGTTCGTGTGGAAACACGAAAATGTACCTATGTTCCGCACACAAAATATTGCATTCAGTCATTCGGTACACACGTGCACCGAACCGAAAGCCCTGTACCGAAACGGTTCGGTACGAATACACGTACCGTTACACCCCTAATATATATATATATATATATATATATATATATATAAATATAGCTGCGAGCAGCGATGGAGGGCCCAAGCCGGTGGTACCGCCACCCCGGTGCCTTTAGGTAACTAAAGGCACCGGGGTTGCGGTGCCACCGGCTTGGGCCCGTAATCGCTGCTCGCAGCTATATTTATTATTATTATTATTATTATTATTATTATTTTGTCAACCTTTCGGGCACTTTTGGGGCCCTTAACATGCTCGAAAACTCTTGAAATTTTGCACACACGTCAGAACCCGCGGCCATCAGGGCCGGACTGAAGCTGGTACCCGGGCGTGGCAGGGGGGCTCGACAGCGCCCCCTGGAACGGGATCCAAACACATGTCCATAAATCAAACACGCTTGCATGTAATAATATGAAACTCGGTACACATATAGATCTCATCGGGCCGAACAACTTTCGTGCTCTAAGTTTTACGCCAGCCAAACAGGAAGTTGGCTATTTAACGTTGTTTGGAAACGCATGCTGTGGAATTTAATGTACTCCTCCTAGGGAATTCATCGATTCGCCTCCAAACTCGGTGTGCATGAAGTCAAGACATTGAGGATGCTAAATTGCGGACGGATTTTTGATATCTCGAACGGTTTGGCCGTGGCGAGGAAACAAATTTATGGCGAAAAAATGAAACAGGAAGTGTGTTATAACTTCTGCATACATTAACTGATCTTGATGAAACTTCAGCAGTGTGTTCGTTGTAAGAGGCCGATCGCACAGATGTGACTATTGTGAGTCAAAGTTATAGCGCCACCAACAGGCAGCAGGAAGTACATCACTTTCAAAATGCTTTGAAATCAGTGTCTTATTTTTACCAGATTTGCTTCAAACTTTATGTGTACAATGTAGACACACGGCAGATGTAAACCTGTGAAAGGATTATTGATATCTTAGATACTGTTGCCGTGGCAACGCATCAAACTTTAATATTCTTTTCGGATGCTTTTGAGACTCTTAACATACTTGAAATTGCATGAAACTCAACAGACACATCACATTTATTAGCCCGTAGACATGTGCAAAGTTTCAGAAACGGGCGTGGTGGAATGGCTCAGTAGCGCCACCTTTAGTCAAAAATGGGGGCTTCGTTTTTCCTAGAATCACAAAACTTGGTATGTGTATTGTTCTCATCAAGACGGACAACTTTCTAATTTACATGAACCATCTCCGACCAACAGGAAGAGAGATAATTTGGTTTGAATGTGGATTTTCTGAAGAATTTTCTCTCCCTCTCTCTGTGTCTGTGTGTGTGTGAGGGGAGGGGGGGATTTGACTATTGCTTTTATATTGTTAATCAAGGTTTCAGGGGCTTTTGAGGTCCTTAACGTGCTCAAAAACTCTTGAAACTTTGCACACAGGTCAGAACCCACGGCCATCAGGGCCGGGCTGAAGCTGGTACCCGGGCGTGGCTGGGGGGCTCAACAGCGCCCCCTTGAACGGGGTTCTAAAACTTGATCCATATATCAAACACGCTCGCATGAATTAATATGAAACTCGGTACACATATAGATCTCATCGGGCCGAACAACTTTACCCCGGTCAAGTTTTACGCCAGCCCAACAGGAAGTCGGCTATTATGGGTTGTTTGGAAAACGCTTGCTGTGGAATGTGAAGTACTCCTCCTAGAAAATTCACCGTGTCCCCTTCAAACTCGGTGTGCATGTAGTCAAGACTTTGAGGATGCTAAATTGCGGACGGATTTTTGATATCTCGAACGGTTTGGCTGTGGCGAGGAATCGAATTTATGGCGAGAAAAGAGAAACACGGAAGTGGAATAACTTCTGCATACATTAACTGATCTTGATGAAACTTCAGCAGTGTGTTCGTGGTAAGAGGCCGATCAGATGGATGTAGCTATTGTGAGTCAAAGTTATAGCGCCACCAACTGGCAGCAGGAAGTGTGTCACTTTCAACATGCTTTTGACAAAAGTGGGGGGGTTAGTTTTAACTACAGTAAATAAAAAACAGTTTGTATATTGTTCTCATCAAGCCGGACAACTTTCTAATTTACATTCAATAGCTCTGGCCATCAGGAAGTCAGATATTTTGGTCTGAATGTGAATTTTTTTGCAAAATCAGCCTCTGAATTTTTAGCCACTCCTCTTAAACTATTTATTTTATTTGTACCAAACTTTTTCAACATGATGAAACTACATTAAATATGCTAAATTGTGAATGGATAATAAATATCTCAAACGGTTTTGCTATGGCGAGGGATTAAAGTAATGTCCAAAAAGGAAACACTAAAAATCTTCTAAAAATGTAATTATATACCATTTATTTCTATATAAAAGAATACAAATATCACAACTAAACCCATTTTATTCTGTTTTTGCAATTCAAGAAGAATGAAAAAGTTAAAACAGGCTATTTAGTGCTATTTGGTTCAACAAAAAAGCAAACATAGGGCTATACTGCCCTCTTGTGTCCAAAAGGACATCAAAATAGTATATAAAACGTTTTACCAGGTAGGCCAATATTGTATTTAAATATACATTTATTAGGTATGTGTCTGAGGATATTTTCCCACCGGTTAATCGACGTGTGACACGAGTGGGTGCTTTTAAATCGCTAATATAATAGTGAAAGAAAAATAATGATAATGTTGCACACACAAATCACACACATGTGGGAAAGAATGATGCTTTTAAACAACACTAAACCGCCATTAGGTGTCGCCAGGCATCCATCTTAATAAGCGAGTCATTGATTCATTCGTTCAAACGATTCGTTCGAATGAGTCGATCATGATTAAGACAGATGTTTATGGATTGATCATTCAATCTTTGAGTCAACCGATTCGTTAAAAATGCTGAATCGTTCAGTTATGAGAAAACACGTGATGCGTGATGGTTCTGCCGTGATCTTTGTTTAACTATTTTCGCTGCTGAAACAGAACAAAAACAGTCAATATTGCATCTAAAATGTAAGTGACTTAATTGTAACTGTTTATTAACCTGTTGTATGAAATCTAGGGGTGGGAGAAAAAATTTATTCTTAGATGCATCGCGATGCGGACGTGGACGATTCTGAATCGATTCACAAATGTCAAAAAATCGATTCTCTAAAAAAATATTTTTCTAATAACGTAATATTGACGGAAGGCAAAAGGCGGAACTCTAAGCGGACGTGCGTGCAGTCTGTGGCGCGCACATAACAGAGAAGTTTCTTCTGCTCACCAAGGCTGCATTTATTTGATTAAAAATACAAACAAAAACAGTAATATTGTAAAATATTATTCCAATTTAAAACAGCTGCTTTCTATTTTAATATATTTTAAACTGTTATTTATTCCTGTGATCAAAGCTGAGTTTTCAGCATCATTACTCCAGTCGTCACTGTCACATGATCCTTCAGAAATTATTCTAATATGATGATTGATACTCAAGAAACATTCATTATTATTTTAAATGTCGAAAACATTTGTGTACAGTCTTTGATGAATAGAAAGTTCAAAAGAACAGCATTTATCTGAAATCTAAAGCTTTTGTAACGTTAAACACTACCGCTCAAAAGTTTTGGGTTAGTAATAATTAAAATTTTATTTTTGGGGGAAATAAATAAAATAAATCAGTACTTTTATTTATGAAGGATGAGTTAAACTGATCAACAGTTACAGTAAAGACATTTATAATGTTAAAAATATATATATTTGAAATATATGCTGTTCTTTTGAACTTTACATTCATCAAAGCATTTTGAAAAAAAAAAATCTGTACACAACTGTTTTCAACATTGAAAATAATAATGAATATTTATTGAGCATCAATCATCATATTAGTATGATTTCTGAAGGATCATGTGACACTGAAGACTGGAGTAATGATGCTGAAAACTCAACTTTGATCACAGAAATGAATTACTATGTAAAATATTTAAAAATTGAAAACAGCTGTTTTAAATTGGAATAATATTTCAAAATATTACTGTTTTTGTTTGTATTTTTAATCAATAAATGCAGCCTTGGTGAGCAGAAGAGACTTCTCCTAAAAACATTAAAAATCTTACTGACCCCAAACTTTTGAACAATAATATATATATATATATATATATATACATATATATGTATGTGTGTGTATGTATGTATGTATGTGTTTATATATATATATATATATATATATATATATATATATAAATATAGCTGCGAGCAGCGATGGAGGGCCCAAGCCGGCGGTACCGCCACCCGTTGCGGTGCCACCGGCTTGGGCCTGTAATCGCTGCTCGCAGCTATATTTATTATTATTATTATTTTTCTGTCAACCTTTCGGGCACTTTTGAGACCCTTAACGTGCTCGAAAACTCTTGAAACTTTGCACACGGGTCAGAACCCGCGGCCATCAGGGCCGGGCTGAAGCTGGTACCCGGGCGTGGCAGGGGGGCTCGACAGCGCCCCCTTGAACGGGGTCCGAAAACTTGGTCCATAAATCAGACACGCTTGCATGTAATAATATGAAACTCGGTACACATATAGATCTCATCGGGCCGAACAACTTTCGTACTTTTACTTTTTATGCCAGCCCAACAGGAAGTCGGCTATTATGGGTTGTTTTGAAACGCATGCTGTGGAATTTAATGTACTCCTCCTAGAGAATTCATCCAATCGCCTCCAAACTCGGTCAGCATGAAGTCAAGACATTGAGGATGCTAAATTGCGGACAGATTTTTGATATCTCGAACGGTTTGGCCGTGGCAAGGAAACAAATTTATGGTGAATAAGGGACACAGGAAGTGTGTTATAACTTCAGCATACATTATCTGATCTTGATGAAACTTCAGCAGTGTGTTCGTTGTAAGAGGCCGAACACAAGGATGTGACTATTGTGAGTCAAAGTTATAGCGCCACCAACTGGCAGCAGGAAGTGTGTCACTTTCAAAATGCTTTGAAATCACTCTCTTATTTTTACCCGATTTGCTTCAAACTTTATGTGTATAATGTAGACACACGGCAGATGTAGACCTGTGAAAGGATTATTGATAGCTTAGTTACTGTTGCCATGGCAACGCATCAAACTTTAATATTCTTTTTTGATGCTTTTGAGACTCTTAACATACTTGAAATTGCATGAAACTCGACAGACACATCACACTTATTATCCAGTAGACATGGGCAAAGTTTCAGAAACGGGCGTGGTGAGGGGCTCAGTAGCGCCACCTTTAGTCAAAAGTGGGGGGGGTTAGTCTTATCAATAGCAACAAAACTTGGTATGTGTATTGTTCTCATCAAGACGGACAACTTTCTAATTTACAGTTATTAGCTGCGACCAACAGGAAGAGAGATATTTTGGTTTGAATGTGGATTTTCTGAAGAATTTTCTCTCCCTCTCTCTGTGTCTCTGTGTGTGTGAGGGGAGGGGGGATTTGTTTATTGCTTTTATTGAGTTTTTCAAGGTTTCAGGGGCTTTTGGGGTCCTTAACGTGCTCAAAAACTCTTGAAACTTTGCACACAGGTCAGAACCTGCGGCTATCAGGGCCGGGCTGAAGCTGGTACCCGGGCGTGGCAGGGGGGCTCAACAGCGCCCCCTTGAATGGGGTCCGAAAACTTGGTCCATAGATCAAACACGCTTGCATGAATTAATATGAAACTCGGTACACATATAGATCTCAGCGGGCCGAACAACTTTCCCCCCGTCAAGTTTTACGCCAGCCCAACAGGAAGTCGGCTATTATGGGTTGTTTGGAAAACGCTTGCTGTGGAATGTGAAATACTCCTCCTAGAGAATTCATTCAATCCCCACCAAACTCGGTGTGCATGAAGTCAAGACATTGAGGATTCTAAATTGCAGACGGATTTTTGATATCTCGAACGGTTTGGCCGTGGCGAGGAAACAAATTTATGGCGAGAAAAGAGAGACACGAAGTGTTATAACTTCTGCATACATTAACTGATCTTGATGAAACTTCAGCAGTGTGTTCGTGGTAAGAGGCCGATCAGATGGATGTAACTATTGTGAGTCAAAGTTATAGCGCCACCAACTGGCAGCAGGAAGTGTGTCACTTTCAACATGCTTTTGACAAAAGTGGGGGGGTTAGTTTTACCAACAGTAACAAAAATCAGTATGTATATTGTTCTCATCGAGCCGAACAACTTTCTAATTTACAGTCATTAGCTTAGACAAACAGGAAGTCAGATATTTTGGTTTGAATATGGATTTCTTTGCAAAAAAGGCTTCTGAATTTTTACCCACTCCTCTTAAGTGCTTTATTTTATTCCCACCAAACTTTTTCAACATGATGAAAATACATTAAAGATGCTAAATTGTGAACAGATAATAAATATCTCAAATGGTTTTGCTATGGCGAGGGATTAAAGTAATGTCAAAAAAGAAAACACCAAAAGCTTTGTATCTTCTAAAAATGTAATTATACACCATTTATTATATGAAATTATACAAATATAAGCACTAAACCCATTTTTTTTTTTTTTTTTTTCAATTTAAGAATTTTTTAAGTTTAAAAAGAGCCAGAATGTTTTTTTTAGTCCAAAAATAAATAAATCATGTCATTCATAGTGCTACACTCCCCTCTTGTGTTCAAAATCAGGTAGGCCTATTGTATCTATATAAAAATATACTAGGTACGTGATGGTGAGAATATTTTACCACCGGTTAATCGACGTGTGACACCGCTGGGGGCTTTTGAATCATACATAGGACATGAAAACATCATAGGGGATTGTGAACATATTTTACTGAACTTCATCTTCATTACGTCTATATATATATATATATTTTTTTTTTTTTTTTGTTACATTATATATATATATATATATATATATATGTAAATATAGCTGCGAGCAGCGATGGAGGGCCAAAGTCGGTGACACTGCCACCCCGGTGCCTTTAGTGTAACTAAAGGCACCAGGGTGGCGGTGCCACCGGCTTGGGCCCGCAATCGCTGCTCGCAGCTATATTTAGGGCCCAAGCCCTGAAAGGGCGAAGGCCCTATTGTTTTCGTTAGGATTATTTGTTATTATTATTATTTTTTTCTAATTCTCGGGCACTTTTGGGGCCCTTAACATGCTCGAAAACTCTTGAAACTTTGCACACAGGTCAGAACCCGCGGCCATCAGGGCCGCGCTGAAGCTGGCACCCGGGCTCGACAGCGCCCCCTAGAAAACAATCTGAAATCTTGGACACATACAAGAACGTATTAGTATGAAACTTGGTACACATATAGATCTCATCAGGCCGAACAACTTCCGCACTCTATGTTATTAGCGCCGCCCAACAGGAAGTCGGCTATTATGGGTTGTTTGAAAAACGTATGCTCTGGAATTTGAAATACTCCTCCTAGAGAATTCATCCGATCGCCACCAAACTCGGTGTGCATGAAGTCAAGACATTGAGGATGAAAAATTGCCAGGGGATTTTTGATATCTCAAACGGTTTGCCCGTGGCGAGGAAACGAATTTATGGCGAATAATGGAAACAGGAAGTGTGTTATAACTTCTGCATACATTAACTGATCTTGATTAAACTTCAGCAGTGTGTTAGTTGTAAGAGGCCGATCACATGGATGTGACATTTGTGAGTCAAAGTTATAGCGCCACCAACTGGCAACAGGAAGTGTGTCACTTTCAAAATGCTTTGAAATCACCCTCTTATTTTTACCCGATTTGCTTCAAACTTTATGTGTATAATGTAAACACACGGCAGATGTAGACCTGTGAAAGGATTATTGATATCTTAGATACTGTTGCCGTGGCAACGCATCAAACTTTAATATTCTTTTCGGATGCTTTTGAGACTCTTCACATGCTTGAAAATGCATGAAACTCGACAGACACATCACATTTATTATCCAGTAGACATATGCAAAGTTTCAGAAACGGGCGTGGTGAAATGGCTCAGTAGCACCACCTTTAGTCAAAAGTGGGGGGGTTAGTTTTATCAACAGCAACAAAACTTGGTATGTGTATTGTTCTCATCAAGACGGACAACTTTCTAATTTACAGTAACTAGCTCGGACCAAGAGGAAGAGAGATATTTTGGTTTGAATGTGGATTTTCTGGAGAATTTTCTCTCCCTCTTTCTGTGTCTCTGTGTGTGTGAGGGGAGGGGGGGATTTGACTATTGCTTTTATATTGTTAATCAAGGTTTCAGGGGCTTTCGGGGTCCTTAACGTGCTCAAAAACTCTTGAAACTTTGCACACAAGTCAGAACCCCCTGCCATCAGGGCCGGGCTGAAGCTGGAACCCGGGCGTGGCAGGGGGGCTCAACAGCGCCCCTTGAACTGGGTCTGAAAACTTGGTCCATAGATCAAACACGCTTGCATGAATTAATATGAAACTCGGTACACATATAGATCTCATCGGGCCGAACAACTTTTCCCCAGTCAAGTTTTACGCCAGCCCAACAGGAAGTCGGCTATTATGGGTTGTTTGGAAAACGCTTGCTGTGGAATGCGAAGTACTCCTCCTAGAGAACTCATCCAATCCCCACCAAACTCAGTGTGCATGAAGTCAAGTCATTGAGGATGCTAAATTGCGGAAGGATTTTTGATATCTGGAACGGTTTGGCCGTGGCGAGGAAACGAATTTATGGCGAGAAAAGAGAAACACGAAGCGGTATAACTTCTGCATACATTAACTGATCTTGATGAAACTTCACCAGTGTGTTCGTGGTAAGAGGCCGATCAGATGGATGTAACTATTGTGAGTCAAAGTTATAGCACCACCAACTGGCAGCAGGAAGTGTGTCACTTTCAAAATGCCTTTGACAAAATTGGGGGGTTTAGTTGTATATACAGTAACAAAAATCAGTACGTACATTGGTCTCATCGAGCCGGACAACTTTCTAATTTAAAGTAATTTGCTCCGACCAACAGGAAGTCCGATATTTAGGTCTGAATGTGGATTTTTGGGATATTTCAGACTCTGAGTTTTTAGCTACTCCTCCTAACTGGTTTATTTTTTTCACACCAAACTTTTTCAACACGATGAAAATACATTAAAGATGCTAAATTGTGAACGGATATTAAATATTTCAAACGGTTTTGATATAGTGAGGGATTAAAGTAATGTACAAAAAGGAAACGCTAAAAGCCTCATCTTCTAAAAATGTAATTATACACCATTTATTTCTATATAAAAGTATACAAATATCACAACTAAACCCATTTTATTCTTTTTTTTTTTTCAATTTAAGAATTACTTATACGTTTAAAAATAGCAATTGTACTCTTTAGTCCCATAAAAGTCAAGTCATACATAGATCTATACTGCCCTCTTGTGTTCAAAATCAGGTAGGCCTATTGTATCTATATAAAAATATACTAGGTATGTGACGGTGAGAATATTTTACCACCAGTTAATCAACGGGTTAATCAACGTTAATCAATGTTGTGGAATATTTTGAGTGTATCATAAAATCAGAATAAAGTAAGACAAGTAATATTTTCTGTCTTCTATATATATATATATATATATGTGTGTGTGTGTGTGTGTGTGTGTGTATATGTATGTATGTATGCATGTATGTATATATATATATATATATATATATATATATATATATATAAATATAGCTGCGAGCAGCGATGAAGGGCCAAAGCCGGCGGCACCGCCACACCGGTGCCTTTAGGTAACTAAAGGCACCGGGGTTGCGGTGCCACCGGCTTGGGCCCGTAATCGCTGCTCGCAGCTATATTTATTATTATTATTGTTCAAGGGTTCGGGGGCTTTTGGGGCCCTTAACAGACTCAAAAACTCATGAAACTTTGCACACGGGTCAGAACCCGCGGCCATTAGGGCCGGGCTGAAGCTGGAACCCGGGCGTGGCAGGGGGACTCGACAGCGCCCCCTGGAATAGAATCCAAAAACTTGGTCCATAAATCAAACACGCTTGCATGTAATAATATGAAACTCGGTACACATATAGATATCATCGAGCCGAACAACTTTCGTGCTCTAAGTTTTACGCCAGCTCAACAGGAAGTTGGCTATTTAGGGTTGTTTGAAAAACACATGCTGTGGAATTTAATGTACTTCTCCTACAGAATTCATCCGATCCCCAGCAAATTCAGGCAGCTTGAAGTCAAGACATTGAGGATGCTAAATTGCGGACGGATTTTTAATATCTCGAACGGTTTGGCCGTAGCGAGGAAACGAATTTATAGCGAGAAAAGAGAAACAGGAAGTGTGTTATAACTTCTGCATACATTGACTGATCTTGATAAAACTTCAGCAGTGTGTTCGTTGTAAGAGGCCGAACACAAGGATGTGACTATTGTGAGTCAAAGTTATAGCGCCACCAACTGGCAGCAGGAAGTGTGTCACTTTCAAAATGCTTTGAAATCACTCTCATATTTTTACCCGATTTGCTTCAAACTTTATGTGTATAATGTAGACACACGGCAGATGTAGACCTGTGAAAGGATTATTGATATCTTAGATACTGTTGCCATGGCAACGCATCAAACTTTAATATTCTTTTTTGATGCTTTTGAGACTCTTAACATACTTTAAATTGCATGAAACTCGACAGACACATCACATTTATTATCCAGTAGACATGTGCAAAGTTTCAGAAACGGGCGTGGTGAGGGGCTCAGTAGCGCCACCTTTAGTCAAAAATGGGGGCTTAGTTTTAAGTAGAGTCACAAAAATCGTTATGTATATTGTTCTCATCAAGCCGGACAACTTTCTAATTTATAGTCATAAGCTGTGACCAACAGGAAGTGAGATATTTTGGTTTGAATGTGATTTTTTGGAGAATTCTCTCCCTCTCTCTCTCTGCCTCTGCGTCTCTGTGTGTGTGAGGGGTGGGGGGATTTGTCTTTTGAGTGAGATTTGTTTAAAATTCCTGTTTTTCAAGGTTTCAGGGGCTTTTGGGGCCTTTAACGTGCTCGAAAACTCTTGAAACTTTGCACACAGGTCAGAACCCGCGGCCATCAGGGCCGGGCTGAAGCTGGTAACCGGGCGTGGCAGGGGGGCTCAACAGCGCCCCCTGGAACGGGATCCGAACACTTGTCCATAAATCAAACACACTTGCATGTAATGATATGAAACTCGGTACACATATAGATCTCATCGGGCCGAACAACTTTCGTGCTCTAAATTTTACGGCAGCCCAACAGGAAGTCGGCAATTATGGGTTGTTTGGAGAACGCTTGCTGTGGAATTTGAAACACTTCTCCTAGAGAATTAATTAAATCGCCACCAATTTCGGTGTGCATGAAGTCAAGACATTGAGGATGCTAAATTGCGGACGAATTTTTGATATCTCAAACGGTTTGGCTGTGGCGAGGAAACGAATTTATGGCGAGAAAAGAGAAACACGAAGTGTTATAACTTCTGCACATATTAACTGATCTTGATGAAACTTCAGCAGTGTGTTCGTGGTAAGAGGCCGATCAGATGGATGTGACTATTGTGAGTCAAAGTTATAGCGCCACCAACTGGCAGCAGGAAGTGTGTCACTTTCAAAATGTTTTTGACAAAAGTGGGGGGGTTAGTTTTACCCACAATTACAAAAATCAGTACGTATATTGGTCTCATCGAGCCGGACAACTTTCTAATTTACAGGCATTAGCTGCAACCAACAGGAAGTCAGATATTTTGGTCTGAATATGGATTTTTTGTTAAATCAGCCTCTGAGTTTTCAGTTACTCCTCCTAAAAGGTTTATTTTATTCCCACCAAACTTTTTCAACATGATAAAAATATATTAATGATGCTAAATTGTAAACGGATATTGAATATCTCAAACGGTTTTGCTATGGCGAGGGATTAAATTAATGTCAAAAAGGAAGCAGGAAACATCTCATAACTTCTAAAAAATGTAATTATACACCATTTATTTTTATATAAAATTATACAAATATTAGAACTAAACCTATTTTATTCTGTTTTTGCAATTCAAGAAGTATGAAAAAGTTAAAAACAGGCTATTTAGTGCTATTTGGTTCAACAAAAAAGCAAACATAGGGCTATACTGCCCTCTTGTGTCCAAAAGGATATCAAAATAGTATATAAAACGTTTTACTAGGTAGGCCTATTGTATTTAAATATAAATGTATTAGGTATATGACTGTGAGGATATTTTCCCATCGGTTAATCAACGTGTGACACGAGCGGGTGCTTTTAAATCGCTAATATAAAAGTGAAAGTAAAAAACGGACGTCCGCACGGACATTGATAATGGTGCATGTTGGAAAAAATGACACTTTTAAACATAACACTAAACCGCCATTAGGTGTTGCCAGGCGACCATCTTAATGAGCGAGTCATTGATTCATTCGTTCAAACGATTCGTTCCAATGACTGAGTCATTCATGATTGAGACAGATGTTTATGGATTGACCATTGAATCTTTAAGTCAACCGATTCGTTTCAAAATGCTGAATCATTCAGTAATGAGAAAACAAGTTGCTGTGAGATGCGCAATGGTTCTGCTGTGATCTTTGTTTAACTATTTTTGCTGCTGAAACAGAACAAAAACAGTCAATATTGCATCTAAAATGTAAGTGACTTAATTGTAACTGTTTATTAACCTGTTGTATGAAATCAATGTCACAGTTTCAATCGTGATTGTATTCAGGAAATAGTTGCCTACTCGTCAAGTGAGGTTGCTTAGCTCTATCATATGTTATAAAATATATAAAAACTCCATATTTGTAATTTTTATAGTCAGTATGTTGTTAACTGGTTTGCTTTTTTGTGTGCTGCGCTCATTTGTTTACAATTCTCCTGGAGAAGCAGCATGAGCCTCAGCAGTGCAACCTTGTTACCATTGATCAGAAATACATTCATTTTTAACTGCTGATTGCAACTTAAAATGAATGTTATGAAATTAGAATAATCTCTCGTTTTAGTGACTCCCAAGTTATTTTTTTGTTATTGACGTTCTAATCAGGCTATACTCTGGTCGGGCAAGTAAAATTCTCTTTCAGGTAGGCCTATTGTATTTATATATAAATATATTAGGGATGTGACTGTGATAAAATTTTCCCACCGGTTAATCGACGTGTGACACCGCTGAGGGCTTTTAAATCGCTAACTATAGTATACTATATACTAGTAAAATACAGACGTCCGCACAGACATTGATAATGGTGCGGAGTAGAGCGAGCATTTTCAATGTATTCCTATGGATGTAGGAATTAACTAAAACATTTTATTTATGTTTTTGTGTCCACTGTTCAACCGCAACCACGTCACACACACACACACACACATTCCAGAATTGCAATCTTGACATCGCAGCCTGTTCATTATAGCCCCAATACAATATAATAATAAAAATAGTCAACCTAACATAAACGAATTACACTGCTCTGTTTAAATAGTCAGTAGTACAATTTGTACCATTCACAGAAAGCAGAGCTCCACTATGATGTTTCCAAGCACATTTTTGCGCGTGTGAAGAGGATGATTTTTTCCATCGATATTGGAACACGAGTGAAGTACAAAGCCTATAATAAAGAATAGTTTAGCATCCAAATACATCGCAAATATTGAAACATTTTGATTCTAATGAGAGGGTTACGTGAGACCAACACTGCTTACTTTCGTTTTTATTTTTACATTAAATTTAAAGGATTTGTTGTGGAATATTTTGAGTGTATCATAAAATCAGAATAAGGTAAGACAAGTCATATTTTCTGTCTTTTATATATATATATATACGTGTATATATATATATATATATATATATATATATATGTATGTGTGTGTGTGTGTGTGTGTGTATATATATATATATATAAATATAGCTGCGAGCAGCGATGGAGGGCCAAAGCCAGCGGCACCGTAACTAAAGTAACTAAAGTAACACCGTAACTTTTAGGTAACTAAAGGCTCCGGGGTTGCGGTGCCACCGGCTTGGGCCCGTAATCGCTGCTCGCAGCTATATTTATTATTATTGTTGTTCAAGGGTTAGGCCCTATTGTTTTCGGTAGGATTATTATTATTATTATTATTATTATTATTATTATTATTATTGTTGTTCAAGGGTTCGGGGGCTTTTGGGGCCTTTAACATGCTCAAAAACTCATGAAACTTTGCACACAGGTCAGAACCCGCGGCCATTAGGGCCGGGCTGAAGCTGGTACCCGGGCGTGGCAGGGGGGCTCAACAGCGCCCCCTGGAACGGGATCCGAACACTTGTCCATAAATCAAACACACTTGCATGTAATAATATGAATCTCGGAACAGATATAGATCTCATCGGGCCGAACAACTTTCGTGCTCTAAGTTTTACGCCAGCCCAACAGGAAGTCGACTATTATGGGTTGTTTGGAAACGCATGCTGTGGAATTTAATGTACTCCTCCTAGGGAATTCATCTAATCGTCTCCAAACTCGGTCAGCATGAAGTCAAGACATTGAGGATGAAAAATTGCCAGGGGATTTTTGATATCTCGAACGGTTTGGCCGTGGCGAGGAAACGAATTTATGGCGAATAATGGAAACAGGAAGTGTGTTATAACTTCAGCATACATTAACTGATCTTGATTAAACTTCAGCAGTGTGTTCGTTGTAAGAGGCCGATCAGATGGATGTGACTATTGTGAGTCAAAGTTATAGCGCCACCAACTGGCAACAGGAAGTGTGTCATTTTCAAAATGCTTTGAAATCACCCTCTTATTTTTACCCGATTTGCTTCAAACTTTATGTGTATAATGTAGACACACGGCAGATGTAGGCCTGTGAAAGGATTATTGATATCTTAGATACTGTTGCCGTGGCAACGCATCAAACATCAATATTATTTTCGGATGCTTTTGAGACTCTTCACATGCTTGAAAATGCATGAAACTCGACAGACACATCACATTTATTATCCAGTAGACATGTGCAAAGTTTCAGAAACGGGCGTGGTGAGGGGCTCAGTAGCGCCACCTTTAGTCAAAAATGGGGGCTTAGTTTTACATAGAGACTTAAAACTTGGTATGTATATTGTTCTCATCAAGCCGGACAACTTTCTAATTCATAGTCATAAGCTCTGACCAACAGAAAGTGAGATATTTTGGTTTGAATGTGATTTTTTGGAGAATTCTCTCTCTCTCTCTCTCTGTATCTGTATCTCAGTGTGTGTGTGTGGGGTGTGGGGGATTTGTCTGTTAGGAGAGATTTGCTTTTATAATTGTTTTTCAAGGTTTCAGGGGCTTTTGGGGCCCTTAACATGCTCGAAAACTCTTGAAACTTTGCACACAGGTCAGAACCCGCGGCCATCAGGGCCGGGCTGAAGCTGGTACCCGGGCGTGGCAGGGGGGCTCAACAGCGCCCCCTTGAATGGGGTCCGAAAACTTGGTCCATATATCAAACACGCTTGGATGAATTAATATGAAACTCGGTACACATATAGATCTCATCGGGCCGAACAACTTCCGTGCTCTATGTTATTAGCTCCGCCCAACAGGAAGTCAGCTATTATGCGTTGTTTGAAAAACGCATGCTGTGGAATTTAATGTACTCCTCCTACAAAATTCATCCGATCCCCACCAAACTCGGTCAGCGTGAAGTCAAGACATTGAGGATGCTAAATTGCGGACGGACTTTTGATATCTCGAACGGTTTGGTCGTGGCGAGGAAACGAATTTATGGCGAGAAAAGAGAAACACAAAGTGTTATAACTTCTGCATACATTAACTGATCTTGATGAAACTTCAGCAGTGTGTTCGTGGTAAGAGGCCGGTCAGATGGATGTAACCATTGTGAGTCAAAGTTATAGCGCCACCAACTGGTAGCAGGAAGTGTGTCACTTTCAAAATGCTTTTGACAAAAGTGGGGGGGTTACCTTTACCCACAGTTACAAAAATCAGTACGCATATTGGTCTCATCGAGCCGGACAACTTTCTAATTTACAGTCGTTAGCTCCGAGCAACAGGAAGTCAGATATTTTGGCTTGAATGTGGATTTTTTGGATATGTCAGACCCTTGAGTTTTTAGCTACTCCTCCTAAGTGGTTTATTTTATTCACACCAAACTTTTTCAACATGATAAAAATACATTAAAGATATATATATATATATATAAATATATATATATAAATATAGCTGCGAGCAGCGATGAAGGGCCTAAAGCCGGGGGCACCGCCACCCCGGTGCCTTTAGGTAACTAAAGGCACCGGGGTTGCGGTGCCACCGGCTTGGGCCCGTAATCGCTGCTCGCAGCTATATTTATATTTATTTTTTCGTTTTGGCTTTGTTTATAGTTTATTTTTAATTTTTTATTCTTGTTCCGTTCTGAATATCATTACATTTAAAGGATTTGTTGTGGAATATTTTGAGTGTATCATAAAATCAGAATAATTCTCTCGATTTAGTGATCCCCTACTTATTATTTTATTTTATTTTTTTCTTTGTTCTAATTAGGTCAGGCAAGTAAAATTATCTGTGTCTTGTCCCTTAAATTTATATATATATATATATATATATATATATATATATATATATATATATATATATATTATATTATATATATATATATATATATATATATATATATATGTATGTGTGTGTGTGTGTGTATATATATATATATATATATATATATAAATATAGCTGCGAGCAGCGATGGAGGGCCAAAGCCGCCGGCACCGCCACCCTGGCACCAGGATTGCGGTGCCACCGGCTTGGGCCCGTAATCGCTGCTCGCAGCTATATTTATTTATTATTTTTCTGTCAAACTTTCGGGTACTTTTGGGGCCCTTAACATGCTCAAAAACTCTTGAAACTTTGCACACAAGTCAGAACCCGCGGCCATCAGGGCCGGGCTGAAGCTGGTACCCGGGCGTGGCAGGGGGGCTTCAACAGCGCCCCCTTGAACGGGGTCCGAAAACTTGGTCCATAAATCAAACACTCTTGCATGAATTAATATGAAACTCGGTACACATATAGATCTTATCGGGCCGAACAACTTTCGTGCTCTAAGTTTTCCGCCAGCGCAACAGGAAGTCGGCTATTATGGGTTGTTTGGAAACGCATGCTGTGGAATTTGATGTACTCCTCCTAGGAAATTCATCCATTAGCCTCCAAACTTGGTCAGCATGAAGTCAAGACATTGAGGATGCTAAATTGCGGACGGATTTTTGATATCTCGAACGGTTTGGCCGTGGCGAGGAAAATAATTTATGGCGAAAAAATTAAACAGGAAGTGTGTTATAACTTCTGCATACATTAACTGATCTTGATGAAACTTCCGCAGTGTGTTTACTGTAAGAGGCCGATCACATGGATTTAACTATTGTGAGTCAAAGTTATAGCGCCACCAACTGGCAGCAGGAAGATTGTCATTTTCAAAATGCTTTGAAATCACCCTCTTATTTTTACTCGATTTGCTTCAAACTTTATGTGTATAATGTAGACACACGGCAGATGTAGACCTGGGAAAGGATTATTGATATCTTAGATACTGTTGCCGTGGCAACGCATCAAACTTTAATATTCTTTTCGGATGCTTTTGAGACTCTTAGCATGCTTGAAATTGGATGAAACTCGACAGACACATAACACTTATTAGCCAGTAGACATGTGAAAAGTTTCAGAAATGGGCGTGGCAGGGGGGCTCAACAGCGCCCCCTTGAATGGGGTCTGAAAACTTGGTCCATATATCAAACACGCTTGCATGAATTAATATGAAACTCGGTACACATATGGATCTCATCGGGCCGAACAACTTTCGTGCTCTAAGTTTTACGCCAGCCCAACAGGAAGTTGGCTATTATGGG
This sequence comes from Squalius cephalus, assembly GCF_949319135.1. Taxonomy (NCBI): domain Eukaryota; kingdom Metazoa; phylum Chordata; class Actinopteri; order Cypriniformes; family Leuciscidae; genus Squalius; species Squalius cephalus. Next base: position 36,441,986 of record NC_137123.1, on the reverse strand, counting down.
TTGTTTGGAAACGCATGCTGTGGAATTTGATGTACTCCTCCTAGGAAATTCATCCAATCGCCTCCAAACTCGGTCAGCATGAAGTCAAGACATTGAGGATGCTAAATTGCGGACGGATTTTTGATATCTCGAACGGTTTGGCCGTGGCGAGGAAACAAATTTATGGCGAATAAGGGACACAGGAAGTGTGTTATAACTTCTGCATACATTATCTATTCTTGATGAAACTTCAGCAGTGTATTCGTTGTAAGAGGCCGAACACAAGGATGTGACTATTGTGAGTCAAAGTTATAGCGCCACCAACTGGCAGCAGGAAGTGTGTCACACGGCAGACACACGGCAGGTGTAGACCTGTGAAAGGTTTATTGATATCTTAGATACTGTTGCCGTGGCAACGCATCAAACTTTAATATTCTTTTCAGATGCTTTTGAGACTCTTAACATACTTGAAATTGGATGAAACTCGACAGACACATCACATTTATTATCCAGTAGACATGTGCAAAGTTTCAGAAACGGGCATGGTGAGGGGCTCAGTAGTGCCACCTTTAGTCAAAAATGGGGGCTTAGTTTTAAGTAGAGTCACAAAAATCGTTATGTATATTGTTCTCATCAAGCCGGACAACTTTCTAATTTATAGTCATAAGCTCTGACCAACAGGAAGTCAGATATTTTGGTTTGAATGTGATTTTTTTGAGAATTCTCTCTCTCTCTCTCTCTCTGTATCTGTGTCTCTCTGTGTGTGTGTGTGGGGTGTGGGGGATTTGTCTGTTAGGAGAAATTTGCTTTTATAATTGTTTTTCAAGGTTTCAGGGGCTTTTGGGGCCCTTAACATGCTCGAAAACTCTTGAAACTTTGCACACAGGTCAGAACCTGCGGCCATCAGGGCCGGGCTGAAACTGGTACCCGGGCGTGGCAGGGGGGCTCAACAGCGCCCCCTTGAATGGGGTCCGAAAACTTGGTCCATAGATCAAACTAGCTTGCATGAATTAATATGAAACTCGGTAGACATATAGATCTCATTGGGCCGAACAACTTTCGCACTCTTAAGTTATACGCCAGCCCAACAGGAAGTCAGCTATTATGGGTTGTTTGGAGAACGCTTGCTGTGGAATTTGAAACACTCCTCCTAGAGAATTAATTCAATCGCCAACAAACTCGGTGTGTATGAAGCAAGCGGCAACATTCTGATCTGAAAAATGAAGCCTACCCGGAAGTGCGAAAAACTGCAATACATCGAAAATCCGCTAGGGGCAGGTCCCAAAAGGGAGCAAATGTCCATAGCCCCCATGTTAAAATGTCCGTTTTCACAGCATAAATTCATGTTTTTACAGGTTGGTCCCATGGACTTTTATTGTATTTTTCGATAGCTTCCGAGTGCCTGACAACTGTGAGGGGGGTGAATTTTTTTCTAACTAGTTAGTTTAGATCGTATTTAGATATAAAATGTATGACAATAAGGGCGTGGTTAACTTTGATTGACAGCTGACAAGGCAGCGCCACGTAGAATGACAACATAAGAAGTGCCATTTTTTAATACAGTTGACATATTAATACTACTGTTTCTGTATCATGAAATGTAGTTTTAAGAGTTTTTCAGGCGAGAATGTAGTTGTTTAAAGCTCAAATCTGTGGTTTATTTAAAGATTTATGAAAATTTTATCTAGTTGATCCAGCGATGACCGGGCGCTCGGCGTTCATGTACCCCGCCTGGAGCAGACTTTTCTCGGCTAGACGTTCTGAGGTTTGCCGCCAATGCCACGGACTCTGGCGTCTCTGTAGTGGTTAAACATGAAATATAATTCGTCTTGTGTATATCTAATGGGCGATTTTTGGTCTCGTGAATCTATAATTTTTTCCCTGGGCAATCGTTTTGGCTGAGGGAAAGTTTCATAACTTTATAAGCTATTTAACTTTACCGTTGCATGGTTAGACTAGAGCGCTGACTTTGTGTTTGACTGAATTGTTTGCTTTATTTGTATAGCTTCTTATACCTTTTACTTATACTTTTATAATGGCTAATATTGATAAAACTGAAATTTAACAAAAAGAGACTGAGTTGAGGTTTGTCATTTTAAATTTTAATACAACGAAGATTATCTAATTTTGTTTACTGCAAAATCTGTTGTTTAGTACAAATGCACATATTGCCTGGACCATAAAATTTTTAATATTTTTATATTATATTTAAAATGAAAAGAGGCAGGTTTGTGTTTTATATTTTGTTTTGTTTCATAAATAGGCAAACGTTATGTGCAGTTGAATATAATCAATACGCGTTGCCTGAACCACATTTGTGTGGCTATAATGTTTAAGATTTCTTTAAATGAAAACGAAAAGAGTTAGTATGGTGCAGGGCCGTGCACAGACCTTTTGAGGGGCATGTGCTGAAACTGAAAAAGGGCACCCCCCTCCCATTTTCAATAACACAAAATAATAGTCTCAAAAGCTTTAGATTTATTCACGATTAATAACAACCATAATAATAATAATATAGATAATATAGATCAACAGGGTTTTAAGGGCTTCTTTAAACCTAATTACAACAGCAACCTTCTGTGAGCCATGGATGTTGGTCTCTTGAAGGTCTCTTATTCATTACACTTTCCCTAAAATAAGCCAGCAATGAAAACAAATATAAAATAGTGTGAAAAGTACAGTTGCAGTGAAAAGCATTTCTGAAGGATCACGTGACACTGAAGAGTACTGAACTGGAGTAATGATGCTGAAAATGCAGCTTTGATCACATAAATAAATTACATTTTAAAATATATTCAAATAGAAAACAGTTATTTTAAATTGTAAAAATATTTCACAATATTACTGTTTTTGCTGTATTTTGGATCAAATAAATGAAGCCTTGGAATGAATTAAATCATGAATTACATTCTGCATGATAAAATATAAATATTTCGCAGTGATCTTCTGTAATGTTTTTTTTTTTTTTTTTACTACTACAACATTACTGTAGTAAAACCATGTTTTACTACATTTTATACATGTGAGGACGAGCGGAGAGTAGCCTATAGAATACTATAGATTAAAAAATTAGCTAGATAGCGAAAAGGCCCTACCGTAGGCTAGGTTAATTCAATTATGGTTAATTTAATATTATTACCATAACATGATTAGCCTAAATGTTAATAAATTAGGCTAAGTGTATCAGCATTCAAATCAAAGGATTAATTTCTTACTTCTTAGAAATATATGTTAATAGGTGACGAGGATCACTCGTCGCTTTGTGTAAGTTCCAGTACGAAACAGCGCGGGGGCGCGCCTGTTATGATTGTCCGATGGTAAAAAAACAAAAAACAAATTATATGTTGTTGTTTTACTTATCAATATATAGTTTTTGACCAGCGAATGTGTGCAAATGTGCATTTTTTTGTCCGTCATTAAAACGGCGCTGGCGGCATCACTACATTTTCATTAACAGGTTACAAACTAGTTTGTTGTAGCTAACGTATAGGCGGGGCGCTCAGTTTTTCCTGTTGTAAAATACATTTGGCCAAAATCGCATTTTATAAAAGGTGAAATGCTACTGTATGCACAGGCTATGTATTGGCTATGACTAGATGGCAAATGCTAGCCTAGACCTCTCTTTCAGTCTCAGGCGACGTCCCACATGTCTCAGTCAGTGAGTCAGACAGACATCAAATAAATAAAATATGAGCCTTTATAGACATAGTGTTTAGTAGTACTTATTCAAACAACAAGATATTTATTTACCCTTAGCAAAACTTCGTTCAGCTGCTGTCTTCTGTGCGGCTGCTGTGGAACTTCAGTTGATTCAGTGAATATAGAGGAGGCGGAGTTATCAGATTACTGACAGCTTGAGGATCGAATAAGATTTACACAAGCTCGTTTTAAGAACTTTCATTGGCTAAATATTTGTAAAACAGACAGACAGACGTAAAGGGTGACCAATAGCATTGATTAAAAAATAAAATAAAATAAAAAACACCACCATAAAAGGGCACTTCGGAGTGTAAAGGCAAAAAGGGCATGTGCTGTGCACAGGTTGAGCCCTACCTGTGCACGTGCCTGGTATGGTGTTTTATAACATATTTCGTTGCCTAAAATATACACCGAGATAACCGGAGTAGCAGAGCGAGCTGAGTGACGCGCGCTGGGTCAGAAGGTGGGCGGGGTTAGGATTTCCCAAGATTTTCCAAGATGGCGCCGCCCATACCCCCCATAAACGGCTTCAAACCCGTTCTTCAGAAAGTCTATGGGTGACGTCACAGACGCTTTGTCCATATTTTTTACAGTCTATGGTATGAAGTCAAGACATTGAGGATGCTAAATTGATATCTTTTGATATCTCGAACGGTTTGGCCGTGGCGAGGACACGAATTTATGGTGAGAAAAGAGAAACACGAAGTGTTATAACTTCTGCACACATTAACTGATCTTGATGAAACTTCAGCATTGTGTTAGTGGTAAGAGGCCGATCAGATGGATGTAACTATTGTGAGTCAAAGTTATAGCGCCACCAACTGGTAGCAGGAAGTGTGTCACTTTCAAAATGCTTTTGACAAAAGTGGGGGGGTTAGTTTTACCAACAATTACAAAAATCAGTACGTATATTGGTCTCATCGAGCTGGACAACTTTCTAATTTACAGTCATTAGCTCAGAGCAACAGGAAGTCAGATATTTTGGTTTGAATGTGGATTTATTTGCAAAATCGGCCTCTGAATTTTTACCCACTCCTCTTAAGTGGTTTATTTTATTCCCACCAAACTTTTTCAACATGATGAAAATGCATTAAAGATGCTAAATTGTGAACGGATAAAAAAATCTCTCAAACGGTTTTGCTATGGCGAGGGATTAAACTAATGTCAAAAAAGGAAACACTGAAAGCCTCATATCTTCTAAAAATGTAATTATACACCATTTAATTCTATATAAAATTATACAAATATCAGAACTAAACCCATTTTATTATTTTTTTTAAATCTAATAATTGTTTAAGTTTAGAAACATCCAGAATGTTTTTTTAGTCCAAAAAAAAGAATAAATATGTCATTCATAGTGCTATACTGCCCTCTTGTGTTCAAAATCAGGTAGGCCTATTGTATCTATATTTAAAAAAAAAAAAAAAAACTAGGTATGTGACGGTGATAATATTTTAACACTGGTTAATCAACGTGTGACACCGCTGGGGGCTTTTGAATCGCTAACTTAAAAACGAAAGTAAAATATGTTCGTCCACACTGACATGGATAATGGTGCAGAGCAGAGCGAGCGTTTTCAATGAATTCCTATGGAAGTAGGAATGAACTAAAAAACGTTGACTGTTCTGCGCTTTCCTCGCCGTGGACGCGCACCGTTATAAATGCCCGTGCAGCTGTGAGCATTTTAGTTTAATTTTAAAATTAGCGCCATTTCAGAGGCGGATTGCTTGAATTTATTTTACAAAAGCACAATGTTGAGTTTTATTTCGACTGTACACAAATATAAGTTAACACTTTGCAGTTTGAATGATGTCCTGTAAAATGACAGAGTATCTTTTATGTGTCCACTGTTCAATCGCGCCCACGCCACACACATTCCAGCATTGCAATCTTGACATCGCAGTCTGTTCATTATAGCCTTAATAAAATAGTCAACCTAACATATAAAAATTACACTGCTCTGTTTAAATAGTCAGTAGTACAATTCATACTATTCACAGTAATCACTGCTCAACTGTGATGTTTCCAAGCACATTTTTGCGCATGTGAAGAGGATAATTTTTCCCTTCAATATTGGAACGTGAGTGAAGTACAAAGCCTATAATAAACAATAGTTTAGCTGCCAGGAATCAGAACAACACAAACAGGTAAAGTTTGCAATGGTGTTTATTAAGCACTGAGGAACAGTCACGGCAGGTAAGTAGACGAGTAGTGGTAATATTGTAATGAGTCAATGGATGAAAGTTGATCTGACAAAGTATCTTATCTGTTACAGGTGGTTAGATGAAGGTAGAACGGAAGAAGTCAGACGGGCTGAAGCAGGTGGGCAGATGAAGACTGAAGATCCGGTGGACAGGCTGAGCAATCCGAAGATGCAGGTGAGTATACGAAGCAGGTAAGTGGTTATGTCTTTGTCTCAGTTTGAGTGAGTCAGAATATCGATGTTGTAGCAACGAGACCTGACAACTGAATGAGGGAACTGGTGGTGTATTTAAACAGTGAGTGAAGTGACAGGAGATTGGCGACAGGTGATGATGACAGGTGCAGGTGATCAGAACTCAGGGGATGCTGAACGAGTGGGCGGAGTGTAGAGGTCTGGCGCTGATGTATCCGTGACATTAACATCCAAAAAATTTAATAATATATATATATATATATATATATATATATATATATATATATATATATATATATATATATATTATTATTATTATTTTTATTTATTTATTTATTTATTTTTAAGTGACAAGACAGAGAATATTACTTATCTGATATATATATAAATATAGCTGTGAGCAGCGATGGAGGGCCCAAGCCGGTGACACCGCCACCCCGGTGCACCAGGGTGGCGGTGCCACCGGCTTGGGCTGCAATCGCTGCTCACAGCTATATTTCTGTTTGCATTCACTCATTTCAGAAAGTCATCTTGAATTTTGAATTGTCAATACAACTGAAAAATTGGAGAGAACATCTCATAAGCTGACTTTATAAATTGATGTTGATTTTCCTAAAATGTTTTTGTTTGATCTCACTATTATGATGATTAGTGTTCCCTTTGGTTGGGCACTTGGAACTTAATTTATGTTATTATAGTGCTACTGATGCAGCGATGCAAAAATAAATCACAGTTATTTGGTTTCAAAGGAAGGGAAGTAAGGTTGCTTTTAAGGTGACCTATAACTTCTAACAAAATCATTAACTAGTCTATTTTTCATGTTGAATAATGATAAACATAATTATGTTGATACAATCCATATATTGTATATTTGTGACAATATCATACAATTGACCTGTGTTGAGTCACGCACATACTTCAACATTCAGCATGCAAAACACAACAATGGTAACAATTGTATTTATTATTTATAATGTTTGTGTGTGTGTTATGACATTTTTATGAGTAATAAATGCTGCTCAATTAGTCTTACCACTGTATCACAATCCATTTCTCAGTTTTTAGACAGACTTTATGTTTTTCTTTGTTTGTCACAGTAGGCTAAGTCATCTGAATTATTTTTGACTGTTTTGTTGGCTGAAAACTAGCAATACACTGTAAGATGGCTAGCCCTACGAGATCTAGTTGGTCAGTGACCTCTTGCTGTTTTAAGGTGGCACCTGTTTACAAACAGACTGCTGAAGCTTCTTTGCTCTGAGGATTTCATGACCTATCCTCTTTAAGTTGGCCTTTGCATGGAGCTCACCAGCAGTCCTCTCTCCTGCTTTAAGCTTCTGAATGAAGACACTAAAAGAAGAAAACAAGCCCGCACAGTCTTGTTCTGGGCTCACTGATTGAAAATAATGTAAAAAACTATGTATAGGATAATAATAAGTTGCTGTAATTTATGCCAAACTAGATAACATGGGAAAAATGACCCTTTTTGCTTCTTCTCATACTTATAGGCTACTTTTATTGTGTTGATATCACTGAACATTTCCAAGAAAGTATTCAGGACCAAAAAGTCCAAAATGAGTACATTTCCAAGAAATGTACTCAGGACCAAAAGATGTCAGACGGTCCTGCGGGCTGGACATAATATCTATCTGAAGTTCCAGCGTCAGTGTTACAAACTGCTCCGAGACACGAAGGTAGAGGATCCAAATGCAGTTTATTAAAAGGGTTATTAAAAAAACCAAGAGACATGAAAACCAGGGAAAACGCTCAGAAGTGCAGTGCAACAACATACAAAACTTCGCAGTGAGTGATGGGGTGAAAAAGGCTATATGGGGTGAACTAAACAAGATAATGAGATAGAGGTGAATGTGATAATGAGTGCTGATGAGTCTAGGCAGAGAATGATGGGAGATGTAGTCTGTAAGTGAACATGATATTCTGGTGTGGAGTGCCCTCTGGTGGCTCTTTTTTTTTTTGAGAGAGAGACCAACTATTCTACCCTGAGGTGGCTAATAGCCAGAGGGCTAACACAGGTGTGCGTAGAAAAAAAACAAGCTGTAGCATAAACATTCCTTTTCTCAGTGTTGGGAAAGTTCACTTTCTACATGAACTATTTCAAAGTTCAGTTCACAAATTTTAAAATGAATTAGTTCAGTTCATAGTTCATACTGTAGCATAAACATTCCTATTCTCAGAGTTGGGAAAGTTCACTTGCTACATGAACTATTTCAAAGTTCAGTTCACAAATTTTAAAATGAACTAGTTCAGTTCATAGTTCATACTTCAAAATTTTGAACTAATTTCACAGTTCCAAAAATGAACTAGTTCATAGTTCTTCTTTTCCATATTATTTTTATCTATTATTTTATTATTTATTTTATCAGTTTTAACACTGAAGCTATCCGTCAGATTTCATCTTCATATCCAATTTTGAATCCTTATCCAACCAGGGTTTACATTAGCATTGAGGGGACAGCATTTCCCCATTGTTGCTTTGCCGCTTTGTTGCTGTCCATTCAGTCCACACTAGTAGCAGCTGCAGCTTTCACCCCTACAATACATACTCAAAAACATGAGGAAAACGTACTGCTTGAATGGTCTTTTTTAATGAGGATTTATTAAAAGAAAAACAGGACAGTAGTCCTTAAGGTGCAAATGTTTTTCAATTTTAATAATGAACTCGTTCATATTTTGGGCGAACGTGAACTGAACGTACTGTATTACTGCCTGATGAACGTTACTGTATACGGGCAGAATATGGGTTCTTCCAGGTCCTCTCGATCTCAGTATGCAGATCGGGAAGAAATGGAAGCCTCACCTGAGCTGGTGATTTATGACCGGGGAGAATCCACTCTTATCGCGAGCGATTTCTCCCCCAATGCGCAGCCATGGCAGCTGCAGCCTGCCCACGGCGCGTTCCATAACACCAACCATGGTCAGCATACACAGGGCAGGGTGGCTGAGAAGATTCAGGATCTATCTGATTATCACCACCCTCATCAGCCATCTCCTATTCGTCCGGAAGAGCACTCGCTGCCAGACTAAGTTCTCTTTTTTATAGAAAAACTTTCATCATCCACCTGCAGCTCACCCTCGTCCGCCACCAAATCGTCTGAGAGGATTACACCCCTCTCAAGGTGATCGGTGAGCTCCATCTGGGAACCTCATAACACACGTCACTGCTTTGCTATTTTTTTTCTTTTTTCTTTTCAGCACAAACGGGACCTAACCCAGACAGCATGGTAACATTGATTCAATATTGAGTTTTGATCCAAACCATCATTTTGGTTGACATCAAAATTTCAATGTTTAAAGTGTGTTGGATCAGCATTGAAATGTTGATGAAAGGGAACAGCACACATGGTTGAAGACAGTGACATTGAACTAACAGTGAGTCTTAGTTTATGAGCACAAGATCTTGCAGGCATGTATCTGTGCAAAACACTACTGGGTGTTTCCCAATCAGTGGGGCGTTTCAGTTCATTATGAGCACTTTCAATGGTGTTACCTCATTTGTTCTAATACACTGGGGGTTTGGTTTAGGGGTGGGCCCTCATGATTTTAGCAAGTCTTTTGAAAAACCAATTGTAGTTTGCACTAAAAGTTGGCACTAATTGGTATACGCCCATTTTGGTTTTGCATGTGGGCTTCTCATTGATGCTTCCTTATTAGAGAGAAAACACAAGGTGCATCCTATACGGAAGTCTTGTGTGTTTGACATGCATGAACTCTCCGAGTTTCAAACAATGGTGCATATAATGTATTTCTGTTTTTAGCATGCTTTTTACTTGCATTTTATTTATTGTTACTAAATCTACTAACATACATTAATTTTCCAAGTAAGTAAAGTGTTGAAATAAATCGCACAGATAGCATGGGAACATTAATACAATGTTGAGTTTTGATCCAAACCATAATTTTGGTTGAGATTGACATTTCAGTGTTTAAAGTGTGTTGGATCAGCATTGAAATTGATGAAAGCCAACAGCACACATGGGTGGAGACAGTGACATTAAACTAACAGTGATTTGTAGTTTATGAGCACAAGATCATACAGGCAGGTATCTCTGCAGAACACTAGTGGGTGTTTGTCTATCAGTGGGGCATTTTCAACCGCTTTACATGATTTGCTCTAATCCACTGGGGGCTTGGTTTAGGGGTGGGGTGGTTTAGCAAGTCTGTTGAAAAATGGTTGAAAAACATTTATTGTAGTTTGAAATTGGCCACTGATTGGTAAACGCCCATTTTGGTTTTGCATGTGCACTTCTCATGTGCACTTCTCAGTAGTGTAATGCTTCCTCATTAGAGAGAAAACATAGGTGCATCCTATACAGAAGTCTGGTTTGTTGAAGCACCTGACATACTTACATGACTTCTCTAGCACAGTTTCAAACAATGGTGCATCTACATACTTAAAAAATGCACATTACTTTAGTAAAGTTTATTACGAATTTCCTGAATAAAGTTCTAACGTCATTTAACACATTTCTTGAAGTGCAGAAGACATGAACATGAGCAAGAAAGTTACACTGCAAACATAGCCCATGTCTTGCATCCTTCAGTGCTTGCATGCAGAGCACATTGCTCCTTTAGTAGGAGTGAAGGCAGATGAAGATGGACAATAAATAAATAGAAAGCACCCCCTCCTGATAATGCTGGCATTGATTATACACCGAGTTGTTGTCGACAGCATAATCACCTGACCTGGGACTTGATGATATCCTGTGCCTTATCACTGCTTAATCAGGTAATCATTCATATTCCTGAATCTGTATTAAATTTAAGAAATTTCCACTGAAACACAATAACAAAAAACATCTTGTGTTTATTAAGAAAGTGACTGACATGGCTATTTTATTTTGTGATATTTGAAGAGATTAAGTTCTACATAAGGTGAATCTGCAGCTTCAAAGGGATAGTTCATCCCGAAATGAAAATTCTGTCATCATTTACTCACGCTCAAGTTGTTCCAAACCTGTATGAATTTCTTTCTTCTGCTGCACACAAAAGAAGAGAGTGAAGAATGTTGGTAACCAGACAGTTGAGGGTAGCCATTGACTTCCATGGTATTTATTTTCTACTATGGAAATCAATGGCCATCGTCAACTTTCTGGTTACCAACATTCTTTAAAATATCTTATTTTGTGTGCAACAGAAGAAAGAAACTCATACAGGTTTGGAACAACTTGAGGGTGAGTAAATGATGACAGAATTTTCATTTTGGGCTGAACCATCCCTTTAAAGAAATTTTCATTGTTAAAACCAAAGTTCTTTTATTCTACAAGATAAACGTGTTACTTGAATGCTATGTAGTTTCACAGAAATTGAACTGAGATGTTGTTAATGGCTATAGCCCATAGGTGTTTGTTCCTCTTCATGAAGTCATGAGTTTAGCTCCAACACCTGCCTGGAAGTTTCCATTGATCCCAATGACCTTGATTAGCTTGATTAGCTGCTTCAGGTGTGTTTAATTAGGGCTGGAGATAAAATCGGACACCCCTGCCGTAGTGATTTTTTTTATATTGAAGCATTAATAGATTTAAAAAAAATAAATGAAATAATCAGAATTTAACGATACTTTAATCATAGTTAGAATATTTTGTGTTCAGCAACTTTTTTTAAAAAGCGAATCGTATTGTGTTTAGTATATTAACATTCTTGAATGTGGCAACTGAATTGACTTGTTCTCAAGTAACATCATGCTTTCTTTTTCAGATTTCAGAAAACCCAGAGGAAAAGAGGCAGTAGTCTGATGTATGACAGATTTTTAAAAACCTGAACCGTTGGAGCACCTGTAGTTATGACATCAGACTTCTGAAGCCAATTTTATTTTTAAAGGTTGAAATGCTTTTGTCCTATTTCTCCCCCTTTCTTTTTTAAAGAATGATCTTTTAATATATTTTTGTCATTGATTGATTGAATAAAATAAATTAACTCAACTGCTGGAAATGTGTCATTTATATTTTAAAAGGTTTTTGCCAAATTTTTGGTCAGGAATTTGTTGACGCATCATTGAAGTGTAGTTGAAATATTAATGTTGTTTCAACATTAACTTAGTACATCAGATGACAACATTGGTTGACATTCCTTTTCAGCTGTATTTTCAGTTTTTCAACAAAATGTATTTAGAATCAACATCACATTGTAACATTGATCAAACAATATTACCAAAGATTATTTTTAGTTCATTTCAGTGTTGATTCAACAGCAGTGATGTAGATTCAACATCATAGTGTAACATTGATTCAACAATATTACCATCGATTTATTTAAGTTAATTTCAGTGTTGATTCAACAGCAGTGATGTAGATTCAACATCATAGTGTAACGTTGATTCAATATTACCATTGATTTATTTTAGTTAATTTCAGTGTTGATTCAACAGCAGTGATGTAGATTCAACATCATAGTGTAACGTTGATTCAACAATATTACCATCGATTTATTTGAGTTAATTTCAGTGTTGATTCAATAGCAGTGATGTAGATTCAACATCTTAGTGTAACGTTGATTCAATATTACCATTGATTATTTGTGTTAATTTCAGTATTGATTCAGCATTGGTGATGTAGAATCAATCATAGTGTAATGTTGATTCAACATTAACTGAGGGTGCAAAAGTGATGTTGCTAAAAAATCACTTTGTAATGTTGAATCAATACTATTACCGTTGATTTTTGGTTGAAATCTCAACATTGCTTCAGCATTAACTGAGGGTGCAAAAGTGACATTGAAACAACATCACTTTGTAATGTTGAAGCAATATAAACACCATTGAATTGTGATTGAAATCTGAACATTATTTCAATATTAACCGAGGGTGCAAAAGTGACATTGAAACAACATCACTTTGTAATGTTGAAGCAATAACACCATTGATTTGTGATTGAAATCTGAACATTATTTCAATATTAACCGAGGGTGCAAAAGTGACATTGAAACAACATCACTTTGTAATGTTGAAGCAATATTAACACTATTGATTTGTGGTTGAAATCTGAACATTATTTCAATATTAACTGAGGGTGCAAGAGTGATGGTAAAACAACATCACTTTCTAACGTTATTTCAATGTAATCAGCGTTGACGCATCAACACTGACTCAACATTGTTTCAATGGTTACATGCTATCTGGGAAGCCACAAGGTCCAGACACCGAACCCTCTTGCCAGATGAGAGCGGAGCATTCTCAAAGAAAAATGCTCACAATTTGCACAAGGCAGTTCCCTCAAGACCTGCCTGTGCACGCACTTCCTTCCCAGACAGTTTGTGTCACCCGGTGTCAAATATCTTGAGCATGGGTCTGCACACTTCTGAAAGCACTCAGGCTTCTCAGTGCATTTCATAATTACCTGATTTTCAAGCGCTTACAGACAGAACAGTCCCTGAAGACGAAAAGGTGATTGTCATGTTTGCAAGGCGCCCTTTTATACTTCCAGGTTGCACGTTAATGGAGTCAGCGGCTGTCGTCGGTCAATGTGATTGCCGTGATTTGATAGTGATTTCAGACACCGTTAAAATGTATTGTTTTGAATGTAAAATACATTAAATACAGGGAAGTAGTTCTAAGCAAATTTACAAATATGAAAAATAATTTTGAAATAATGACTCTTGAGATATGAATTGAGTTCAAAATGAGTTTTTTTTTTTTCTCAGTCTTAGGCCTGTATATGAAGATAGCTAGTGTAGTGGTGAGTCGGATTTAAATGCTAATGTTAAGATTTTTGCCTTTATTTATTTGATTTGCCTTTATTTATTTGATTTGTTTGCTGTGGTTCTGTGTTCAATTGTTCAATTAAAGTTTTATTAAAATGTTAAATAATAGTAACTGTGTATTTTTTTGTAACGAAAAAAAAAAGCATAAAAAAAAGAGGCTTTTATCAAAACACTGAATAAAAAATTGCTTACCAACACAAATCATTCACAATTGCTAAATTGGGCTAAAATAGAAAGCTCCGAGTGATACTAAATGAAGAGCCATAGACCTTATTCAGAGCAGCGCCATGACAGGTATGAAAGTGAGGGATAGACTTGCCGTGTTTCCAATGGCATCCGCTGTAAAAAGCTGTATAAAGCTCCGAGATTACTTACAATTTTCCACAGCTTATATTGTCGGGAGTTTGTCAACTGAAATTTCTTGGAAAGATGTTTTTCAGGTGTTTCATTAGCAGAACAATTCAAAAGCACATTAAATAACACTACAGCCCACTGAAGAGATGCATGTCTGTCCCTCACAGCCTCATTTTCATTCCCATTAAAAATCAAAGATGGCACTGCTGCGAATAAGGTCTATTAAAGAGCCATTGTACGAAATGAAGAGCCGGCTCTTCTAAGGGAGCCGAGCCAAAAGAGCCGGACTTCCCATAGTATAGGCATAACAGCATGCACTAACACAAATAATAACCGACAACTGAAAAGTGAACAAGGAGAAACTTAAATACACAGTGATAATAAGATGATAACGAACAGGTGTGATGATGAGTGTTCATGGCAACTGATGACTGGCGGGAAAATCAAACAAAGGAACACATGTGGCTGATGAAAACCAACTGAAAGTTCATGAAAACAAACTAACTCAACATAACTGTGACATTATAAAGATATTCTCATTAACTGATTGTTTTTTTCTATATCTCAGGGCTTAAGTAAAAGCTCATTGTTTATTCTGATCAGAAACATACAGAGTGGGGGAAGGGAAGGGGAAGAGTTTGTAAAGGGTTTTTAGTGTACTATCCCTTACAAAAAATAAGTATAAGTAATAAGTATACTTCAAGTTCATTTTAGTAAGTATACTTAAGTAAAGTTCGAGTATTATGTAGTAAGTATACTAAAATCAATGTACTAGTATACTTGTAAGTGTAGCTACTATTTTAAGACATTTTCGTTTGTCTTTAGTACTGCAATAACACAAGTTAACACAAGAAGTTTGGTACCATTCTGGGCATTATTAGTGGGGTAATTTATGGGATACATCCTTGGATCCATTAGCGCCTGCACTAAGCCATTCGGCTGATATCTCTAAATAAGCTCTAACTTTAATAATGTTCAATAAAGGAAAAAAAGGCTTCTAGGTGGTGTTTGGCTCGAGGTCATGGTGCAAAGGACCCTAGGTTGATTTTACTCTGAACCAACCCTTGAAGTGTAATTTTAAGTATATTTCTGAGAAGACATAAAGTACATTTCTTAAAATTACATAAAAAGTAGACTGACAGTATTTTAATTTTTTTTGTTTAAAATAAGTATACTAATAGCACACTTGAATAAACTTCTTTTTTTTGTAAGGGATAATAAATACAACATTTTTTAAATTAGTTATCATGTGCATATCCATTTGGTAAGAGTGTATTTTATAACTAGAAAAATGCATTTCCGGAGGAACTGCAAAGTGTGCTTGCTCGGGTGCAGTGCACTAACGTTAGCAGGTAGTGGATAGATGCGAGATGCGAGAAAAAAGATGTCAAACTGTCTTTTATTTTCAAATTTAATTTAGCGAAGAAGAGCATGATGTATTTTGTATAAAGTTTTTTTGTTTTTTTTGTTATGAACTGCTTTGAGAACTGGAAATGCACAATTCATGCATACAAATCTGTATATATTAATAAATACAGATGATGATTAAATTAGACCAATGCAAAAAACGAAATTCATGCCTGCATTTATTAAGACAAACCTAGTAAAAATGAATGCAGTATATACACTGACTTGGCAGCTCTGTGAAATGTAATACAACAGTGCAACCTACTGTCTAAATGCATTAACATTAAAAGTGTGAGGTGAAACTCTTGCATAGACATAGGTAAATGGGTTTGTCTATTAGCCTGAAATAATTTTTTTTTTTTTAAATTCAGATCTTGTGCTTCCTCACATTGGAGTCCCGAGTTCATGTACAAAGTTTGGTTTCGATACGTGACAGAGTTCCTGAGATATGGACGACTTCCTGTTTGGCGACTACGCCGCTGATTTCGTTTGGCTGTGATGGGCAAACGCTTCCGAAAATTAAAAATCCTTCTAGTAACTTTTGTGAGGCTTAGTCCAAGGATCATGTACGTCCAGTTTCGTGAAGTTCGGACCAAATTTGTGACCTGTGAAAATTTAGTTTCGCTTTCTGTTCAATCCAATATGGCGGACGAATGACATGGACTCGTGATGTCATCTTTGCGAGCAACTTACACCGGTACTGACCGGATGTTTTAAAGTTGGAACGGTGTCTCTGTCTCAAAGGGCCTAGGCGCAGGAGCTGGCCAAATAGCTGGGGGGGGGGGGGGTTGCCAAATAATGTCAAATTTTGTAATGTTTTTTTTAATTTTTTTTATCTTGTACATCCTCACATTGGAGTCTCGAGTTAATGTACAAAGTTTGGTTTCGATACGTGACAGCGTTCCTGAAATATGAACTACTTCCTGTTTTGGCGACTACGCCGCTGATTTCGTTTGGCTGTGACGGGCAAACGCTTCCGAAAATCAAAAATCCTTCTAGTAACTTTTGTGAGGCTTAGTCCAAGGATCATGGATGTCTAGTTTCGTGAAGTTCGGACCAAATTTGTGACCTGTGAAACTTTAGTTTCACTTTCTGTTCAATCCACTATGGCGGACAAACGACATGGACTCGTGATGTCATCTTCGCGAGCTACTTACACCGGTACTGACCGTACGTTTTAAAGTTGGAACGGTGTCTCTGTCTCAAAGGGCCTAGGCGCAGGAGCTGGCCAAAATTTTTCTCCCGGGAATAATAATAACTAGAAAAATGCATTTCCGGAGGAACTGCAAAGTGTGCTTGCTCGGGTGCAGTGCACTAACGTTAGCAGGTAGTGGATAGATGCGAGAAAAAATGCGAGAATGCGAGAAAAAAGATGTAAAACTGTCTTTTATTTTTGAATTTAATTCCTCAATCAGCGCTGGACCGGCATTTTCTGTCTTCCGCTGAGCCCTGGCCGTAGACAGATCATATGTTTTACCCTGTCAATGCAGTGGTCTGCGTTGCGCTGATCTTATTCACACTATCGAGTGTAGGTGCAGCATTCTAACACTGAGTCATAATGAGCTGTTTGTGAAGAAATTATCCGCTTCCAAATTATGTCATTTTAATCACGAAATTTAAACATTAAAAAACAATTTGCTCTTTATGGTGTGCGAGTGATAGAGCGCGGCAGCAACGAACCATCAGCTTGCAGCGTAACAACATTGAATGCTCGGCCGAACAGCTGATCATAGCTGTACAGGGCGCCTTATTATTTTCCATCTCCATAAATATATCTAGTAGTAAAGCTAATGCAAGGGCTAGAAATCTATTAATCTTTTGCTGATACTTCCTTAGCTGTGTCTGAAACCGCTCACTCGTTCACTAATCCCTACATAGTGAATGGCAGTTGAGTGCACTACATCAGCAAAGAATTTGGACACTGACATAATTATCACGCACCAGAGAGCTCAGACAATTTGTCATAAACATTACCTACCCATCTTTAATATTTCCTTTTTTTGGCTGTATGAATTGTATGTAACAATTGTATGTATGTATTTTTCACGTTTATTGCGTTATTTGATTAAAAAAAAGATAATAAAAACACTTGCTTGTCATACTTATTTACTTTTTACATTTATATGTGAAAATAAAAGAGAACAAAACACTACACAACACATTTGTTTATTCAAATATAGATATAACGGTATAAATAAATAACCAGGCGTCTGGTCTTATAAATGATTGTTTTCTAACTCGCGTGCACCGTTGCCATGGTGACATTTTTGTTTATTTTTCATTCGCGCTCTATCGCCTTATTGTGTTGGATTGTGGGAAATAGTGTCTCAACAAGTGTACATCGTATGTACACTCGAATTCAGAGAGGATTGTGGGTAAAAGTAGTGAAGAATGTAGGGAATGATGTCGTTCACTCAGAATTTGGACACCACTACAAAATGGCCGACACCCTAAATAGTGCACTATATAGTGGATAGGGAGCGATTTCAGACACAGCTCTTGTCATCATGGAGAGCGCAGTTCACGGTTGCATAGCAACGACATACGCCACAGGAGAACAAGCGCTTGTGGAAAGGAGACAGCGGCGCGCTCGCGCTTTCCACTTGTATGTTTTTACACATCTAATGTGCGTTCCATTCGACAGGGTCCATACGCAGTGTTCACTGCTCCCCTACTCCCTGAGCACGGTATATCAGTTGAAGTGGACTTCACTGACAATACCCGCTCATTTGAAACGCCCTGCAAATGTCATCAAAGAAAGTCAACGACGGAGTCGCGCAGATTATGATATAACATAAATATATATAGGACTACATTCATATTTTATTTTTTATTATTATATTATATATTTACAATTATATTGCACTATTTTACAACTACTTAAAATAAAATCACTTTACTTCACAAACTAGCTAAGCTGGCTGCATTCACTGAGGTCAATTATAATCATCAAAAATAGTATATGTAATATTCACAACAATAACCGTTAAAAATACTGTCATTTGTATAACAATGGCGAAATGTATGAATACTTACACACATACGTAAACTCCTCCATCGTTAGTTGACCGTTCTGACTGGTGATGACGTGGTGCGCGAAATGACAGTTGGGTGATCATCGCTCTCCACTTCCTGTGAAGTGATGTATCGATGTTACCTTATTCCCTATGCCGTGCGCAGTGCCCTTCGAACTGAACATGTTCGCTCCCTTCGGATTAGAACTTAAGATGGCGGAAAACCCTGTGAAGTCCACTTCGCAGTCCAATATGGTCAAATGGAACGCACCTGTTGATTGTTTGAGCATGTGACTGCGCGTTTCTCCTTGTTTTCTATTGTTATGCGCAGCATATTTCCCGTGCGCACAAACACAGCCACAGACAATGAATTGTTTGTTCGGTTAGCGAAGAAGAGCATGATGTATTTTGTATGAAGTTTTTTTTTTGTTGTTATTAACTGCTTTGAGAACTGGAAATGCACAATTCATGCATACAAATCTGTATATATTAATAAATACAGATGATGATTAAATTAGACCAATGCAAAAAACGAAATTCATGCCTGCATTTATTAAGACAAACCTAGTAAAAATGAATGCAGTATATACACTGACTTGGCAGCTCTGTGAAATGTAATACAACAGTGCCACCTACTGTCTAAATGCATTAACATTAAAGGTGAAACTCTTGCATAGACATAGGTAAATGGGTTTGTCTATTAGCCTGAAATAAAAAAATTTTAAAAAAAATTCAGATCTTGTGCTTCCTCACATTGGAGTCCCGAGTTCATGTATAAAGTTTGGTTTCGATACGTGACAGAGTTCCTGAGATATGGACGACTTCCTGTTTGGCGACTACGCCGCCGATTTCGTTTGGCTGTGACGGGCAAACGCTTCCGAAAATCAAAAATCCTTCTAGTAACTTTTGTGAGGCTTGGTCCAAGGATCATGCACGTCCAGTTTCGTGAAGTTCGGACTAAATTTGTGACCTGTGAAAATTTAGTTTCGCTTTCTGTTCAATCCAGTGTGGCGGACTAACACTAAATGAGACACAATGTAACTCTAAACTCAATTTTTTTTTCAGATGCTGTCACGTACTCATAACCTTTTTTGTTACAATCTGCCATGTCAATAAAAAAAGAAAAGTACCTAATTGACACAACATGCAGTTAAAAAAAATAAAATAAATTAAAACCCAAATAGAGGCAACAAGATATAAGACCAGGCAGAAAGAGGACTAAAAAACAATAATACTAAATAATTTATAAAATTAATAGTTATAATAATATTAATAATATGAAGATACTAATATTAATGAAAATAAATATTGTTGAAAAGGTTACTTATAACACCATTAGGGTCTGATATAGCACTTTCAAAGCATGGTTATTTTAAGGAACCTTATAAAAAGGGTTCTATTTAGCACCAAAAAGGGTCCTGCTATTGTTAAAAACCAAAGAACCCTAATTTGGTAGTTTAGAAAAAAAAAAAATCTTGAGAGTGCATAATGCCTGATGAGTTTGAAGAACACTGACAAGAGATCAGACACCATTCCTCCATAGAGAATCTCTCCATATCCTTTATTTTCCCAGCTCCATGTTGATTCTTCTTCTCTTCAGTTCACCCCACTCATTTTCTCAGGGGACATGAGAAAGCCCCTTTTCTCAGGGGCCATGGCAGAAGCTTAATTTTGTGCTCAGTTGACAAATTTTTGTGTTGATTTTGATGTTTGTTTTGGATCATTGTCCTGATGGAAGCCAACTACGGCCCATATTAAGATTTCTAGTAGAGGCCGTCAGGTTTTGATTTTTTATCTGTTAGTATTTGCTAGAATCCATGATACCTTGTATCTGAACAAGATGTCCAGGACCTCCAGCAGAAAAATAGGCCCAAAGCATTTAAGATCCCGCACTATATTTAACCGTGAGCATGGGGTACTTTTTATCCCTGTTTTCACCAAACAGTCAAAAAGCTATCTTTTTTTGTTTTGTTTCATCTAACCATGAATCAGGTCCCTTTTGAAGTTCCAGCCGTGTCTGACAACTAAAAATTCTAGTGTTTGTTTATGGATAAGCGAGGAGGATTTTTCTTGAAATCCTTCCAAACAACATGTGGTAATGTATAGCGGTCGATTTATTTATTTTAGGCTTTCTGATCCTAAGACTCAACTAAACTCTGCAATTCTTCATCTGTGATCCTTGAAGAGTCTTTGGCCACTCACACTTTCCTCTTCACTGTGCATTAAGACAATAGACACACGTCCTCTTCCTGGCAGATTCGTAACATCTTTAGTTGATTGGAACTTCTTAATTATTGCCCTGATGGTGGAAATGGGAATGTTCAATGCTTTAGCTATTTTCTTACAGCCACTTTCTATTTTGTGAAGCTCAACAATCTTTTGCTGCACATCAGAACTATATTCTTTGGTTTTACCTATTGTGATGGAGAATTAAGGCCTATGTGTTTCCTCATATTTATACTCATGTGAAACAAAGAAGTCATAGCTGGACAATTTCATGTTCCTAGTCACCCTGGTGTGCTAAAAAAATGTAAATATTAATGGGAATATACTTCAGAGATATTTTACTCATAAAAAAATTCTAGGGGTGCCAATAATTGTGGCCATTTATTAATGTAATTCCCCCCCACTTTCAAATATTTTACTTCAATGAAAGGTTAAATTTTTGCACATTTTTAGATTTAGATTTACCGGGGGTGCCAATAATTCTGACCACTTACTGTAGGTAAATAGTAATGAGTAACAGAACAATCCCTAATGGATTTCCCAAAAAGTCCCGAAAAAAAAAATTCTTAAAATAAATGTTTCCTAAAATAACTGTCGGATTTAGATTACAACACCCTAGGTTATTGTTACAAATGAATTGTTAATATTAAATTTCCTCTTTAATATATTTAATATGTAAATCTCATTTGTTAATTGAAAAAAGTAAAAGTATTTATATAATTTATTTGCAATATTAGATCATGCAGCTATTTAAAATACATGTCAGTATAAGTAGGACCATGCAAATACAAATATCCATGTTGTTATACTGTTTTTTAAAATAAATGTTATCAATTTCTTGGCCCCACATCAGCTCACCCTGTCACACCTGCAGTCTTGCCTAAGTAGATTTGTTGTGGATTGATCAATGGGCTTCATTTACTTCATTTCATTGTTGTGTAAGATTAGAGACGCCTACTGCTAATGCCCCAAAACACATGCTACTGGTGACGCAAAAACATCAGATCAGATCAACAAACAGAACAACAGCACAACAGAATCTGAGGAAAATGCAACATGACAGCAATCATTCATCTGAAGCTTATTTAATCATTGTTTGCATGTGTGTGTGACAGAGAGTATTAACAATAGACAGCTGCTCATTTCTGAATTGGGGTATAAAGGCCACAAATCTTCCCAAGGTAGATCAGTCATGCTGTCTGTATAATCTTATTTAAGGGACAGATTATAAAACCAATTACAGAGCCACTCTTACTCTTACTCCTACCGGGTTCTGCTGGATAAACGGGTACTGTAATGAGTTGTACCATTGCAGGGCCGTGCACAGACCTTTTGAGGGGCATGTGCTGAAACTGAAAAAGGGCACCCCCCTCCCATTTTCAATAACACAAAATAATAGTCTCAAAAGCTTTAGATTTATTCACGATTAATAACAACCATAATAATAATAATATAGATAATATAGATCAACAGGGTTTTAAGGGCTTCTTTAAACCTAATTACAACAGCAACCTTCTGTGAGCCATGGATGTTGGTCTCTTGAAGGTCTCTTATTCATTACACTTTCCCTAAAATAAGCCAGCAATGAAAACAAATATAAAATAGTGTGAAAAGTACAGTTGCAGTGAAAAGCATTTCTGAAGGATCACGTGACACTGAAGAGTACTGAACTGGAGTAATGATGCTGAAAATGCAGCTTTGATCACATAAATAAATTACATTTTAAAATATATTCAAATAGAAAACAGTTATTTTAAATTGTAAAAATATTTCACAATATTACTGTTTTTGCTGTATTTTGGATCAAATAAATGAAGCCTTGGAATGAATTAAATCATGAATTACATTCTGCATGATAAAATATAAATATTTCGCAGTGATCTTCTGTAATGTTTTTTTTTTTTTTTTTACTACTACAACATTACTGTAGTAAAACCATGTTTTACTACATTTTATACATGTGAGGACGAGCGGAGAGTAGCCTATAGAATACTATAGATTAAAAAATTAGCTAGATAGCGAAAAGGCCCTACCGTAGGCTAGGTTAATTCAATTATGGTTAATTTAATATTATTACCATAACATGATTAGCCTAAATGTTAATAAATTAGGCTAAGTGTATCAGCATTCAAATCAAAGGATTAATTTCTTACTTCTTAGAAATATATGTTAATAGGTGACGAGGATCACTCGTCGCTTTGTGTAAGTTCCAGTACGAAACAGCGCGGGGGCGCGCCTGTTATGATTGTCCGATGGTAAAAAAACAAAAAACAAATTATATGTTGTTGTTTTACTTATCAATATATAGTTTTTGACCAGCGAATGTGTGCAAATGTGCATTTTTTGTCCGTCATTAAAACGGCGCCGGCGGCATCACTACATTTTCATTAACAGGTTACAAACTAGTTTGTTGTAGCTACCCAGCAAGCAATTTTGCGTCTAATAGACGTCTAATAGCCGTCAAAACACAGCCCAGACGTCTAGGCTAAAACGAGGCTAATTTTAGGCTGTCAGTGAAAATCTAATAGACGTCTAAACATAGCCCAAGAATAGACAGCTATTGAATGACTACATATATACGTCAAATAGACGTCTAACCATAGCCCAAGAATAGACAATTAGACAGCTATCGAATGACTATATTTATGCGTCTAATAGACGTCTAACCATAGCCCAAAAATAGACCAGTCATCAATTAGACCACTATTAAACGACTACATATATACGTCTAATAGACAGGCAATATGGGTCTAGGCTAAAACAAGGCTGATTTTGGGCTGTCAGTGAAAATCTAATAGACGTCTAACCATAGCCCAAGAATAGACTAGTCATCAATTACACTACATATACATGTAATAGACAACAAAATGAGGCATAAGGATTCTTTTCACTCAAATATAACAGGTTCTCATAAATGAAAATCCATCCAAACTAATTGATTATAAAGGGATTTTTTTAGAACAATTATATTAACAACTTAGACAACATTCAAACATAAAAATGAACAAATAAAATATTGGAAAATATGTAGAACAACTTAAGATACTAACATTTTTAAGAATTAATTGTTAGCTTTATATCCATAACCACCACCCCCTGCTCTCCCTGGTGCTTGTTTAAAATGACCAGAAATTGCATTTTTTATTTCCCATTCAGTCGCCGAAGGAAAGTTGGCCATCACTGCGTCTGCCAAATGAGAAAAAGAAAATTATTGCTCAAGAAAAGCATTGATGACAATCATTTTGAACTAATTACAGTCATTCACTTTTGCTAGGATGCACACTAGAGCTGGCCAATATAGAGTTAACGGAATATAGATTGAGACTATATAATTTATATCAATATAGACAATTTATATCAATATTATTAATAAATTAATAACAATAATTGAAAATTTATTTTTGCCTGCATAATGATGCACTAATTATATATATATATACACACACACATGTGACCCCGCCTGTGAAACCCCGGCTAAAGTCGCAGAATCGAATTATGAGTTAACGAGCGTCAAAGTAGTCATAGCCATAAAAATGACAAAAATAGTCCATGTGTGTTTATTGCTGTAAATGATAGATTATACCATTGGTTTTGAGATGCAATACTTACATTTTCATTTATAACATGATAAATACTGAAATTAATGATTTTATTGACACTACGTTATACTTTTGCGCAAAAAAAAAAACGGACGTGGGCTTCCTAAACATTGATTTCAGTCGTCTCTGGGTTTATTTCGCGCAACAACACTGCTGATTCGTATATCAATCGGTTCAGGAACTTCTTTTCTGTGTATTTTCTATAAGATCTATAAGAAAGAGTAAAAACAGACTTTAATATCAATCCGCGAGCGCCGGTAATCAGGTCAACACAATGCAAAAAAAGAGAGAGATGTCAGCCGCGTTTAGATGTCTGTGGTGATTTTTTCTTGTCATAGCCAATATTTTAAGAACTGCTTATTTGTTTTGTAGCTTAGTATTCTGCCAATAATATTAAACTTATTTTAAGGACATTTTTGGCCTGCTACGTGTTATTTGCTGGATGATGGTAACGTAATGCGTTGTTTTGACATCTGCCGGCGACACCGAAGTATGAGCAGGAACGGAAAATAGCTGCTTGCTTAAACAGCTTGCTTGATATTAATCTCGGTGGAATTGAACCCAAATTATGATTTAACCGGTTTTATTACGGATTATTTTCTGGAGGATGATTGTGATGATGAACAGGACACTTCTTTGACGAAACTGACGAGGAATTTGACGGTAAGTTTTTGTTATTATTGTTTTATGCTAAATATGTAAATGTATACTGTCAGTGTCCAGCCAATGTAATGCTAACACATATCTGTGATGCAAAAATAGTGGATTTAAATGTTTATTACATTTGTTGATTGGGATGTAGTCAGTTTAAATTAATTACGTTTATGGCATGATGTTTATTTGTTTCATTACACTCTGAATTGAAGTCTGCTAACCACCTATAGGCTGTTTCTTGTTCTTATGCCCTCCCCTCAATTAATCAGATCCAGTCTGACTAAACTGAAAAAAATATTTTCTGATATTTTCATATAAAATGCTTCATTATCCATTTTAAATGTGAAATTAAACCCACTTCCCATTCTTGCATGTTACACATTCATGTTTTTAGGTAGGCTATCTTGCTTTGAATTGAAAAAAAAATGATCTTTGCTTTTTCAGGCAGTGACCAACATGATGAGGAGGACAAGCCAGTTTTGGTGATTGAACCCCAAGCTATTTGTCTGGCGAACATGAAGAGGGAACACCAGCAAGAAGAATTTGCTTTGAATGCTGGAAGTCCATATGTGAAACTGAAAATCAGTTTCTCTTGCAACTGCAAGTATTTCAATGGGGAAAAGTGTTCTTTATTTTTCAAGGAGGGAGAGTTGCTGTCACTCAGGATTTTATTTTGCATTAGACAATTTTAGAATGTGTACAAAGTTTGAGACTGACCTGTTAAAGGGATAGTTCACCCAAAAATTATTTACTCATACTCACCCTCATGTTACCCTATCCAATCCTGTATAAGTTTATTGCTTCTGTTTAACAAAAAATAAGATATTTTAAAGAATGTTGGTAACCAGACAGTTGGCGGCACCTATGGAAGTCAATGGGGTCCGTCAACTGTCTGGTTACAAACATTCTTTAAAATATCTTATTTTTTGCTCAGCAGAAGAAAGAAACTCATACAGGTTTGGAACAACATCAGGGTGAGTAAATTATGACAGAATTGTAGTTTTTGGGTGAACTATCCCTTGAAATTTTATTTGTTTATTTATTTTTTACTCCAGATTTACTCAATGTTACACCGTGGGCCAGTAAGAGAATGATAATTTCAGAGAATGAGAAATGGTATGTTATTTAATTGATATATTATTGACATTTCACTGATATTTCATTTTACTAATAAAGTTATACAAATCATTCCACTGAATTGATATGGTAATTGTTGCTACGATAAAGCTCTTGTTGAACCCCCATTCGTTTTCAATGTTTTTATGCTTTTAGCTTTTTGGACATGCACATCATAATAAATAGATCTGTTTTACAAAACTTTAAGAATTTTTCCACTGATGTGTCATATATCACTAAAAAGGGGAGAATCTCAGCTTTAATGTGTTATAAGTCACATATGCAGGATAACTATGGATCAAATGTGTTGCAGTTTTAAAAAATAACTTATCTTTAAATTGGAATTTCTCAAAAATATGATTTTCTGAGGCCGAATTTGAGCAAATCTTTGACATGGCCTTACTCAGTCAATTTTAAAGATATTAAGGTTATATTTTCACAGAATGTTCTTTACATTGTGTAGGATGATTTTATGTAAAAAACACTGAATCACAAAAAAATGACTTTAGCTGGGTTTTCACAGGCAGGGTCACATATACATACATACATACATACATATATACATATATATATACACATACATATATTTTAGGGGTGTAACGTTACACGTATTGAACCATTCTTGATTTTTAAACACAAACGGAACTGTTCGTTAGACAATTTTTACTGCTGACCAAAATTTTTTAATTACAAATGTAGGCACGTCAAAAAGCGCGCTCATAATGTAAGAGAAATCATAACAAATCGTGACAACAATCGTGCTCTTTCAGGTAGTGACCATATAGACCTGCATTATATGACTGACTGACAGACAAGAACAGTTTGACTTAAAAATATCAAAATTGAAACTACTGCAGAAACAAAGACACATACATCTTGGATTCCCTTAAGATAAGCTAAAACATGCCAAAATTTAATTTCAAAGTGAACTATCCCTATAAATCATTCTTTATCACTTACTCATATAACTCTAATGAACATAAAAAAGATACTTATAGGGGTAGTTCACTAAAAAAAAAAAAATCATGTAAGCATTTACTCACTTTCACTTGGTTCCAAACATGTATGGCTTTCTTCTGTTGAACACACACAAAAAATATATATTTTGAAGAATGTTGGTAACAAGACATTTAATGGTAGTCAGTGACAAGTGTTCTGTATATTCAATTGCTGTACTTTGTTGACTGATTGCTGGATAATTTGCGATAAACAGTGTCTTGAAATCGAATAAAGTGGATTACATCACTCCAGTTGTGAGGTTTTTACACTGGCTATCTGTCTGTCAAAGAATTAATATATCAAAATACTACAGCTGGTTATTAAATTAATTAACATTTTAAGGCCAAAGTAAATTTCTAATCTTCTGATGCATTATAAACCATCCAGAGCAGACCTCTCAGGTCATCTGGGACAGTAGCCAGCTACTTTTATATCAAATTTATAAGTCAAAATTAAAAAAAAAAGTCAAAACAAAACATGGAGAAGCAGCATTCAGTTTTTATGCACCATATCTGAAACAAATTCACTGAAAACTGAATGTATGCTGCATATTTTAATTCTTTTAAATCGAGTTTAAAGACTTTACTGTTTGCCACTACCTTTTATTAATTGGAAAGGAATTTTTTTTTTTTTTTTTATCATTTCTTTTCATGTTGCACTATGTTGTTAAGTTTTATGTAAAGTACTTTGAAAATTTGCCTTAAATCAAAAACTATTATTTCTCACTCTAATCTAAAAACAAAAATATATTGGTATCTTTAATAATAATAAAAAATAGTAATGATAAAATCAAAAACTATTATTTCTCACTCTAATCTAAAAACAAAAATATATTGGTATCTTTAATAATAATAAAAAATAGTAATGATAATATTCATAGTTTCATGCTTACCACCTTGAATTTAGATATGGGCACACAGTTGCAATAACACGTGCAGGTAACGTTAACTTGTTGGAGAAAAATAGTACTCTACAATGGTAATGTTAAAATGTCACGGTTTCTACACATAATAACAACTAACTAATTTAAACAATGAACATAACAAAAATAACACGCATACTTACAAGACCGAAGTAGAAATTTGAAGGTTTTCAGAGTGTCGCTCGCCCGTTGCTCTCCGACAGCTGCCTCGTGTAAAATAAAATTGAAAATGGCGGAAATGTGTATCGCGAGATCTGGCTAAAGTGATCTAGTCGCGCAATGCCAGTAGTCCCAGTAGTCATGTCTCAGTAGTGTTTCGATTGTGCCATCTAGCGGTTGAGAAATGCCATTGCATTTGATTAGATTTGAAATGATAGACAGTCATATCGTAGATTGTGTATGAATGTTATGTTTATGTGTGACAGCAAACATTAAGATGTGTGAGCGAAAACATTTTTAAGACTAATATTCTTATACTATATCGCTGGTCTGAATCAGGGCTATAGCCAAGCCGTACGTAGACCAGATTGCTTTGATTTCGCCAGGTGGGCTAAAGCAGACTGCATATAGCCGTCCAATTCGGAGCTAAATCGTGACTACAGATCGATATGTCGTGAAATGACACATTGAACCTTGTAGTAGTGATGTTACGTTCGTGAACGAATCGTTCTTTTTGAACGAATCTTTTAGGTGAACGAATCGTTCTCGTTCACGTAATCCATTGACTCATATTTCTCGTTCACTGAAATTCCTCCCTCCACAGCCGCGCGGCGCTATTGCAGCGCATGCGCAGCTCAGTGAAGCGGGTAGCTCTGTGTTTTCAACCTGTCAAGAATGACTAAACCTCAAGCCAATAGCGTTCGAGTATGAGATGTGACGGAGCATGTGATTTGTTGGATGTAGTGAACGAATACGCCCTTCACTGACTGTGACTGAGTTGCTTTTGAGTGAACGAGAGAGAAATTCTTCTCGTGAACGAACTGGTACATGTCGTTCGTGAACGAAAAGAACCAGTTGTTTGAACGATAATGATGGCGAACCGATAGAGCTGGGTTTGTGTAGTCAGCATATTTGCATCAAAGAAGGAAATTTACACTTTACCATTGTAATGAAAACAGTTTAATAACGCAAGCATGGTTAAATATAGGCTAACAAAGACAAATTAACATTGTCATTTTGTACTTGACTGTTTACTTGATTTAAATTTACACTTTTCTTTACCTGCTTTTCTTTTCTTTTGTTTGTGTGTTTTAGACTTAATTTTGTGGTATTTTGCACTTTTAAAAATTTACTTTGTGTTCATTTTGTATTATCAAAAAATAATTAATTACGTTTTATTCATGTCATGCACTTCTATAAAAACTAAAACAAACCAAAAAATATGACAGTATTGGTTAGGTCTCTTTGCGTAACGTCAGCAAATAACATTTCAGTTCGGGCTGTGAATGGGCATGTATTTGGTTGGATCTACCCAGATAGCAAGGTGACATTGATTAAATGTTGAAATTCCATCAGAATCATCATTTTGGTTGAGGTTGAAAATACAATGCTAAATAATATTGGATCAATGTTGAAAAATCAATGCTAAAATAATATTGGAACAATGTTGAAAATTCAATGTTAAAATAATATTGAATCAATGTTGATAATTCAATGTTTTTCGGTGTTGAAAAGACAAACATTGAATCAATGTTGATAATTCAATGTTTTTCAGTGTTGAAAAGACAAACATTGAATCAATGTTGATTTTTGGTCAGCTTAAATTTCTCCACTGGTTGCCTAGACAATCCTAACATTGGTTGCCAACCGCCAATCAGATCGAAGCGTGGATAACAGTCAACAGAATTCAAACGCAGCTAACAGATTTCAAGCGCGAAACAGACAGACGAAGCATTCAGGCAACGACAGAGTGATTTTTAGAGGTAAGTTAATCTTAAATCTCTAATCTTTCATTTCTCATTTTTATGTGTATTTCTGTGTAGTCTCATTTTTCATTTCTCATCTATATATTTCTTACAACTTATTTGCTTTTCCTGGGTGAGTCGGAATGAACTGCTATGTTAAATTTATTAATAACATGAACAAACCAACGGCCGGGATTTTCCCATATTGAATTTCAATTTGTCTTTTACCAAACGTCATCGTGGGTAAAACTAACAGTGGGTAAATTGTTAATTTTCATTCTTGTGTGAACTAACCCTTAAGTCAAAAAAGGCGCAAAGAAGCGTGAGTTCATAACGTTAGTTGGGCACGCAAATGGGAGACGACGGGCACGACAGCTAATATAATTTTTGTATTCCAATAATAGCTAGCTATTTATTTATTTTTATCCATGATGATATAGCGTTTCCAGAACTTCCAAAAATGGGTAAAAAATATAGAAATAACAGAAATAACAGATGTAATAGGGTCTATACTAAAATTCATTCAAATATTCAAATATACTAAAATTCATTAAATAGTAAAATAAATTCAAATGATTTTGAATTCAGGGTATTTTTCAAAATTTAAAGTTTCACTTAATTTTGTAGTACATTTGTCATTTATAATTAGTCATATTTCCAAATATTTTCTAATTGTGTTTTGTTTTGTTTAGATGCCTTACAACAGCAGGCGGCAGAGGAAAAAGGAGGCCTCAGAGCCTCAGAGTTTATTTTTTCTGTTTCGGTACAAAGATGGCTCCGTTACGCCCCTGAACGGCTTGGGGGTATTGCTCGTGGTGGAAACCCCTGAGTTCATTAGAATTACGGTACAGTATTTTACCCAAGTAACGTTAGAGGTAAGTGTGCCTATTAGAGCAGCCCCTTCTCTGCCTACGTTTTAATTGTTTTAAAACCTACCCATTTTATTTAGTATATTGATTATTTTCTTTGGTTGGTGTTATTAATTTATATCTGAGTTCTGATTTCTGTTCTAGTTCTTTTTTTATGGTTACTCAGCTATGTTGCTCTTATTTTTGTTTTATTTTATAATGCATGTTATATCTTTTTTTTTATAGAATGCATGCTATATTGTTTAATGTTGTTCTTCTGTAAAGTACTTTGGTCTGTTCTAAATGTGATACATAAATAAAATTGAACTTGAAATATTTATCAGAGTAATGTTTCATTCTTTCTTACCGTAGTAACTTACTGCACTGTTTTTGTCTTTGTCACCACAAAATGCATTTTACAAATGAAATTTCATGTTCAGTTTTGGGGGCATAAATAAATACATTTGCTTGTAAACTGAAGGATGTAGTTTACTTTGAATGACATTTTGATTAAAAAACATATTTAATTGCAACCCAACTGTTACTCCATAACACCTACATGGTTTCTGTCTGAAAGGAGTCATTTAAAAATGCACAGTACAAGCATGATAAACTAGCATAGAATCTTGCTGTACATGAAGTAAGATTGATTTTATGTTGATTCAATGTTAAATAAGTGATTTAATTATGGTTGAAATAATATTGATTTTATGACCATATTGATTGATTTTTCATCGTTGATATAACATTATTTCAGGGTGCAAACCTGATGAAAAATCAATGTTAAATTTCAACATTGATTCAATGATCTTTTGGTTAATGCATTAACATTGATTCAATGTAGATTCAATGTTGGTCTGCTATCTGGGTACTGAACGAATACGCCCATCACTGACCGAGATCGCTCTGTTTTGAGTCTGAACGAGAGAGAGATCTCGTTCGTGAACGAATTGATCAAACTGGTACATTTCGTTCGTGAATGAGAGTACTGGGTAGATCGGTCATTTATCATGTGATTCAATCTCATTCAAACCGCAGTTATAGGTGTGCATATAATTGTTTATCATATTTAACATACATAACATAACTCAACGTTTAATATAATCCCAGATTTATGAATGTGTATGTCTGACCAAACAATTAAAATGTTAATTATGCAAGAAAACCTTGGTTTGGTCATCTGAACCTCTTATTTAGACTTATTTTATTAATTTAGTAAATAAGACACAAATTTGAACAAAGCCAAATCATTTTTTTTTTTAACAAGTAAATTCGTTAAAACATATCATAAAATACACTCTTTTTCGCCACCTGCTGCAGTATGTATGTAATAGGAAGAAATTGTCACTGAACGAATCATTGAACGAGTCTGAACGAATCATTTTGGTGAACGAACTGAAAATGAACGAGTCTCTGGAAAGAATCAAAATTTCCACCACTACCTTGTAGATATCATTACCAATGCGAACGTGATGAAATATTAACCATTTCATGCACTTCCTGGCAAAAAAACTACAATTAATCAGTTTTGACTAAAAGTGGTCTACAATAGCCGGGTCTGAATACGAGCTAAATCGTGGCTACGCACAGCCTACACATATAACATGTAAAATAAAGCAAACCAAACAACTTGTAATCACAGTTGACTTCGCTTACATGATGGAATATCATACATCTCACAAGTTATTTTGGAAAAAAATACATTTAACCAGATTAAATGTTATTTGGGCTAAAAGTGGGTTACACATAGCCGGACTATATCGGGTCTATATATAACCCAGATGTTGAAATGACGGCTATTGCTTGCTGGGTAACGTATAGGCGGGGCGCTCAGTTTTTCCTGTTGTAAAATACATTTGGCCAAAATCGCATTTTATAAAAGGTGAAATGCTACTGTATGCACAGGCTATGTATTGGCTATGACTAGATGGCAAATGCTAGCCTAGACCTCTCTTTCAGTCTCAGGCGACGTCCCACATGTCTCAGTCAGTGAGTCAGACAGACATCAAATAAATAAAATATGAGCCTTTATAGACATAGTGTTTAGTAGTACTTATTCAAACAACAAGATATTTATTTACCCTTAGCAAAACTTCGTTCAGCTGCTGTCTTCTGTGCGGCTGCTGTGGAACTTCAGTTGATTCAGTGAATATAGAGGAGGCGGAGTTATCAGATTACTGACAGCTTGAGGATCGAATAAGATTTACACAAGCTCGTTTTAAGAACTTTCATTGGCTAAATATTTGTAAAACAGACAGACAGACGTAAAGGGTGACCAATAGCATTGATTAAAAAATAAAATAAAATAAAAAACACCACCATAAAAGGGCACTTCGGAGTGTAAAGGCAAAAAGGGCATGTGCTGTGCACAGGTTGAGCCCTACCTGTGCACGTGCCTGTACCATTGTATTGTATTATTGTACCA
Organism: Squalius cephalus; assembly: GCF_949319135.1. Taxonomy (NCBI): domain Eukaryota; kingdom Metazoa; phylum Chordata; class Actinopteri; order Cypriniformes; family Leuciscidae; genus Squalius; species Squalius cephalus. The sequence goes on along the minus strand of NC_137123.1, from coordinate 36,408,732 downwards.
TCCTATCATAAATTCAATGCCATATTTGACAAATAACCTTGCATCTAAGATGTTAAATCCCTGGATTACACACACATCCATTAATAATACAAAATCCACAGACTGAAGTGTTGTGCTGCTTTTATTTTATGACCTGATTTGGGCTGCATCATTGCAAGTGGAAACAATCAGAAGCAATTGCAAAGAACAAATCGGCTACTGATTCTTGTCAAAGAAGAACTATTCAGAAAAGTGTTATGCAACAGGTATAGCAAGGCATTTATTAAACATATCTCAGTGGTCTTTGATGTGACACGCATTTCCTGGGAAACTTTAGTTATGGTATTTTAAATGCTCATTTGATTATTTATGAAATGCAGTAACTAGTATAACCAAACTAAAGAAGTTGGTAAAGGTGTTCATGTTCAGTTGAGAGTAGAAATTAAGACCACGCAAACATTTGTCTGTGGTTTATAGGCGTGTAGCTATGGCTACAAATTTGTTGGTCTCACAGCAATGCTTGCATAATCTCACTAAATGCAAAGGTCAGTTTTAAACTTGAACTGCCTATAAACCATGATGCATTGAGTTCAATGTATGATATTCTTGCGTTGTTACAAATGACCATGAGGTGGCGTGTTTTTACTTCTACGTGCTGCCCAGTTAAATTTCTTCTGGAACAAACAGATTAAATTCTGCCATTCCAGAAAGTTCCTAGTCTCGCTAAGGCTCTAATATTAAAACCAAGAGGATTCTATTTAACAACCCAGACAGCAAGCCAACATTGAATAAACATTGTTTTTCCATCTGAATCATCATTAGGCCTATGGTTGATGTTGAAATTTCAATGCAAAATAAATGTTGAATCACCATTACCATATCGATGAAAACCTGATGTTATTAATGTTGATGGCAACAATCCCAGATAGCACACGACTATTTGATATGAAACTTACATCTGGAAGACGTATTTTAAAGAGTGTTTGCTCATCTGCAATACGTCTATAGGACGTTTCCTGTCAGATGTCAAATAGACGTTTAGAAGATGTCTTTAAGATGTAATGATTTAGAATGATTTAGAATGTATGTTAAACTGACATCTTCTAAACGTCTATTTGACATCTGACAGGAAACGTCCTATAGACGTATTCCAGATGAGCAAACACTCTTTAAAATACGTCTTCCAGATGTAAGTTTCACATCAAATAGTCGTGTGCTATCTGGGATTGGAACAACATTGATCTATAGTTATCTTTTTGATTGATTAAGCATTGATATTTGGTTTACCGGGCGATCGCTGAATGTGTTGAAAAGTCATTGATTTATAGTTGACCGGGAAACGACGCTGTTGTTGAAGAGTCATCGCATATAGTTGACCGGGAAATATGATTGAAAATCCATCGATTTTTGTTTGACCGGGAGATCAACACCAACGTACTGCACCGAACACAGCTCATTTCTGGACCTTGGCACAAGCGTACAGGTAAGCTTGCTTAATGTTCGATATGAATGAATTGTACCAAATCAAATACTGTTAGGTTGATCGTTAACATGATGGTTAATGTAGTAACCGACGCAGTGCTGCAGTCACTGAAATAGATTTTTGTTTTACCAATGTGTCAAAATCTGCCAAAAGTACTTTGTGGTTCTCTTCTAGGTTATAAAGTTAGCAAAACCTCACTGGTCCAGTCTATTTTTGTGACAGCTAGCTCAAAATGCATGTCTGTACCCATTGCTAGTGTCGTGAAATCTATTAACACAGCACCGCTATTTCTTCTGACTGCCGGAGAACACCGGCGGAACCAACGCTAGCATAGTGCTCTATCTAGCGCTATACCCACAGCAGTGACCGCGGCGGGCCAGAATTACACAAAAGACATTTAACGTTACCTTTACTTTATTCAATGCAGAACTGTCTCGAGTTGTAACGTTAACTGGAAATGCCGATTAGACCATCTCGTCGTAATAGCCTACAAATCCAAAATATGAATAATCCTCGAGCAGGGCTGCGATATGCGTGCGATACAGTTTTGTAACTCCATTGTGTTTGTTTTCAGAGATGATAACAGTCGTTTTATACTAGTGCTTATGCGATATCATGATTTTTGATGATCTTCTGCACCTTTTCTGAGCGCGGGGAAGCGCGCGCGCCACGCGCGCACTGTTATTGACGCCGGTTTCACACTGCACGCGATAGCAGAGCGTAAGCAGCGCAGGAGCAGTGCATATGGTGAGCGGGAGCAGGACAGGAGCGTTTTGCTTTCACACTAGCAGCGTTTGTCACGCGCGGCTGAACCGCGGCGTGTGTATAGACAGAGTACTCTATAATCAGGGTAAGTTGGCATTGCTTTATTTCGTTTTCAAATACATTTAAGAGAAAAGACTTGTCAAGAAGCTTATTTTATTAATCATTTCATTTATATAACTTTTGATTCGTCTTTGTTTTTATTGTTCGGGCAACAAGTTTGTTTTTGGACATTTGTTTTCTTTTTAAATTGCTGTTGGTCATTTGAGTGACTGTTTAAAACACAATAGATATCATCAATGCGCTTTTGGGGTAAAACTGCGGTGTATTTTGGCCTTGATCAATTCGTGTCACTTTAATTCAGCGTAAGCGGCGCGTTAAAAATAGACTGGGCGCCGAAACTATCGCGGCACTGCTGTTCCTGCTCTGCTCCTGCTACGCGCTGCCGCGCCGCTTCTGCGTGCGGTGTGAATGCACTCATTGATTAACATGGACGCCGAAAAAAATACGCGCTGCTCACGCGCCGCTGACGCTTGCGGTGTGAAACTATGGAACGCCGTTGGGGACAATACCTATTATATGCAACGCGTGAAATTTGGACGCATTAACACGCACAGTTTGTACGCGTCTTTTTGGTCCGTGTAAACGCGAACGTTTTGTACGTCTAAACGCGAAGTTTTTTGTCATGTTATTTAAAGACACGATCGTTTGTATCGCCTTAACGCAACATTTATGGCCGTGTATTTTTTTACGTGTTTCTAGACGAACGTTTTCGTCGTGTAAACATGACATTTTTGAACGTGTAATATTTCTGAGTCTTATTTGATGTGCGACATGGATGGGAGACGCCTGAAAAAAGTTTTTATTTTTTACTTCAAATATTAGGCATAAAAAATATTGAGTTGTGTTGTACTGACTCTTGCATTTCCCACAATATATGTGATGTTTAAATGTTGAATAAATATTTGTAAATTGTCATAGGATACTGGTGCTTTGTATTCTGAAGTTGAATGATTTATGGCATTTATTGGCACTATTATGTATAATTATTGACACCCCACCGTGGACCTCACTAATTATTAAACCCTGGCTATGGCCGTATCCAGTGTTGTATGTTGTATATGTTAACATATGTTATACATATAGCCTGTTATAAGAGGATGCCAACTGAACGCAGTCTGTAAAAGTTCTTTGACAGTTTAATCAAAAATTCTAAGAGCCATCGTAGAGAGTCAAGTCAAGTCAAGTATATTTATATAGCGCTTTTCACAATACAGATTGCGTCAAAGCAGCTTCACAGCATAAACCAAAATAACACAACAAGGTTTCTAGTGTAAATTTATTGATTGATAAAATTAAATTAAATATTCCCAAAATATCCCCAACTGAGCAAGCCAAAGGCAACAGTGGCAAGGAACCGAAAACTCCATCAGCAATCCACTTTTCCACGTTACCGGAGACAAAAAACCTGCATGAGTACAAACGGGATGAGATGCCACAGCATGACACAGCACTGACATCACAACCAACGTATAAATGCATCATTGACTCTAAAGTTTTACGCTTGCCTATGTACATGCCAACGTAAAATTACGATCTCATTCACGAACAAATGTTACGTGTGACGTTTGCATAGGTATTTGCTTACCTAACAGCACATCATCCCTCACGGAAAGAAATGTCGTCTGATGTTTATATATGTATACAGCAACGTGCCATCGCATCACAAATGCAAATGAAATCCTAAATAGAGCAACACTATATTGGCTGTTGTGCGGTCTGACGCGACACCCGAACATATACTTCGTATTTACGCGTACAAACTGTGCGTGTTAATGCGTCCAAATTTCACGCGTTGCATATAATAAGTATTGTCCCCAACGGCGTTCCATATGAAACCGGCGTAAGCCTTGTTTATACTTTCGCCTGGCTCCGCAGCGCGAGTCTCCGCAGACTGCGCGCGCACCTCCGCAAACGGACGAGGCGTTTATACTTGACGCGCTCGCCGTTGTACTATTCTTTGAAACGATAGGGGGCGACTCGAGTAATTGTCCTCTAAACCACCAGGAATCAGCAGTGAGAAGAAGAAAGCTATACACACGTGATGTTTATTTTCACCACCAATACCACACTACAAAAAGAATCGTGTAAAACCCAGTAAACCCAGAGATTATTACTCGTGACAATAAAACAAAATATATGGATATTAGAATGTGTATAAAACATAACTAAACTAACGATCTCTTACATATTTTCTAATTTCACTAAACATTTCATTAAGTTTCGTGAACATATTTATTAAACATGGACCTTTATGTTCATTAAAAATACTTTTTATGCTATTGTATGTTCATTTTTTAAATGTAAGCAACTCATTTATACGTGCAAACTGGGTGCCTATGTGTAGCCGGTGTGGTGAGAAGTTCGAGCTCGGCCAGATTCGGCTCAAAGTCGTTCATCTTCGGATGCGGCGCCGCGCGCGATGTTACAAAAAGTGCCGTGCACACCGCCAGGCGAAATTGGGTCTTGCGAACCCAACGCGCGAGACCGCCCACTCCGCAATGACGTCATTTTTGCCGCGCGCGCCTCGCGATCTTGCGGCTGCGTCGAGTATAAACAAGGCTTTATACAGCGCCTGACAACCAGGCCTGGCGGCGTCAAGGGGGGGCTTAGCCCCACATACTTCATTTAGAAACAATTAAAATGCCTCGTTAATTTTAAAGACATAGCCTTATTATTAGCCTGTTTTTGCGGTGAGATTTATGCATATTCCTCCATGCACCCAGTATTTAAGCAGAAATTAATGTGCAATTTAGTCAACCAGAAAAATCTTTTGTCTATGGTATCTCTAATCAATACATTTGCTATTTAATTAGTTATACGTATCCAGTTATTTATATTTAATTTGTTGAGTTAACAATTAGTTCTGATTTAATAAAATAATAAACATGATTTTTTACTTGTATTCTAGATGCCTCAACGTCTTACAACGGCAAACACTATGACTTCGCTCAAGCTGTACAGAAGTGGCTGCGCTACGCCCCAGACCGAGCGGGAGGAGCTGGAAGACGGAAGACAGACGCAGCAGGACTTAGCACATTAAAAGAAAAAGAAAAAATGAAATAATACAATAAAAATGATTGTTTAATTTTTAAAGAATGCGTGGGGTGTCATTTGTGCTAGTCTAGGTTATAGCCTAAAGGTATAGTTTCTATTTTCTATATTTTGCTAGCCCGCATCCTGGCTGTCGATAAAGCAGGATTATAGCCTAATAATAATGTTTTTAATATTATATTAAAATTACAGACCTTCATATTAAACCTGTGGTATACTAAAACACCATTGAGTTTTGTTGATATGCTGGGATTTCAACATTGTTTCAATATCCATTGTAATCGAAATACCATTGAAATTCTGTTGATCTCTAGGTATGATTTAAACGTTGTTTCAATGATAATAGAGGGTGCAACATGATGAAGAATCAACATCAGAGTTCGACGTTGATTCAATGATTTTATCGTTGACAGTGGGATGTTGATTTAACATCGTTTCAATTACTATTTGCTATCTGGGAAACCACCTTTTCGATGGCTTCAAATAATTCCACGCAGAATATCCATATGTGTGGCACCACAGACGCAAGTTTCATAGTCGACATTCATTTTAAAAAAAATCTCTATTTTCTTTATGTTATGGTATGTGTAACGCTAATTCGCAGGCACTGTTGCTGGACAGGGACACACGAGTGTGTAAAAATAGACCATCATATGCGTTATGTAACACGCAGCACGCGCACTACGACTTCACGCTTGTTTACAAGTTAAAATGGACTCCATGCGTCGATCTTAATAAATTACATGCGTTTTCTTAATCCCTCAAATACGTTTTTTTCACCGTCTGACACATTTTAAATGAACACTGAGTCTGACTAAATTATAATTCAGAAATAGCTAGGATCTTCTGCGGTTTCTGTCGTCATCGCATGGTGATGTTAAAAGCCTGTATCGAATGTGTTTGGAGTCTGTAGGTTTAAGTAAGTAACATGCCGATATATTTTGCTTACATTCAAAACTAGTTGATCTGCGACATATATATATATATATATATATATATATATATATATATATATATATATATACTTTTTTTTTTTTTTTTTTTTTTTTACAGCTAACCTACGTCTCTGCATCACTGAAGTGCGTACAGTAGATAGATTTGTCATCCACACAGCGCTGTTTGTTTTAGGAGGAGGGGAGAACAGCTTGTATGAAGGGGGATTTGCCTATACAAGTCACGGATTTGTCAACGAACCGTCAATCATTTCGCCTGACCAATGAATCCAATGAGCAACCCCATTCGTTGGCTTGGCAGGCACGCCTCCTAAAGATCGCGCCGCCTTATATGACTGTTTTTTTTTTCTCTCCCACTGACCCAAGATGGGCTGTGTGTAACGTCACATGTTGTTGTTTTTCTTAAGCTCAGTCATTCTCAGCGAAGAGTTATTTGCTGTGAACAAGAAGACATCACATGGTGACACAGCGCCGAAATCTCCAGTTCTCGGATATTTAAGTTAAATCTCTGTTTACTGCGGATGGATAACAAGTTCTATAAACTTCAGTAAATAAATTGTAAACGCAAGTATGGCAAGTCCGCCTATTAAAGCGGGATCCTCGTTACTAAATGACAACAACTTTCATTCAAACAACATCAGAAAATGTGGATACCTCAAGAAGCAAAAGCACGGACATCGGCGCTATTTTGTTTTGAAAGATCAGAGTGACGGACTCCCTGCGCGGCTGGAGTACTACGAGAATGAAAAGAAATGGAAAAACAAGTCCGCTGCCAAAAGAGTAATTTTTCTCGACTCTTGTCTGAGCATAAACAAGCGCGCTGACGCGAAACACAGGTATTTGATAGCTCTCTATACCAAGGACGAGTATTTTGCTGTTGCTGCGGAGAATGAGCAAGAGCAGGAGAGTTGGCACGGAGATTTATCTGATTTATTAAGTAAGGGGAAAATGTGTGACAGCTCCGTTTCTAGTTCGGCATCATCTTTGGTGGGCTTCGACGATGGAAATTACGGCATGATTACACCGGTGAATGCTGCGTATAAAGAGGTATGGCAAGTTAATCTTAAAGCAAAGGGAATTGGGCAGAGCAGAAATATCACTGGAGTTTACAGACTGTGCTTATCAAGTCGGACAATTAGCTTTGTGAAACTTAACTCGGAGGTGGCATCTGTGACCCTGCAGTTGATGAATATACGCAGATGTGGGCACTCTGATAGCTTTTTCTTCATTGAGGTGGGCAGATCTGCCTCTACTGGACCTGGAGAGCTGTGGATGCAAGCAGATGATTCTGTGGTGGCACAAAATATACATGAGACCATTTTAGAAGCTATGAAAGCGATGAAAGAGCTGTCAGAGTTCAGACCACGCAGCAAAAGCCAGTCATCAGGATCAAATCCCATATCTGTACCCACTCGGCGGAACTTGAACAATTTACCCCCTAGTCAGACAGGGTTGGTGAGGAGGTCAAGGACGGACAGTACAGCAGCCACATCTCCTGTCACCAAATTTTCTTCTTGTCGAATACGGACAGCGAGTGAAGGGGAAGGTACCATGACCAGGCCGGTCTCCATATCAATATCTGAGAATGGAAGCCCGGCAGCTGTTGGCCGGAACCACATGAGCAGATCTAATACTGTCTCGGTGGGCTGCCGGACATCAGAACCATCACTGCTTCATCACAGCAGGTCCATGTCAATGACAATGTCCCACTCGCCCCCATCTGCTGTAAGCCCATTAAGTTTGTCCTCAATCAGTATGAATGGTTCCATCTCATCCACAGTACATAGACCCTCCAGCTGCAGTGGTTCTGTTTCTGGGTCACCTAATGATACTGGCTTCCTCTCGTGTGATGATTACAGTTCTAGCCCAGGGGATGTGAGGTACAACCTAGCAAACAGGAGTGACACACCTTCTTCTCTTTCCAGCACTCCACCTTCAAGAGAAGCCAGTGAGCTCCATGGTTATATGGTGATGGACAGGCCATCCAACTCCCAGAACAAGATGTGTCCAACTAGCAGAGACATATTTGACATGGATATATACAGGAAGAGGACGTATTCTCTGACAACCCCGCGGCAACAGGTAGCACACTCCCAGCTATCCTCAGCGTCACTTGATGAATACATGCTGATGAGGGCTGCGAACAGGAGAACAAATTCTGCATCTCCGAAGGTCTCATACCCAGATGATTATGGGAAAATTGATATTGGCTCTAACAGTAATGTGGGTGATGACGGCTACATGCCCATGACGCCAGGCATGGCACCTCAGTGTGCCAAAAATGACCACTACATGCTCATGAGTCCCATGAGTGTTTCAGCACCCAAGCAGATCATTAACCCGAGGTCACATCCTCAGCCAATAGGCAGTGGCTGCACTACTAACTCACCCAGCAGTGGATCGCTAGAGGATAGCGGGTACATGAAGATGTGGTCTGGATCCAAGTTTTCACTGGAGAGCTCTGATGGGAAAGCAGTGAATGGAGAATACATGAATATGTCGCCGGCTGACACATATGTCTCGCCCACACCACCAGATTATTTCCTGGGTCAATGTGAAGCAACACAACGATCCTCCCCATCTCTAAGTATTCGCTTTAACAAACACCAGGCACCTAAACGGGCAGAGGATGACCAGTATGTTTTGATGAGTCCACAGAGCCAAAATCCAACAGAAGAGCCCAACAGGGTTTCTGCCCTGCCACCTCTCCGTCGCCCTGACGGCATGGCACAGAGAGCAAGAGTCAACAGGCCCAATAGGTTATCTTTAGACACTCTGAGGATGCTTCCCAGCATGACTGAACATCCTCTCCCTTGTGAGCCTAAAAGCCCTGGTGAGTACATTAACATAGACTTTGCTGCTGCTACACACTACTCTTCTCCCTCTATGGGTTCTGTGGAAAGCCAGGGCTCACTGTCCAACCTCGGCCAGGGATCCCCCCTCTCAGACTACATGAACCTCAATCAGAATTTACACTCTCACAAACTGAGGGAAGCGCTCAACAGTCCCCTGAATGGAATGCCAGAGCTGGCTGAATGCCCATGCCCACCTGATGAGGGGGCTTATTTCCTTAATGAACGGAGAAACTCACCATGCCCATCTGGCACAGGTAAAGACAATTACACTGAGATAAGTTTCAACAATGGTCACATCTCACCTCCATTCCTGTCTGAGAATGATGAGAGTGTTTCAGTCAGCCCCACTAGCAGGGTTCAAAGGCTGGACCTGAGCGACCAGGGGGTGTCAAAAGGAATTGGTGCGTTATTGTTGGCTGCCTCCTCTGTAGACCCAAATGGAGGAGCGAAGGTGATCCGGGCAGACCCTCAGGGCCGGAGACGGCACAGCTCTGAGACTTTTTCATCCACCACAACAGTTGCACCTGTCTTTCCTTCCTTTGCACATAATGTTAAGCGACACAGCTCTGCCTCAGTAGAGAATGTCTCTGTCCGAAGCAGTGAAGGTTCTGATGAGGAGTACGGGTCTCCCATGTGCCGAGAGACTTCAGCTGGTTATCAGAATGGACTTAACTACATCGCCTTAAACCTCATGGAGAAACAAGAGATGGGCAATTGTGAAAACCTTATGGGCTTCAAGACTGGTGGTTGCTGTAAAGCAGGAATAAATGGATTACATGCAACTCCATATGTGTGTCTGGGATTCAAAGAGACTGCAACCTCTGTACAAGGTGAGTTCAGATGATGTGACTAGCTGTTATGATTCAAAAAGATGACTGGCATAAATATTTATACACTGCAATATGTAATTAGCATTTAATTTGCAACTATGTAAAACATATATATATATATATATATATATATATATATATATATATATATATTAATAGTATAACATTTACAGTAATAAACACAAAACACATGTTATTCTAATAGACTATATAAATAAATACATATATATATATATATATATATATATATATATATATATATATATATAATATAAATATTTAATAAGCATTTATTAAAATGCTGCAATATTTAAAAAGCATTTCATTTGCAACTCTCTCTATAATCTATTAGGATAACATTTGTTTTTTTGTGTGTTTATTATAATTGGAAATGTGCATATTATAGATATAGACACAACTGTATCGAAATTATATGCACACAGTAGGTTACTTAAAGTAATTAAACAAAACATTATTGCTGAACGAAATAATAATATGTAACTCAAAATATTTTTTAGTTTGCCCCTCTGGCTATTTGTCTCAGTATATGGGGCATTTATGGCATTGATAAGGTGTTTTTCATTCAGAGGAATTCTAGAGAAATTTGAAGCATGAGAGACGTGACTGTGTGAGTGCCCGCGCACGGTAAACAACCCAACTGCGCAGGCACTATGACGCTGCAGTATTGAGAGATGCGCGCACGCTTGTTTATCTACCCCAAACTCGATCAAAGCTGTCTTTTTACAGACCGAAGTGCGTTAGTGCTTAAACATTATTTTAAGGGCTATAGGCTTGTGTATAACGGAGCTATTAAATAGATCTGTTCTCAGAGGATTGGATCATGAAGCACTGAATGCGAAATGTTGTTCTGAGGCTCATTTGGCTCACGTGCTCAGCAGTATTTTCGTTCTATAAAACGTATCGCCTGGTCGACCTTTCCCTTAATTTTGTTATGCCCTGTTCACTCTATTCGGTCAAACATGAAGCCAAATTATTATTATTATTATTTTTTTTTATTTTTTTTTTTAAATAAAATTCCCCATTAACAGGGACACTTACCTAAGTTTAAGAAGGATTCTCATGTCAAATATTCCTCACACATGACATATTTCCTGCAAAAGTGCATGTGTTCATTTGCCTACTTGAATCATATCATGCGGGTGTTTGTGAGATTAAACTGCGGTCACAAGCCGTAACAATATGCTGCTCTTAATAAAGTACAGTGCCTATGGCTTTTTCCTGTGCACTGTTTTTGCATAGCACACAGAAGATTGAATGTGCACGTACTGCACATCGTCTGGTACTCCCATATTTCCATAACGCCTCAATTGGAGGCAGTGTTGTGGGCCAAAATTATCCCCAGTGGTTAAATGGCTGTTCATGGCTGGTAGTTTTCATTGCAGGCAGCCTGCAGTGTAAACATCAAGCGGAGGAAGGACAGCACAGTGAGTTTAACTCTTTCTTGTCTTGAGTACTGAGCCTTGAGAAAAGAGTGGGCAGGAGGGGAGTAAGAGCTAGTTTGCATTGTGTCTCTGAAATGAACATACGTGTGTAGCCATGTACACGGGTCGGCTGAGCAGAAGAGGGAGGGCCTGATGGAGGCTTAAGTCATGTGCTTCAGTCAGGAGGAAAAACAAGCCAGCTGGTTGTTTGTGGGGTCGTTGTCAGGTAAGGATGATGTTTCATGCTTGGAATGCATGACTGGGTAAAGGTTGCTGGGAGAGGCGAATACTCACTTGTTTTGGTCTCTACTCACTTGCCAGGCCACATAACAGCATACAGTGTGTTGACAAGAGCTTGTTTTGATGTGTTTTAAATCATAGAATGCCAGAGGCTGTCAAAATTATGATGCTTTAATTTTTGTTTGTCCTCTAACTCTGATGTAGTTATTTGTTTGTTTTTTTATGTAGAACAAATTAAACAGCTGGTGAAAACATAGCGTATTAGTTAAAAATTGGTATTGTAGTTGAAGAAAGAGAAACCCCATAATGAAGCAGTGCAGGTGCCTCATTTCTCAAAATTACCTGTCAAAAAAAGCAGCCTGCTGTGGCAGTACCATGATATGGTATATGATATGATATAGTCATGGTATCACATTTGTTTACTGGTAGTGTTTTGATTTATTGATTTGTTTGAATCTCTGTTGGATTTATCAGTAAAAATTTACTTGAGCACAGGAGATATTTTGCTAGGGATCGCAGTGAGATTTGCTTGGTAAATAGGCACCTCCAATTCAAGAAATTGGTTTATTATGTTGCCTTATTTACAAGCACATTACTGTGCAGAATTAATAAATGCGAATGGAAATAAATGGAAAGAATACAAAAGAAAAGTTCCACAAAATAATTAGCAGGAAAAGAACATGTACAGTGCTTGTTTATTCAGAATATTCTGTTTACTCCATATTCCATATTCCAATTGCTATGGAGCATGTAAACATCTTTTTCAGAATAAATACTTAACCAGAATATGGACCTTAATTTAAAATTACAAGCATGTAAACAAGGTCAATGTCATTACCTGTTGCTCCCTGATTCAATTGTTTTGTAGTTAGGCTATTTGTTTAGCCTGGCAAGCCAGACCTACATCAAGATGTTAGGTCTTGCAACTCACCATTGGCACGGCTCAATCCGAGGGGCGGGATAAACGGTTGTCTCTCAAAATCCCTCTGCACGCAATAGGTTAGTGCTACAACCAATCAGAGCAACGAAGATGGCTATTTGGTATATTAAACTTTTGCCGTATCCAGTCGGCAAAACTCCGAACACATCTTCCTTTTTTAAAAATGACTTAAGTGCCGTTCTTTGCTCTTTTTTCAAAGAAAAGCTTAACTCCAAGTCCTCCAGAGTCGCGGCCAAAGCCGATTCGAAAGACTGTTGTTCGCCAGCAGCAGCAGCCATTCTTTGTTTTCAAGCTATGGTTTTCAAGTAGCAGGAACTCTGTCGTCATTATGTTAAGCCCGCCCCGCCTACTCTATACTCGATGTGATTGGCCTGACCTGAGTTTGGTTTTTCCAGCTCGAAAGTCAACGGAGAGTTGCTAGACCACACTGGCTGCAAAATAAATTTTGCTGCTGCTAGGGTGGGTCTAGATTTCTAGGCTACTATTTGTTAACATTAGCCGCGTTTCCATTACCCTTCAAATTGCGCAAATTGAAATTGCGAATTGAAAATACGCACAATGGAAACACGTCAATTTCGCAAAAACTCCCGTTTATCGCAAAAAAGTTTTTACGCTCTCATGAGGTGGGTTTTCAGGCAATTCGAAAAAGGAATATTTCGCAAAACTGCAATGGAAACAGTTTTTGCGCATTTACAGTCACCTGACTTAGAAGATGCAGTGTGTTTGAAGTCCATGTATAGCTACGCAAATAATAATAATTTTATATTATTTTATTATAACATTTAATAGGCTATTAAGAAGACGCTTTTATGCAAAAAAGGAACCAAGCTGAGTGTGGAGCGCTGCATGACACGGAGGCGCGAGCGCGAACACTTGCATTTTCCTATCAACAGTGGAAACAACTTAAAATACTCTATCATTTCTGGTCATACAGAAAATAATAATACATTATTCTCAACTACTTTTATTTGTGTAAACTCACAATAACAAGAAAACGTTGTGCTTTTGTAAAATAAAAGAAAACAATCAGACGCACTTTCATGATCTCCGTAAACTGGAGCGCGAGAACTGAAACAAAAGCCTGTGTAGGCTAAAGCTTGAAAGGTCCACTTTAAAACGAACAAATTCGAATCGAAAGGGTAATACCTTCTGATTATGTAATCCGTCTGCTTAGCAGCGGAGATGGAGATGTGATTTTAGCCAAAACAATAGTTTATTAATAATATTAATGGCTCTTCTCATTCAGCACTGCTGGAAAAACATCAATTCCAGGTTCTAATTTGGCCTTAGAAAACCAGTAAAATCGACATGTTTTCCATATTAATTTGTGAATATTTTAAATGTTTGATAATAAAGGGGCAAAAAGTCATAAAAAAAATCTGAACATTCGTCGATATTACTTTTTTGCGCAGCAGTTGGTGTAGCCAGTTCAAATTAAAATTTTGGTGTTCAACTTTGCGTTTTAAAAAGACAACAACCGTTTATTTTTCGTTTTTCAATTACGGGTTAAAAAAGGAAAAACGAATGGACACAAAAGTAGCCTACATGGATCGTTTGGACAGAATACGAGACAGAGTTCTTTATTAAATTAATAAAAGAAACAATAATTAGCCTATAGGAATACTGGATTCTAAATCTCAAAGAAATGCCACAATCAAAACCTCGGAGCAGAAATGAGGGCAAAACACCCAGAAACTCCTTAGGCTTTATGTGTCGTTCGCAGTATAAGGGTCTTTCCCTGCCATTAATGCGTGGATAACACGCCACGTTCCCTTCCATTAATAATAATAATGTCTAATGCGGTGGCTGTGATATTATATAAACCAACGTCCGTTGCCTTGATTTTTGGAATGACTTATCGCGAGAGAAAAAAGGACGTTTAGTCGCATAACATCGGTTAATGGAAACGCCGTCATTTCGCAATAGTTTTTTTTATCGATATTTAGATAATAGCGCAAAACATTTGCGCAAATCTGTAATGTAAACGCGGCTATTGACAATTAAATGTAGAATGTCTCTGTGATGAATTTGTAGCTTAACACGTCTCTTACTGCTCTTGTGGTTTTATGAACATAATGATGAGTTGGTTGACTTTGTACGTCCCTAAATTAACACCATGCTATACAATATATATTTTGCTAAAGGAGACTTATATATTTAGACATTCTACATACAAAAGTAAGTAAAGTGTTAGCCTACTCAAACTTTTCAGAACTTTCAGTTACTGAAAACTTTCTTTCTCTCTGGAATCATACTCTTTTAGGAGTTTGTATGCTTTTGCGTGTGGCAGATGGCTGAACAGGGAAGGGTGTGGGGCTGTGTGTGTGAGTGTGTGTGTGTGTGTGCGCCTACAGTCTATGGTGTGCGCGCGCACCTGCCGCTCCACTCACTGCAGGTCTGTTATCAGGCATGGCAGCAGCACAGACAATACACTAATGACAGCAGGCCATCTGCTTATGCCCCAGGACAGTGGCTAGTGCTTGTCCCTTCAGCCAGAGCGGAGCAGGGCGGGGGTGGGGGAATGAAGAGCTAGAGAAATGGTGATAGAAAGATAAAGATCGACAGCAGTTTGCAGAGAGAAAAGAAAATATGAAAGTGTTTTTTTTAATTCAGACAAACCTGCACATTTTAAGTAGTGATGCACCAAAATAATTGTTTTACAGGAACACTAAAACCAAAATAGCACTTTATGCTATTCTGGGTGTCTTTTTCTCAGGTGATAAATTATACATTATATTACTACTGATATGCTGATATATACTGATAAATTATATTGCTACTCTGGCATCATTTTTGGTCATGGTGATGTGCATCCACCCTGCTGACATGTTTACCTCATGTACTTTATCTACATTGTGTAAACGAAACTCTGCCACAGTCAAAATGTGTCATCCGAGAAATGCTAATTGAATATCACTGTTTCGATCAACGATTTTGTCCCTCAAAAACAATTTCTGCCTAATAATATTTTTTTTTACTGTTTTGGCTCTCTATTTTTGGTTGCTGAAATTTTGATGCATCACTAATTTTAAGGTGTGAAATGGTACAGTTTATATTTCTGGCTGACTGTGAATGTGTATGAACAGCAGAATAGCCTAGATCACACATGCACACAAACATTTTTGTGTAACTTTAGCACAAGGACAGTGAGTGTGCAATTTCAGAGAATTTAGTTACTATTCCACTACTCTTTTGAAGCTAGAAGCTCTGTCTTTGAAGCTCTTTCTCTCCCTCACATTCCTGGTGTCTGTTTAGAATAATTAGGGGTTCAAGCACGAAGTGCTGAAACCCTATTGTAATTAAAGCTGCAAGCAGCATTTATCGGGGTTCAAGCATTTAAGGCCTTTAAGCACATAAGCATTTAAGACATTACGTTTTATTTAACAAGCTTTTAACCACTGAAATTATAGATGGAAAAATCCATTTACAGCCAATATAGGCAATTTACCATAGGAAATATGTAGTTTTCAAACCTTTTTGCCAGTTATAGCGCCACCTATGGTCCGATCTACATGAAATTTTGCATGCTTGTTTAGAATGTTATGGCACATATGCTCACCCATTTTCGTGAAGTTCTGAGTTTTCGTTTAGGATTTATAGGCTTCTGAGTGCATTTTGCCACGCCCATTTTCTTTATGACCCAATTATACCCATGCGAAAAATGCAAAAGTTCAACTTTTTTTCGATAATTATTGATCTAGAGAGTCCAGAGAATTGTCCTAGACTGGTCTGGTTCTGATCGGGCGAAAAACCAGGGACTAGTTCGCAAAAGTAGGTTTTTAACATATTCATGAATATTTAATGAACAGTTTGATTGACAGTGATGGTTCTTGAGGCAAAGTTGTTCAGCATGAGCAGATCTATCAGATGATATGCATTTTGTGATGATAAGTGTAACACCACGTGATTACAGAGCCTTAAAACTCGTTAGCGCCAACTAGTGGCCGATTTCTTTCAAAATTCTTACAGACCTCTAGGGGCTTGAGCCGAACATGCCCATCGAGTTTCGCTCCGATCGGACTTCGTTAACGGTGCTCAAACCTCATTGGCCAATGGCGGCCATGTTTTTCGAGATACGCCAATATCCTTTTAGACATACATGGCCCCTTGGGCCAAGACACTGCATACCAAATTTCAAGTCATTCGGAAAAACGGTCAGTTGTCTATATGTTTTTATTTGTTTTATAGCGCCACCATGTGGCCAATCGACGCAATTTTTTTACTGTGACCTCAGATTGACCTCTTACACATGTGTACCAAGTTTGGTGAAGTTTACTTAATTACTTCTTGAGTTATAGCCATTTTAGTAAAATAGGCTCCTCCCACAACGTTAATTTTGCACCCCCTAGCGACCATTAATCGAAATTTCAACTTTTTTTCGATAATTATTGATCTTCAGACTCCAGAGAACAATTCCGCACTGGTTTGGTTCCGATCGGGCGAAAAACCAGGGACTAGTTCGCAAAAGTAGGTTTTTGACAAAATTCAAAATGGCAAAAAATCTATCATGGCGGAAATGAAATCGGAGATATACGTTTTTTTCTTCAGGAGCTCTGGATTTCAATGATATAAGACACTTGAAGCTACGCCTTACGGTCTGGGAGTTCTGAGCAGTTTTGCGCTTTTGATTGCTATAGCGCCACCTATGGGCCGATTGGGCTGAGTCCGTGTATCTGAGTAGCGAGCAATAGTACTACCATCTGGCAAAGTTTCAAGTCTCTAGGTCTTACGGTTTGGGCTGCACGATGCGTTTTATGGCGGAAAAATAATAATAATTAAAGCTGCAAGCAGCATTTATCGGGGTTCAAGCAGTTAAGGCGTTTAAGGTTTTTAAGCACAAAAGCATCAAAAGTTATTAAGATTTATTTAGCAAGCATGTAACCACTGACATAATAGATGGAAAAGACCATTTACAGCCAATACAGGCAATTTGCCATGGGATATATATGGTTTTAAAGCTTTTTAACAGTTATAGCGCCACCTATGGTCCGATCTCCATAAAATTGTTTACTGTGACCTCAAATTGAACCCATACACATGTGTACTGAGTTTGGTGAAGATATCTCATTTACTTCTTGAGTTATAGCCATTTGAGTAAAATAGGCTCCTCCCACAACGATTTGCCACATTCTAGAATTATTTAATATGATTCTAGCATGATTTACTATCATATACCATGTTCCAGAATGATTTATTAGGATTCTAGCATGATTTACCTTGATACACCTCATTTCAGTATTATTTACTATGATTTACAATGTTTCTAGCATGATTAACCACATTACTAGCAATTATGTCAAGTGTCAGTGCAAATGAGGTGATGAACACTGACAAAATATTATTGTGTTATAATAGTTAGTTATATACGTGATTTTTAGTGTGTGTCCAAGTATGAATGCAAAAGCACATGTAAAATATTTCATTATTAAGTAGAATGGCCAGCAGAGGGCACTAGAAGACCACTTATTGGCTCACTTTCACTTTAAACCAGTTTTCTGCACTAAAGCAAACCAGTTTTTCCATGTTAACTCAATGCATGCTTACACACACACATACACACACAGCATAGTTAACCATGGTTTACCATGATATACCACGTTCTAGTATTATTTACCAGGAGATAAACGACAATCTAGTATTATTTACTTTGATTTACCATGTTTCTAGCCTGATTTATCACATTACTAGCAATTATTTGAAGTGTCAGTGCAAATAAAGTGATTAACACTGACAAAATATGATTGTGTTATAATAGTTATTGCTATATAAGTGATTTTTTTATTGTGTATTCAAGTATGAATGCAAGCACATGTTGAAATATTTCATTAATAAGTAGAATGGCCAGCAGAGGGCAGTAGAAGACCACTTATTGGCTCACTTTCACTTTAAACCAGTTTTCTGCACTAAAGCAAACCAGTTTATCCATGTTAACTCAATGCATGCTTACACACACACACACACACACACACACACACACACACACACACATACACACACAGCATAGTTAACCATGATTTACCATGATATACCACGTTCTAGTATTATTTACCAGGAGATAAACGACAATCTAGTATTATTTACTTTGATTTACCATGTTTCTAGCCTGATTTATCACATTACTAGCAATTATTTGAAGTGTCAGTGCAAATAAAGTGATTAACACTGACAAAATATGATTGTGTTATAATAGTTATTGCTATATAAGTGATTTTTTTAGTGTGTATTCAAGTATGAATGCAAGCACATGATGAAATATTTCATTAATAAGTAGAATGGCCAGCAGAGGGCAGTAGAAGACCACTTATTGGCTCACTTTCACTTTAAACCAGTTTTCTGCACTAAAGCAAACCAGTTTATCCATGTTAACTCAATGCATGCTTACACACACACACACACACACACACACACACACACACACACACACACACACACACACAGCATAGTTAACCATGATTTACCATGATTTACCACATTACTAGCAATTATTTGAAGTGTCAGTGCAAATAAAGTGATTAACACTGACAAAATATGATTGTGTTATAATAGTTATTGCTATATAAGTGATTTTTAATGTGTATTCAAGTTTAAATGCAAGCACATGTGGAAAAATTTAATTAATAAGTAGAATGGCCAGCAGAGGGCAGTAGAAGACCACTTATTGGCTCACTTTCACTTTAAACCTCATGATTTTGACCAGTTTTCTGCACTAAAGCAAACCAGTGTTTCCATGTTAACTCAATAATGCATACTTGCTACATATGCTACACACAATAATGCTACACACACACACACACACACACACACACACACACACACACACACACACACACAAATGTTTCAGTGATATTGGTGTCACATTCACCTTCATCACATTCACCTTCTGTCTTCATCACATTCACCATTTGTCGTCATCACCTGCACCTGCTCCTCATCACCCTCCTCATCATCACCTGCTCCTCATCATCATAACCGTCACCTGTTGTCCTTGTCTTGATCTGTGTATTTAAGTTCCCCTCTCATCCATTATCATTGTCGGTTATTGTTTGTGCACTAGCACTCTGTTATGTTTGTTTTCATGTTGGAAAATAAAACCTTTGTTATATTTGTACCACACACACACACACACACACACACACACACACACACACACACACACACACACACACACACACACACACACCATCATTTATCATGATTTACCATGGCTGATACCAATACCAATATGAGAAAATGACTATTTTAAACAGCAGGGGGCAGTAAAATACCACTTATTGGCTTAACATGCCATTAATTCATATCATTTTCACCTTTTTAACTGTTATAGAGGCAAATTTTGTCCGATCTGTCTGAAAATTTTCATGCTTGTTCAGGGTGATATTTCACATGTTCTGACTTGTTTTTAAGAAGGTCTGAGCATTGATTAAAGAGATATAGGCTTTCGGGGACACTTGGTAAAGGCCAGATTTTGAAGTGAACCTATTATAGCTATCCAAATGAAGTAGTTCAACTTTTTCTGACAATTATTGATCTAGTGAGTCCAGAGAATTGTATTGCACTAGTTTTGAACATTATGATATGAAAATTATATGATCAGAGATGGAAAAGACCATTTACAGCCAATACAGGCAGTTTACCATAGGAAATATATGATTTTAAAGCTTTTTAACAGTTATAGCGCCACCTATCGTCCGATCTCCATAGAATTTTTCATGCTTGTTAATGATGTTATGTCACATATGCTGACCAATTTTTGTGAAGTTCTGAGTTTTTATTTAGGATTTATAGGCTTTTTAATGTATTTTGACACGCCCATTTTATAAATTACCCTATTACAGCCATCCAAATGCAAAAGTTCAACTTTTTTTTTGATAATTATTGATCTAGAGAGTCCAGAGAATTGTCCTAGACTGGTCTGGTTCCGATCGGGCAAAAAACCTAGGACTAGTTCGCAAAAGTAGGTTTTTAACATATTAATGAATAATTAATGAACAGTTTGATTGAAAGCAATGGTTCTTGAGGCAAAGTTGTTCAGGATGAGGAGATCTATCAAATGATATGCATATTGTGTGGATATTTGTAACACTACGTGATTACAGAGCCGTAAAACTCGTTAGCGCCAACTAGTGGCCGATTTCTTTCAAAATTCTTACAGACCTTTAGGGCCATGAGCCGAACATGCCCATTGAGTTTCGTTCCGATCGGCCTCCGTTAACCTTGTCTAATAGGTGCTCAAACTTCGTTGGCCGATGGCGGCCATGTTTTTTGAGATACGCCAATGTCCTCATACACATACATGGCACCTTGGACCAAGACACTGCATACCAATTTTCAAGTCAATCGGACTAACGGTCAGGTGGTTATAGCCTGTTTTATGTTTTTTTCATTTTATAGCGCCACCATGAGGCCAATCGTCGCGATTTTTTTACTGTGACCCCAGAGTAAGCTCATACACATGTGTACCAAGTTTGGTGAAGATACCTCATTTACATCGGGAGTTATAGCCATTTTAGTAAAATAGGCCCCTCCCACAACGTACGTTTTGGCGCCCCTTAGCGACCGTGAATCGAAATTTCCACTTTTTTTCGATAATTATTGATACTCAGTCTCCAGAGAACATTTCTGCACTAGTTTGGTTCCAATCGGGCAAAAAAACAGGGACTAGTTCGCAAAAGTAGATTTTTGACAAAATTCAAAATGGCGGAAAATCTATCATGGCGGAAATGAAATCGGAGATATACGTTTTGTTCGTCAGGCGTCCAGCTTTCCAATGATATAAGACACTTGAGTCTACGACATACGGTCTAGGAGTTATGAGCAGTTTCGCGCTTTTGGTTGTTATAGCGCCACCTATGGGCCAATCGGGGTCATAATCTCTGAACCTTTCCTCGATTTTTGTACTACCATCTGTCAAAGTTTCAAAGTTCCAGCTCTTACGGTTTGGGCTGCACGATGCGTTTTACGGCGGAATAATAATAATAATAATAATTAAAGCTGCAAGCAGCATTTATCGGGGTTCAAGCAGTTAAAGCCTTTTAAGCATTTAAGCACAAAAGCATCAAAAGTTAAGATTTATTTAGCAAGCATGTAACCACGGACATAATAGATGGAAAAGACCATTTACAGCCAATACAGGCAGTTTACCATGGGATATATATGGTTTTAAAGCTTTTTAACAGTTATAGCGCCACCTATGGTCCGATCTCCATAGAATTGTTTACTGTGACCTCAAATTGAACCCATACACATGTGTACTGAGTTTGGTGAAGATATCTCATTTACTTCTTGAGTTATAGCCATTTTAGTAAAATAGGCTCCTCCCACAACAATTTAGCACATTCTAGTATTATTTACTATGATTCTAGCATGATTTGCCATATTCTAGCATAATTTACCATGATATACTACATTCTAGTATGATTTACCATTGTTTACTGTGATTCTAGCATGGATTACCATAGTTTATCATGATTTATCATAGTTTACCATGATTTACCCTGTTCTAGCATAGTTTACCATGATTTACCATGTTCTAGCATGATTTACCATGATATACCACATTCTAACATGATTTACCATAGTTTATTATGATTTATCATGGCTTACCATGATTTACCCTGTTCTAGCATAGTTTACCATGATTTACCATGTTCTAGCATGATGTACCATGATATACTATGTTCTAGAATGATGTACCAGGATTGTAGTATGATTTACCTTGATACACCACATTCTAGTATCATTTATTGATTTACCATGTTTTTAGTGTGATTTAACCATGATTTACCACATTGCTAGCAATTATGTGAAGTATCAGTAAAAATGAAGTGATAAACTCTGACAAAATATGATTGTGCTACAATAGTAATTGTTATATAAGTGATTTTTTAGTGTTTTATTGTTATATAAGTGATTTTTAGTGTCTAATGAATGCAAAAGCATATGTGGGTAGACATTAATAAGTAGAATGGCCAGCAGAGGGCAGTAGAAGACCACATATTGGCTCACTTTCACTTTAAACTTCTTGATTTTCACCATTTTTCTGCACTAAAGCAAACCAGTTTTTCCATTTTAAATCCATAATGCATGTTAACACACACACACACACACACACACACACACACACACACACACAAGACAAATGTTGTTTTTTCAATGCTATTGGGATATGTCATTATGAAAATATATTTGAATGGTCTATAAACATTTCACAAAGTCTTTGTAAGCTATTAATCAGATCATTCAGAATTTATTCAGAAACCTAAGACTACACACACACATTATATTGTAGATACAGACATTTGAAATATATGATGTGATCAAACTGTCAATACTAATAATTTAACAGATGGATTTTTGACTAAATGTAATTGTAAATGTTAAAATAGTGATTTTATAAAGTCTAAATATAAATTATAGAACAATATGACAACATGACTATTTTAAACAGCAGGGGGCAGTAAAATACCACTTCTTGGCTTAATATGTCATTATATTCATATCATTTTCACCTTTTTAACTGTTATAGAGGCAAATTTTGTCAGATCTGTCTGAAAATTTTCATGCATGTTCAGAGTGATATTTCACATGTTCTGACTTGTTTTTAAGAAGGTTTGAACATTCATTAAAGAGATATAGGCTTTCGGGGACACTTGGTAAAGGCCACATTTTGAAGTGAACCTATTATAGCTATCCAAATGAAGTAGTTCAACTTTTTCTGACAATTATTGTTCTAGTGAGTCCAGAGAATTGTATTGCACTAGTTTTTAACATTATGATATGAAAATTATATATTCAGAGATGGAAAAGACCATTTACAGTCAATACAGGCAGTTTACCATAGGAAATATATGGTTTTAAAGATTTTTAACAGTTATAGCGCCACCTATCGTCCGATCTCCATGAAATTTTGCATGCTTGTTAATGATGTTATGTCACATAAGTTCACCAATTTTTGTGAAGTTCTGGGTTTTTATTTAGGATTTATAGGCTTTTTAATGTATTTTTCCATGCCCATTTTATAAATGATCCTATTACAGCCATCCAAATGCAAAAGTTCAACTTTTTTTTGATAATTATTGATCTAGAGAGTCCAGAGAATTGTCCTAGACTGGTCTGGTTCCGATCGGGCAAAAAACCTAGGACTAGTTCGCAAAAGTAGGTTTTAGACATATTCATGAATATTTAATGAACGGTTTGATTGACAGAAATGGTTCTTGAGGCAAAGTTGTTCAGCATGAGCAGATATATCAAATGATATGCTTTTTGTGACGATAAGTGTAACACCACGTGATTACAGAGCCAAAAAACTCGTTAGCGCCAACTAGTGGCCGATTTCTTTCAAAATTCTTACAGACCTCTAGGGCCATGAGTCGAACATGCCCATCGAGTTTCGTTCCGATCGGCCTCCGTTAACCTTGTCTAATAGGTGCTCAACTTCATTGGCCAATGGCGGCCATGTTTTTTGAGATACGCCAATGTCCTCATAGACATACATGGCACCTTGGACCAAGACACTGCATACCAATTTTCAAGTCAATCGGACTAACGGTCAGGTGGTTATAGCCCTTTTCATGTTTTTTTCATGTTATAGCGCCACCTAGTGTTCAATCGTCGCGATTTTTTTACTGTGACCCCAGAATGAACCCATACACATGTGTACCGAGTTTGGTGAAGCTATCTTATTTACTTTTTAAGTTATAGCCATTTTAGTAAAATAGGCTCCTCCCACAACGATTATTTTGCGCCCCCTAGCGTCCATGAATCGAAATTTCAACATTTTTTCGATAATTATTGATCTTCAGACTCCAGAGAACATTTCTGCACTGGTTTGGCTCCGATCGGGCAAAAAACCAGGGACTAGTTCGCAAAAGTAGATTTTCGACAAAATTCAAAATGGCGGAAAATCTATCATGACGGAAATGAAATCGGAGATATACGTTTTGTTCGTCAGGCGTCCAGCTTTCCAATGATATAAGACACTTGAGTCTGCGACATACGGTCTAGGAGTTATGAGCAGTTTCGCGCTTTTGGTTGCTATAGCGCCACCTATGGGCCAATCGGGGTCATAATCTCTGAACCTCTCCTCGATTTTTGTACTACCATCTGGCAAAGTTTCAATGCTCTAGCCCTTACGGTTTGGGCTGCACGATGCGTTTTACGGCAGAAGAATAATAATAATAAATATAGCTGCAAGCAGCCATTACCGGGGCCAAGCAGAATAAGACGACAAGACAGGCCGACATGTCTGAAAGTGTCAGACCAACTGCAACAATGAGCAATTAAAGACATTTAAAGAGGATTTTAGGCAAAATGCCTGAAAAATCATAGAAACAATAATTAAAAATATGATTTAATGGATTATCACTTTCGACCAATAGGTGGCGCAGTTACAAAACTCATGTGATGTGGTCAGAGTGAAGTTACAATGACACATACAATGTTTGGTGTCAATATGTCAAGGCATTGCAGAGATAAAGCCTGATTAGTGCTATTAGCATCATGCCTCAACTTTGCTGCTGCGCTATACAAAAACGGTTTCGTCTGTCGACACGAAATCCATAACTTTTAGTCGGCACGGTCTGGAGATGATACGATTCGATTTTGGTGAAAATCGGACAAACGGTCTAGGAGGAGTTCGAAAAAGTAGGTTTTGAATGAAAATCAAGATGGCGGACAGGAAGTTAGGCCAAATAAGGTAAACTTGGTATCTATGTTCTCAGCTTGACCCAAGGAATCTACTAAGATGAGTTGCATTACAATAGGCCAATTTATTCAAAAGTTATTAGCAATTTTGGAAATTTTGTTATAACTTTTGACCACTAGGTGGCGCTGTTTCTAAATATGTTGGGTACCTTCAGGGGATGGTGCAGATGGCACATTCTGAGTTTTGTAATATTACACCAATGCATTTGTTTAGTATAGCATTTTATTTCACAAAACTGTATTGAAGTCAATGGGAATTTCATGTTTTGTTCTATTATAGCGCCACCAAGAGGCTCAGTCCAACCATTTTTTTTATGTGTCCTCAGAGTGAGCCCATACATATGTGTGTCGATTTTGGTGAAAATATCTCAATTATCTTCGGAGTTATAGACATTTATATGAAAAAACACGTAAAAAATGACTGACACATGACTTTAATTGGAATTTACTACCTCTAGACATCCATATTTTCGCATTTGGGCTTTGACGTTTAGTTAACAAGCTATGATTCCAAACTTCTGACGGTGGTTTCGTCTCGATCGGACAAACGGTTTCGAAGATATCGCCTAATGTTTTTTAAGTGCTAAATCACAACGCTACACAAACCGTAAGGCGAAACCTAGCATGTTTGGTATTGTTGGACTCGGCAAGGATTCAGGAGTCTAAAGAGATGAGTCTCCTGAAAATAAGTCAACCACACCCAAAGTTATAAGCATTTGAAAAAAAAAATTCACCACTAGGTGGCGCTGTTTCGAAACTTCTCAGGCTCCTTCAGGGCATCGTGCTGATGACCCACACCAAGTTTCGTAACAATTCGTTAATGCGTTCATAAAATACAGCATTTTAGCACATAATTCAAAATGGCCGACAGTCAAAATAGCCGATATGGTAAAATTGGATATCAGTCGACTCGGCATGTCGCCCTGAATCTAACGAGACCAATTTTATGATTTTTGGACAAACTGTTCAGAAGTTATAAGCAAAAATAGCCATTTTTCATATCTCCGGACCAGTAGGTGGCGCTGCGCCGAAACGCAGCATGTAGCCTCAGGTCATGCTTGTGAGTACATGTACCAAGTTTGGTCTGAATACGATAAACCGTTGCGGAGATACAGCCTTACGACTGTTTTTGCTAGCGCTACGTAAAATGTATTCATGCGTTTATCGAAAACGGTTTGACGAATCAACAAGATTTTAATAACTTTTTGTCACCACTGCCTGAAGATGATCCGATTCAATTTTCGTGCAAATCGGACAAACCGTCTAGGACGAGTTCGAAAAAGTACCTTTTTAGGAAAATTCAAAATGGCGGCCATGTTTTTATGACGGAAAATGACGATATAGGGTGCAATCGAATCGGCATGAGCTCAGGAATCAGAGGAAAAAAGGATTTCGCTGATTGGCCTTACGGTTCAAAAGTTATTAGCAAAGTAAAAGTGAAACTTTGGACAGGTGGTGGCGCTAGAGGGAATGACTTAGACACACCAAAATTGGTGTACTTAATGTTGGGACTGTCCTCTATCAGAATGTCAAACCAAAACAACTTTCCCGCAATCGGTTCTATGGGCTGCCATAGACTCCAAGAGCGGAAGAAGAAGAAGAATAATAAATATAGCTGCAAGCAGCCATTACCGGGGCCAAGCAGAATAAGACGACAAGACAGGCCGACATGTCTGAAAGTGTCAGACCAACTGCAACAATGAGCAATTAAAGACATTTAAAGAGGATTTTAGGCAAAATGCCTGAAAAATCATAGAAACAATAATTAAAAATATGATTTAATGGATTATCACTTTCGACCAATAGGTGGCGCAGTTACAAAACTCATGTGATGTGGTCAGAGTGAAGTTACAATGACACATACAATGTTTGGTGTCAATATGTCAAGGCATTGCAGAGATAAAGCCTGATTAGTGCTATTAGCATCATGCCTCAACTTTGCTGCTGCGCTATACAAAAACGGTTTCGTCTGTCGACACGAAATCCATAACTTTTAGTCGGCACGGTCTGGAGATGATACGATTCGATTTTGGTGAAAATCGGACAAACGGTCTAGGAGGAGTTCGAAAAAGTAGGTTTTGAATGAAAATCAAGATGGCGGACAGGAAGTTAGGCCAAATAAGGTAAACTTGGTATCTATGTTCTCAGCTTGACCCAAGGAATCTACTAAGATGAGTTGCATTACAATAGGCCAATTTATTCAAAAGTTATTAGCAATTTTGGAAATTTTGTTATAACTTTTGACCACTAGGTGGCGCTGTTTCTAAATATGTTGGGTACCTTCAGGGGATGGTGCAGATGGCACATTCTGAGTTTTGTAATATTACACCAATGCATTTGTTTAGTATAGCATTTTATTTCACAAAACTGTATTGAAGTCAATGGGAATTTCATGTTTTGTTCTATTATAGCGCCACCAAGAGGCTCAGTCCAACCATTTTTTTTATGTGTCCTCAGAGTGAGCCCATACATATGTGTGTCGATTTTGGTGAAAATATCTCAATTATCTTCGGAGTTATAGACATTTATATGAAAAAACACGTAAAAAATGACTGACACATGACTTTAATTGGAATTTACTACCTCTAGACATCCATATTTTCGCATTTGGGCTTTGACGTTTAGTTAACAAGCTATGATTCCAAACTTCTGACGGTGGTTTCGTCTCGATCGGACAAACGGTTTCGAAGATATCGCCTAATGTTTTTTAAGTGCTAAATCACAACGCTACACAAACCGTAAGGCGAAACCTAGCATGTTTGGTATTGTTGGACTCGGCAAGGATTCAGGAGTCTAAAGAGATGAGTCTCCTGAAAATAAGTCAACCACACCCAAAGTTATAAGCATTTGAAAAAAAAAATTCACCACTAGGTGGCGCTGTTTCGAAACTTCTCAGGCTCCTTCAGGGCATCGTGCTGATGACCCACACCAAGTTTCGTAACAATTCGTTAATGCGTTCATAAAATACAGCATTTTAGCACATAATTCAAAATGGCCGACAGTCAAAATAGCCGATATGGTAAAATTGGATATCAGTCGACTCGGCATGTCGCCCTGAATCTAACGAGACCAATTTTATGATTTTTGGACAAACTGTTCAGAAGTTATAAGCAAAAATAGCCATTTTTCATATCTCCGGACCAGTAGGTGGCGCTGCGCCGAAACGCAGCATGTAGCCTCAGGTCATGCTTGTGAGTACATGTACCAAGTTTGGTCTGAATACGATAAACCGTTGCGGAGATACAGCCTTACGACTGTTTTTGCTAGCGCTACGTAAAATGTATTCATGCGTTTATCGAAAACGGTTTGACGAATCAACAAGATTTTAATAACTTTTTGTCACCACTGCCTGAAGATGATCCGATTCAATTTTCGTGCAAATCGGACAAACCGTCTAGGACGAGTTCGAAAAAGTACCTTTTTAGGAAAATTCAAAATGGCGGCCATGTTTTTATGACGGAAAATGACGATATAGGGTGCAATCGAATCGGCATGAGCTCAGGAATCAGAGGAAAAAAGGATTTCGCTGATTGGCCTTACGGTTCAAAAGTTATTAGCAAAGTAAAAGTGAAACTTTGGACAGGTGGTGGCGCTAGAGGGAATGACTTAGACACACCAAAATTGGTGTACTTAATGTTGGGACTGTCCTCTATCAGAATGTCAAACCAAAACAACTTTCCCGCAATCGGTTCTATGGGCTGCCATAGACTCCAAGAGCGGAAGAAGAAGAAGAATAATAAATATAGCTGCAAGCAGCAATTATCGGGGCCAAGCGCAAGCAGATGACAGGATATGCCAAAATGGCTGAAGGTGTCAGACCAACTGCAACAATGAGCAATTAAAGACATTTAGAGAGGATTTTAGGCGAAATGGCTGAAAAATCATATAAAAAGTAATTCAGAATATGATTTAATGGATTATCACTTTCGACCAATAGGTGGAGCAGTTACAAAACTGATGTGATGTGGTCAGAGTGAAGTGACAATGACATATACAAAGTTTGGTGTCAATATTTCAAGGGATTTCAGAGATAAAGCCTGAATAGTGCTTTTGGCATCATGCCTCAACTTTGCTGCTGCGCTATACGAAAACGGTTCCGTCTATCGACACGAAATCCATAACTTTTAGTCGGCACAGTCTGGAGATGATACGATTCGATTTTGGTGAAAATCGGACAAACGGTCTAGGAGGAGTTCGAAAAAGTAGGTTTTGACTGAAAATCAAGATGGCGGACAGGAAGTTTGGCCAAATAAGGAAAACTTGGTATCTATGTTCTCGGCGTGAGCCAGGGAATCTATTAAGACCAGTGGCATTTCAATAGCCAGATGTATTCAAAAGTTATTAGCCTTTTTGGAAATTTTGTTATAACTTTTGACCACTAGGTGGCACTGTCTCGAAATATTTTGGGTACCTTCAGGGGATGGTGTTCATGGCACATTCTGAGTTTCGTAATATTAAACCAATGCATTTGTTTAGTATAGCATTTTATTTCACAAAACTGTATTGAAGTCAATGGGAATTTCATGTTTTGTTGTGTTATAGCGCCACCAAGAGGCTCAGTCACACCATTTTTTTTATGTGTCCTCAGAGTGAGCCCATACATATGTGTGTCGATTTTGGTGAAAATATCTCAATTCTCTTCAGAGTTATAGACATTTATATGAAAAAACACGTAAAAAATGACTGACACATGACTTTGATTGGAATTTACTACCCCTAAACAGCAATATTTTCGCATTTGGGCATTGGCGTATAGCTATCGACCTATGTTTCCAAACTTCTGACGGTGGTTTCGTCTCGATCGGACTAGCGGTTTCGAAGATATAGCCAAATGTTTTTTAAGCGCTAAATCACAACGCTACACAAACCGTAAGGCGAAACCTAGCATGTTTGGTATCGTGGGACTTGGCAACGATTCAGGAGTCTAATGAGATGAGTCTCGTGAAAATAAGTCGACCACACCCAAAGTTATAAGCATTTGGAAGCATTTGGGGAAAAAAATTCACCACTAGGTGGCACTGTTTCGAAACTTCTCAGGCTCCTTCAGGGCATCGTGCTGATGACCCACACCAAGTTTCGTAACAATTCGTTAATGCGTTCATAAAATACAGCATTTTAGCACATAATTCAAAATGGCCGACAGTCAAAATAGCCGATATGGTAAAATTGGATATCAGTCGACTCGGCATGTCGCCCTGAATCTAACGAGACCAATTTTATGATTTTTGGACAAACTGTTCAGAAGTTATAAGCAAAAATAGCCATTTTTCATATCTCCGGACCAGTAGGTGGCGCTGCGCCGAAACGCAGCATGTAGCCTCAGGTCATGCTTGTGAGTACATGTACCAAGTTTGGTCTGAATACGATAAACCGTTGCGGAGATACAGCCTTACGACTGTTTTTGCTAGCGCTACGTAAAATGTATTCATGCGTTTATCGAAAACGGTTTGACGAATCAACAAGATTTTAATAACTTTTTGTCACCACTGCCTGAAGATGATCCGATTCAATTTTCGTGCAAATCGGACAAACCGTCTAGGACGAGTTCGAAAAAGTACCTTTTTAGGAAAATTCAAAATGGCGGCCATGTTTTTATGACGGAAAATGACGATATAGGGTGCAATCGAATCGGCATGAGCTCAGGAATCAGAGGAAAAAAGGATTTCGCTGATTGGCCTTACGGTTCAAAAGTTATTAGCAAAGTAAAAGTGAAACTTTGGACAGGTGGTGGCGCTAGAGGGAATGACTTAGACACACCAAAATTGGTGTACTTAATGTTGGGACTGTCCTCTATCAGAATGTCAAACCAAAACAACTTTCCCGCAGTCGGTTCTATGGGCTGCCATAGACTCCAAGAGCGGAAGAAGAAGAAGAATAATAATAATAAGAACGCGAACGGATACAATAGGTGCCTCCGCACCTTCGGTGCTTGGCCCCTAATAATAAGAACGCGAACGGATACAATAGGTGCCTCCGCACCTTCGGTGCTTGGCCCCTAATAAGAACGCGAACGGATACAATAGGTGCCTCCGCACCTTCGGTGCTTGGCCCCTAATAATAAAAATCAGTACAATTACAATAGGGTTTCAGCACTTCGTGCTTGAACCCCTAATAATTAAAGCTGCAAGCAGCATTTATCGGGGTTCAAGCAGTTAAGGCGTTTAAGGTTTTTAAGCACAAAAGCATCAAAAGTTATTAAGATTTATTTAGCAAGCATGTAACCACTGACATAATAGATTGGAAAAGACCATTTACAGCCAATACAGGCAATTTACCATGGGATATATATGGTTTTAAAGCTTTTTAACAGTTATAGCGCCACCTATGGTCCGATCTCCATAAAATTGTTTATTGTGACCTCAAATTGAACCCATACACATG
The DNA here is from genome assembly GCF_949319135.1 of Squalius cephalus. Classification (NCBI taxonomy): domain Eukaryota; kingdom Metazoa; phylum Chordata; class Actinopteri; order Cypriniformes; family Leuciscidae; genus Squalius; species Squalius cephalus. Next base: position 36,377,051 of record NC_137123.1, on the reverse strand, counting down.
TGTACTGAGTTTGGTGAAGATATCTCATTTACTTCTTGAGTTATAGCCATTTTAGTAAAATAGGCTCCTCCCACAAAAATTGACCACATTCTAGTATTATTTACTATGATTCTAGTTTACCATAGTTTATCATGATTTATCATAGCTTTCCATGATTTACCATGTTAATTGTCAATAGTAATTGTTATATAAGTGATTTTTAGTGTCTTATTGTTATATAAGTGATTTTTAGAGTCTAATGAATGCAAAAGCATATGTGAGTAGACTTCATTAATAAGTAGAATGACCAGCAGAGGGCAGTAGAAGACCACATATTGGCTCACTTTTACTTCAGACTTCTTGATTTTCACCATTTTTCTGCACTAAAGCAAAACAGTTTTTCCATTTTAACTCCATAATGCATGTTTACACACACACACACACACACACACACACACACACACACACACACACACACACACACACACACACACACAAAGACAAAGACAAATGTTGTTATTTTTTCAATGCTATTGGGATATGTCATTATATAAAATATTATTTGAATGGTCTATAAACATTTCACAAAGTCTTTGTAAGCTATTAATCAGATGATTCAGAATTTATTCAGAAACCTAAGACTACACACACACATTATGTTGTAGATACAGACGTTTGAAATATATGATGTGATCAAACTGTCAATACTAATACTTTAACAGATGGATTTTGACTAAATGTAATTGTAAATGTCAAAATAGTGATTTTATAAAGTCTAAATATAAATTATAGAACAATATGACAAAATGACTATTTTAAACAGCAGGGGGCAGTAAAATACCACTTATTGGCTTAATATACCATTATATTCATATCATTTTCACCTTTTTAACTGTTATAGAGGCAAATTTTGTCCGATCTGTCTGAAAATTTCCATGCATGTTCAGAGTGATATTTCACATGTTCTGACTTGTTTTTAAGAAGGTTTGAACATTCATTAAAGAGATATAGGCTTTCGGGGACACTTGGTAAAGGCCACATTTTGAAGTGAACCTATTATAGCTATCCAAATGAAATAGTTCAACTTTTTCTGACAACTATTGTTCTAGTGAGTCCAGAGAATGGTTATGCACTAGTTTTTAACATTATGATATGAAAATTATATGATCAGACATGGAAAAGACCATTTACAGCCAATACAGGCAGTTTACCATAGGAAATATATGGTTTTAAAGCCTTTTAACAGTTATAGCGCCAACTATTGTCCGATCTCCATAAAATTTTGCAAGCTTGTTTGTGATGTTATGTCACATATGCTCACCAACTTTTGTGAAGTTATGAGTTTTCATTTAGGATTTATAGGCTTTTTAGTGTATTTTGCCACGCCCATTTTATAAATGACCCTATTACAGCCATACAAATACAAAAGTTAAACTTTTTTTTGATAATTATTGATCTAGAGAGTCCATAGAATTGTCCTAGACTGGTCTGGTTCCGATCGGGCGAAAAACCAGGGACTAGTTCGCAAAAGTAGGTTTTTAACATATTCATGAATATTTAATGAACGGTTTGATTGACAGCAATGGTTCTAGAGGCAAAGTTGTTCAGCATGAGCAGATCTATCAAATGATATGCATTGTGTGACAATATGTGTAACACCACGTGATTACAGAGCCATAAAACTCGTTAGCGCCAACTAGTGGCCGATTTCTTTCAAAATTCTTACAGACCTCTAGGGCCATGAGTCGAACATGCCCACCGAGTTTCGTTCCGATCGGCCTCCGTTAACCTTGTCTAATAGGTGCTCAACTTCATTGGCCAATGGCGGCCATGTTTTTTGAGATACACCAATGTCCTCATAGACATACATGGCACCTTGGACCAAGACACTGCATACCAATTTTCAAGTCAATCGGACTAACGGTCAGGTGGTTATAGCCTGTTTTATGTTTTTTTAATTTTATAGCGCCACCATGTGGCCAATCGCCGCGATTTTTTTACCGTGACCTCAGATTGACCTCTTACACATGTGTACCAAGTTTGGTTAAAATACCTCTTTTACTTCTGGAGTTATAGCCATTTTAGTAAAATAGGCTCCTCCCACAACGTTAATTTTGCACCCCCTAGCGACCGTGAATCGAAATTTCAACTTTTTTTCGATAATTATTGAACTTCAGACTCCAGAGAACAATTCTGCACTGGTTTGGTTCCGATCGGGCGAAAAACCAGGGACTAGTTCGCAAAAGTAGATTTTCGACAAAATTCAAAATGGCGGAAAATCTATCATGGCGGAAATAAAATCGGAGATATACGTTTTGTTCGTCAGGCGTCCAGCTTTCCAATGATATAAGACACTTGAGTCTACGACATACGGTCTATGAGTTATGAGCAGTTTCGCGCTTTTGGTTGCTATAGCGCCACCTATGGGCCAATCGGGGTCATAATTTGATAACCTCTCCTCGATTTTTGTACTACCATATGGCAAAGTTTCAAAGCTCTAGCCCTTACGGTTTGGGCTGCACGATGCGTTTTACGGCGGAATAATAATAATAATAATAATAATAATAATAATAATAATAATTAAAGCTGCAAGCAGCATTTATCGGGGTTCAAGCTATTAAGGCCTTTAAGGGTTTTTAAGCACAAAAGCATCAAAAGTTATTAAGTTTTATTTAGCAAGCATGTAACCTCTGACATAATAGATGAAAAAGACCATTTACAGCCAATACAGGCAATGTACCATAGGAAATATATGGTTTTAAAGCTTTTTAACAGTTATAGCGCCAACTATGGTCCGATCTCCGAATTGAACCCATACACATGTGTACTGAGTCTGGAGAAGATATTGCCATATTCTAGCATGATTTACCATGATATACTACATTCTAGTATGATTTACCATTGTTTACTGTGATTCTAGCATGGTTTACCATAGTTTATCATAGTTTACCATGATTTATCATAGTTTACCATGATTTATCATAGTTTACCATGATTTACCCTGTTCTAGCATAGTTTACCATGTTCTAGCATGATTTACAATGATATACCATATTCTAACATGATTTACCATAGTTTATCATGATTTATCATGGTTTACCATGATTTACCCTGTTCTAGCATAGTTTACCATGATTTACCATGTTCTAGCATGATGTACCATCATATACCACGTTCTAGAATGATGTATCAGGATTCTAGTATGATGTACCTTGATACACCACATTCTAGTATTATTTACTATGATTTACCATGTTTTTAGCATGATTTACCATGATTTACCACATTGCTAGCAATTATGTGAAGTATCAATACAAATGAAGTGATAAACTCTGACAAAATATGATTGTGCTACAATAGTAATTGTTATATAAGTGATTTTTTAGTGTCTTATTTTTATATAAGTGATTTTTTAGTGTGTAATGAATGCAAAAGCATATGTGAGTAGACTTCATTAATAAGTAGAATGGCCAGCAGAGGGCAGTAGAAGACCACTTATTGCCTCACTTTCACTTTAAACCTCTTGATTTTCACCAGTTTTCTGCACTAAAGAAAAACAGTTTTTCCATGTTAACTCAATAATGCATGCTTACACACACACACACACACACACACAAATGTTGTTTTTTCAATGCTATTGGGATATGTCATTATTAAAATATATTTGAATGGTCTATAAACATTTCACAAAGTCTTTGTAAACTATTAATCAGATTATTCAGAATTTATTCAGAAACCTAAGACCACACACACACACATTCTGTTGTAGATGCAGACATTTGGATATTATGATGTGATCAAACTGTAAATACTAATACTTTAACAGATGGATTTTGACTAAATGTAATTGTAAATGTTAAAATAGTGATTTTATAAAGTCTAAATATAAATTATAGAACAATATGACAAAATGACAATTTTAAACAGCAGGGGGCAGTAAAATACCACTTATTGGCTCAATATGCCATTATATTCTTATCATTTTCACCTTTTTAACAGTTATAGAGGCAAATTTTGTCCGATCTGTCTGAAAATTTTCATGCATGTTTAGAGTGATATTTCACATGTTCTGACTTGTTTTTAAGAAGGTCTGAGCATCTTAAAAGATATAAGCTTTCGGGGACACTTGGTCAAGGCCACATATTGAAGTGACCCTATTATAGTCATCCAAATGAAGTAGTTCAACTTTTTCTGATAATTATTGATCTAGAGAGTCCAGAGAATTGTATTGCACTAGTTTTGAACATTATGATATGAAAATTATATGATCAGAGATGGAAAAGACCATTTACAGCCAATACAGGCAGTTTACCATAGGAAATATATGATTTTAAAGCTTTTTAACAGTTATAGCGCCAACTATCGTCCGATCTCCATAGAATTTTGCATGCTTGTTAATGATGTTATGACACATAGGCTGACCAATTTTTGTGAAGTTCTGAGTTTTTATTTAGGATTTATAGGCTTTTTAATGTATTTTGACACGCCCATTTTATAAATTACCCTATTACAGCCATCCAAATGCAAAAGTTCAACTTTTTTTTGATAATTATTGATCTAGAGAGTCCAGAGAATTGTCCTAGACTGGTCTGGTTCCGATCGGGCAAAAAACCTAGGACTAGTTCGCAAAAGTAGGTTTTTAACATATTAATGAATAATTAATGAACAGTTTGATTGACAGCAATGGTTCTTGAGGCAAAGTTGTTCAGGATGAGGAGATCTATCAAATGATATGCATATTGTGTGGATATTTGTAACACCACGTGATTACAGAGCCGTAAAACTCGTTAGCGCCAACTAGTGGCCGATTTCTTTCAAAATTCTTACAGACCTTTAGGGCCATGAGCCGAACATGCCCATTGAGTTTCGTTCCGATCGGCCTCCGTTAACCTTGTCTAATAGGTGCTCAAACTTCGTTGGCCGATGGCGGCCATGTTTTTTGAGATACGCCAATGTCCTCATACACATACATGGCACCTTGGACCAAGACACTGCATACCAATTTTCAAGTCAATCGGACTAACGGTCAGGTGGTTATAGCCTGTTTTATGTTTTTTTCATTTTATAGCGCCACCATGAGGCCAATCGTCGCGATTTTTTTACTGTGACCCCAGAGTAAGCTCATACACATGTGTACCAAGTTTGGTGAAGATACCTCATTTACATCGGGAGTTATAGCCATTTTAGTAAAATAGGCCCCTCCCACAACGTACGTTTTGGCGCCCCTTAGCGACCGTGAATCGAAATTTCCACTTTTTTTCGATAATTATTGATATTCAGTCTCCAGAGAACATTTCTGCACTAGATTGGTTCCAATCGGGCAAAAAACCAGGGACTAGTTCGCAAAAGTAGATTTTTGACAAAATTCAAAATGGCGGAAAATCTATCATGGCGGAAATGAAATCGGAGATATACGTTTTGTTCGTCAGGCGTCCAGCTTTCCAATGATATAAGACACTTGAGTCTACGACATACGGTCTAGGAGTTATGAGCAGTTTCGCGCTTTTGGTTGTTATAGCGCCACCTATGGGCCAATCGGGGTCATAATCTCTGAACCTTTCCTCGATTTTTGTACTACCATCTGTCAAAGTTTCAAAGTTCCAGCTCTTACGGTTTGGGCTGCACGATGCGTTTTACGGCGGAATAATAATAATAATAATAATAATAATAATAATTAAAGCTGCAAGCAGCATTTATCGGGGTTCAAGCATTTAAGGCCTTTAAGGCATTTAAGCATTCAAGACATTAAGATTTATTTAGAAAGCTTTTAACCACTGAAATAATAGATTGAAAAGTCCATTTACAGCCAATACAGGCAATTTACCATTGCTTTTTAACAGTTATAGCGCCAACTATCATCCGATCTACATACAATTTTGCATGCTTATTTAGAATGTTATGGCACATATGCTCACCAATTTTCGTGATGTTCTGAGTTTTTGTTGAGGATTTATAGGCTTTTGTTTGCATTTTGCCACGCCCATTTTCTTTATGACCCAATTATACCCATGCGAAAAATGCAAAAGTTCAACTTTTTTTGATAATTATTGATCTAAAGCGTCCAGAGAATTGTCCTAGACTCGTTTGGTTCCGATCGGGCAAAAAACCAGGGACTAGTTCGCAAAAGTAGGTTTTTAACATATTCGTGAATAATTAATAAACTGTTTGATTGACAGCAATGGTTCTAGAGGCAAAGTTGTTCAGCATGAGCAGGTCTATCAAATGATATGCATTTTGTGATGATAAGTGTAACACCACGTGATTACAGAGCCATAAAACTCGTTAGCGCCAACTAGTGGCCGATTTCTTTCAAAATTGTTACAGACCTCTAGGGCCATGAGTCGAACATGCCCACCGAGTTTTGTTCCGATCGGCCTCCGTTAACCTTGTCTAATAGGTGCTCAAACTTCATTGGCCGATGGCGGCCATGTTTTTTGAGATACACCAATGTCCTCATAGATATACATGACAGCTTGGACCAAGACACTGCATACCAATTTTCAAGTCAATCGGACTAACGGTCAGGTGGTTACAGCCTGATTTATGTTTTTTTCATGTTATAGCGCCACCATGTGGCCAATCGCCGCAATCTTTTTACTATGACCTCAGATTGACCTCTTACACAGGTGTACCGAGTTTGGTGAATATACCTCATTTACTTCTGGAGTTATAGCTATTTTAGTAAAATAGGCTCCGCCTTCTTCAAACATTTTGGCGCCCCTTAGCGACCGTCAATCGAAATTTCAACTTTTTTTCGATAATTATTGATATTCTGACTCCAGAGAACATTTCTGCACTGGTTTGGTTCCGATCGGACACAAAACCAGGGACTAGTTCGCAAAAGTAGGTTTTGGACATAATTCAAAATGGCGGAAAATTTGCATACCGGAAATGAAATCCTTGAGGCCTTTTTTGTTCGGCTTGACCCAAGGATTCCAATGATATAAGACACTTGAGTCTGTGACAAACGGTTAATGAGATTTAAGCAAAAATATGATTTTTTTTTGTTTTTTGCACTGTAGCGCAACCTATGGGCCAATCGGGGTCATATTTTGATAACCTCTCCGCGATTTTTGTACTACCATCTGGCAAAGTTTCAAGTCTCTAGCACTTACGGTTTGGGCTGCACGATGCGTTTTACGGCAGAAGAAAAATAATAATAATAAAAATCAGTACAATTACAATAGGGTTTCAGCACTTCGTGCTTGAACCCCTAAAAATCAGCACAATTACAATAGGGTTTCAGCACTTCGTGCTTGAACCCCTAATAATAAAAATCAGCACAATTACAATAGGGTTTCAGCACTTCGTGCTTGAACCCCTAATAATAAAAATCAGCACAATTACAATAGGGTTTCAGCACTTCGTGCTTGAACCCCTAATAAAAATCAGGACGATTACAATAGGGTTTCAGCACTTCGTGCTTGAACCCCTAATTGTACTGATTTTTAGGGGTTCAAGCACGAAGTGCTGAAACCCTATTGTAATTGTACTGATTAAGGGTTCAAGCATGAAATGCTGAAACCCTATTGTAATTGTAAGGATTCGTAAAACGCATCGTGCAGGCCAAACCGTAAGGCCTAGAGTCTTGAAACCTGGCCAGATGGTAGGCCTCAATTTGGGGACAACCTATCAGAGTATGACCCCGATTGGCCCATAGGTGGCGCTACAGCAACCAAAAGTTCAAAATTGCTCATAACTCTTAGACTCTTTGTCCCAGGCTCAAGTGTCTTACATCGTTGGAATCCTGGCTCAAGGCGGACAAAATGGATTTTGATGTAGGCAGGGGAAATTTTCTGCTATGTCGAATTTTGTCCAAAACCTACTTTTGCGAACTAGTCCCTGGTTTTTCGCCCGATCGGAACCAAACCAGTGCAGAAATGTTCTCTGGAGTCTGAATATCAATAATTATCGAAAAAAAGTTGAAATTTCGATTCATGGTTTCTAGGGGGCGCTAATTGATCATTGTGGAAAGAGCCTATTTTACTAAAACGGCTATAACTCGAGAAGTAAATTAGATATCTTCACCAAACTTGGTACATATGTGTAAGAGTTCAATTTGGGGTCACGGTAACAAAGTCGCGACGATTGAACACTAGGTGGCGCTATAACATGAATTAAACATGAATTAAACATGAAAAAGGCTATAACCACCTGACAGTTAGTCCGATTGACTTGAAAATTGGTATGCAGTGTCTTGGTCCAAGGTGCCATGTATGTCTATGAGGACATTGGCGTATCTCAAAAAACATGGCCGCCATCGGCCAATGAAATTTGAGCACCAATTAGACAAGGTTAACGGAAGCCGATTGGAACGAAACTCGGTAGGCATGTTCGACTCATGGCCCTAGAGGTCTGTAAGAATTTTGAAAGAAATCGGCCACTAGTTGGCGCTAACGAGTTTTATGGCTCTGTAATCACGTGGTGTTAAACTTATCGTCACAAAATGCATATCATTTAATAGATCTGCTCATGCTGAACAACTTTGACTCAAGAACCATTGCAGTCAATCAAACCGTTCATTAAATATTCGTAATTATGTTAAAAACATACTTTTGCGAACTAGTCCTAGGTTTTTCGCCCGATCGGAACCAAACCAGTCTAGGACAATTCTCTGGACTCTCTAGATAAATAATTATCAAAAAAAAGTTGAAATTTTTCATTTTTCGCATGGTTATATTGGGTCATAAAGAAAATGGGCGTAGCAAAATGCACTCAAAAGCCCATAAATCCTAAACAAAAACTCAGAACTTCACAAAAATTGGTGAGCCTATGTGCCATAACATTCTAAACAAGCAAGCACAATTTCATGTAGATCAGATGATAGGTGGCGCTATAACTGTTAAAAAGCTTTGAAAACCATTTATTTCCTATGGTAAATTGCCTGTATTGGCTGTAAATGGTCTTTTCCATCTATAATCATATAATGTTCATATAATAATGTTCAAAACCAGTGCAGTGCAATTCTCTGGACTCTCTAGATCAATAATTATCAGAAAAAGTATAACTTCTTCATTTGGATGGCTATAATAGTGTCACTTCAATATGTAGCCTTGACCAAGTGTCTCCAAAAGCCTATATCTCTTTAATAAAAACAAGTCAGAACATGTGACTCTTAAGAACCATGAAAAATTTCAGACAGATCGGACAAAATTTGCCTCTATAACAGTTAAAAAGCTAAAAATGATATAACATGGCATATTAAGTCAATAAGTGGTATTGTACTGCCCCCTGCTGTCATTTCATCATACTACTCCCTAATATTGTTATATAATTCGTATTTAGACTTTATAAAATCATTATTTTAACATTTACAATCACATTTTGTAAAAACTCATCTATTGAAGTATTACTATTGACAACTGTGTCAAATTAAGGAATGGAATCCTGAAACGAAAGTAAAAATGGAGACCGCCATTTAGGCCACGCCCCCCCCAGTACAAATTCACTCATAACTCGAAAACGGAAAGTCGCTGCGCGCTCAAATTTTGATGGTAAGGACCTCTCCGGGCTCTTGATCGAAACGTATGGTAGCGGACCTCGGGAGCGCCCCCCCCCACCCCCCCGCGGATCGCTAGTCCGCGGGACCCCCGACTTTGAACGGCCGTAACTCCCGACCCAGACCACCCCGAACCTTGTGTAAGAGCTCGTTGGAAAGGGCCCGTCCTTGGCTAGCTTCGATTCAAATGTGGTGTAATTTGCCCTGGGCATTCCAGAGATAAAAGCCCAAAAATATATGCCTTTGAACTGTCATAACCCAATCGCCCAAAAACACTGCAATGGTCTCATTCAACAGGGCTCCTCAAGCACTATCTATGCTCTGAGTTTCAGAATTTTTCGCCTTCTGGTTCCCGAGATATAAGTGAAAAACTAAATTCCCATTCATTCATTCAAACACTTTAACTGTAAGATGGAGGCTGTAATTCAACTGTTGTCAACTAGAGGGAGCAGCAGTATTAGACATAGTATTAATCTTTTTATAAGCTTTCAGCTTTGGCCAACAAACAAATGCTTAAAGCTATTCTTTTTTTATTTATTATTTTTGGACTGATAATATAGATCACAATGAAATATGTGAAATGGTTAGACCATTAAAAGTTTTTTTTTCTTCACAATAACACATCCTAAAGACATTGAAAACATATTTGTCTTTGTGTGTGTGTGTGTGTAAGCATGCATTATTAAGTTAACATGGAAAAACTGGTTTGCTTTAGTGCAGAAAACTGGTGAAAATAATGAAATTTAAAGTGAAACTGAGCCAATAAGTGGTCTTCTACTGCCCTCTGCTGGCCATTCTACTTATCAATGAAGTCTTTTTACATGTGATTTTGTATCATTCATATTTAGAAACTTAAAAAATCACTTATATAACAATAACTATTATAACAAAATCATATTTTGTCAGTGTTTATCACTTCATTTGCACGGACACTTCACATAATTGCTATTAATGTGGTAAATCATGGTAAATCACGCTAGAAACATGGTAAATCATAGTAAATAATACTAATATGTGGTGTATCAAGGTAAATCATGCTAGAATCCTGGTAAATCATTCTACAACGTGGTATATCATGGTAAATCATGCTAGAACAGGGTAAATCATGGTAAACCATGGTAAATCATGATAAACGATGGTAAATCATGCTAGAATGTGGTATATCATGGTAAATCATGCTAGAACATGGTAAATCAAGATAAACTAAGATATATTCATGGTAAAATATGCTAGAACAGGGTAAATCATGGTAAACCATGGTAAATCATGGTAAACTATGGTAAATCATGCTAGAATGTGGTATATCATGGTAAATCATGCTAGAATGTGGTAAATCAAGGTAAACTAAGATAAATTCATGGTAAACTATGCTAGAACAGGGTAAATCATGGTAAACCATGGTAAATCATGATAAACTATGGTAAATCATGCTAGAATGTGGTATATCATGGTAAATCATGCTAGAACATGGTAAATCAAGGTAAACTAAGATACATTCATGGTAAACTATGCTAGAACAGGGTAAATCATGGTAAACCATGGTAAATCATGATAAACTATGGTAAATCATGCTAGAATGTGGTATATCATGGTAAATCATGCTAGAACATGGTAAATCAAGGTAAACTAAGATAAATTCATGGTAAACTATGCTAGAACAGGGTAAATCATGGTAAATCATGCTAAAACATGGTATTTTCCATCTATGATGTCAGTGGTTACATGCTTGCTAAATAAAACTTGATGTCTTATGATGTTTTTGTGCTTAAAGGCCTTAAAGGCCTTAACTGCTTGAACCCCGATAAATGCTGCTTGCAGCTTTAATTAGGGGTTCAAGCACGAAGTGCTGAAACCCTATTGTAATTGCGCTGATTTTTATTAGGGGTTCAAGCACGAAGTGCTGAAACCCTATTGTAATTGTAAGGATTTTTATTAGGGGTTCAAGCACGAAGTGCTGAAACCCTATTGTAATTGTAAGGATTTTTATTATAATTATTTTCCCCTAAAACGCATCGTGCAGCCCAAACCGTAAATGCTGGAGACTTGAAACTCAGCCAAATGGTAGTCCTCAATTTGGGGAGAACCTATCAAAGTATGACACCGATTGGCCAATAGGTGGCGCTATAGCAAGCAAAAGTATGAAATTGCTAATAACTCCTAGACGGTTTGTCGTAGACTCAAGTGTCTTATATCACTGTAATCCTTGGCTCAGGGCGGACAAAACGTATATCTCCGATTTCATTTCCGCCTGGGAAAATTTTCCGCCATTTTGAATTTGGTCAAAAACCTACTTTTGCGAACTAGTCCCTGGTTTATCGCCCATTCGGAACCAAACCAGTGCAGAAATGTTCTCTGGAGTCTGAATATCAATAATTATCGGAAAAAAGTTGAAATTTCGATCCACGGTTGCTAAGGGGCGTCAAAACGTTGGTGGGCATATGTGGCATAACATGTTGAAGAAGCATGCAAAGTTTTATGGAGATCGGACTATAGGTGGCGCTATAACTGTTAAAAAGCTTTGAAAACCATATATTCCCTATGGTAAATTGCCTGTATTGGCTGTAAATGGTCTTTTTCATCTATTATGTCAGTGGTTAAATGCTTGCTAAGTAAAACTTAATGTATTTAATGCTTATGTGCTTAACCCTCTGAGGTCTGAGGTGTTTTCTGGGCCCTGGAGGTGTTCTGACATGCTCTGACATTTCTGGTTATTTCTGTTACTTGTGACATTTTCATGGCTAAAGTCTAATTACACTGTATTCAGCACAAACTCTGCTACAATAATATATCAGCAGCATGTATGTAAAAGTTTGTAGTTTTGAGATAATGACATTTATGCGTGGTTTGTGAAAATACAAAAATAAATTCTCACTGAAATAAGGTCATGAAACCCATACTGATTATTTCTTCACAAGACTTTTGAAAATTGTATGACGTAGCCTAGAATATTTGCTCTAAAACTATGTGAGAATCACCCTGACTGCTCATTCAGAGAAGACAATATATTGATTTAAAAATTTTACGACGTGTTTTGTGTGATAAAGCAATATGCGAAGGGGCGGATCATCTCATTAATATGAAAGCTTTCCACACCTGAGAAAGACAAAGAACCTCCCTAATGGCCCTATTAGGAGCTTATCAGGGCCCATCATTCTGACCACCCTTGCACAAAGAATGAGGAGATTTAAAAAAGAATGGCTTTTAAAATTGTTTGGATTTATTTACAACACAACATAATCCAAAGATACACAACAAAAAAGTACCATGTTCATGTACAGAGACATGTACTGTGAACGTTGAAGTCAGCAGGACTCAGTGGCATCTAGGCCCTGAAAAAAAAAAAAAAAAAAAAAAAAGTGAACATACTGATATCAAGAGAAAGGCCTGCACGATTTTGGGAATACATTTTAGATTTTTCTTGTTAAAATTGTTTTTTAAAATTCACAGAATACACACACACACTCACACAAATGTTTCCAACAATATATTATACAGTATAATGAACACCAGGTTTGTTGTGCCTTGTAGGTATAGGCTATGCGCAGTGCTGCATAAAATAATAACAATATAGCAGCCTATATATATTTTCAAAAAGATTTCAGTAACAACCAAGCTAGAGAAAAATATATTGATTATCATGTTACTTCAAATGTTTCCATCCGTTATGATGATATGAAATGAGATAATAATAAAAACATGAAGCCGTTTGCTGCGTTTTGCTTTCATCCAAAATATGATGTGTACATTCAAACGCGATCGCGCAGGAAAATATGATACATTCAAACGCGATCGCGCTCAAATATAAAACATTATGGTTACCACATATCTACGTTTGAGCAGATATCCACAAACACAGTAACAGTAAACACGGGTCTAAATATTATAATATTCCCCATATATCTAGCAACAGTTCAACTGCAACGTGACATTTATGCAACAATAACAAACTAATATGTAAGAATTTCTTACCTTACACCTTTCTTGTCTTCAAATATCGTTCTTTTTCTTCTGAGGTAATTCCAATGTAAGCTCACCGCGCGTCTTTCAAACTCGACGAAAAGTGAAGTGAAGTGTTTTGTTGTTGAGGTAATGAGCGAGACGCGGTCCATGTGGAGATTTGCATGTGAATATCTTTTGCGCGAGTGGGCGTGGCCAAATTAACTGTAATGAGGAAGCGTTTGAGAAGCTGGACATCTTGTTGGTTTTATACAAATTACTTAAACAGAGAATATTTGTTTTCGTTTTGAATCCGATCATTTAAAAGTACACACTTAAATGTTTATAAAGGTATATGGCTCATAAATGTGTGACAAGTATTCGCTGAGTTTTGTTTCAGTTTATAGACGTGCTCAAGAAAAAAAAGTTCACCGCGACGGAGAGGCAGAACGCACACCCTGTTTATTTTCTTTATTTTACAAAAGCACAATGTTTTGGTTTGATTGTAAGTGGACACATACAAAAGGAGAAATATCACAGATTCTTTTTTTATATTTCTTTTTTCTGTATGACTATAAATGACTGAGTAATTTAAGTTTATAGTGCTACAATGTGGAGAAAATCCAGCAAAACGCGCCGGCGCGTTTGTCGACCTCAGAGGGTTAAAGGCCTTAAATGCTTGAACCCCGATAAATGCTGCTTGCAGCTTTAATTAGGGGTTCAAGCACGAAGTGCTGAAACCCTATTGTAATTGTACTGATTTTTATTATTTTTCTTCTCCGCTAAAACGCATCGTGCAGCCCAAACCGTAAGAGCTGGAACCTTGAAACTTTGCCAGATGGTAGTACAAAAATCGAGGAAAGGTTCAGAGAGTATGACCCCGATTGGCCCATAGGTGGCGCTATAGCGACCAAAAGCGCGAAACTGTTCATAACTCCTAGACCGCATGTCTTAAACTCAAGTGTCTTATATCATTGGAAAGCTGGACACCTGAAGAACAAAATGTCTCAGATTTCATTTCCGGTATGCAAATTTTCCGCCATTTTGAATTTTGTTAAAAACCTACTTTTGCGAACTAGTCCTAGGTTTTTTGCCCGATCGGAACCAAACCAGTGCAGAAATGTTCTCTGGAGTCTGAATATCAATAATTATCGAAAAAAAGTTGAAATTTCGATTCACGGTCGCTAAGGGGCGCCAAAGTGTATGTTGTGGGAGGAGCCTATTTTACTAAAACGGCTATAACTCCAGAACTGAATGAGGTATAATCACCAAACTCGGTAAACATGTGTAAGAGGTCAATTTGAGGTCACAGTAAAAAAATCGCGGCTATTGGCCACATGGTGGCGCTATAACATGAAAAAAACATAAAACAGGCTATAACCACCTGACCATTAATCCGATTGACTTGAAAATTGGTATGCAGTGTCTTGGCCCAAGGTGTCATGTATGTGTATGAGGACATTGGCGTATCTCAAAAAACATGGCCGCCATCGGCCAACGAAGTTTGAGCACCTATTAGACAAGGTTAACGGAGGCCGATCGGAACGAAACTCAGTGGGCATGTTCGGCTCAAGCCCCTAGAGGTCTGTAAGAATTTTGAAAGAAATCGGCCACTAGTTGGCGCTAACGAGTTGTATGGCTCTGCAATCACGTGGTGTTACACTTATCGTCACAAAATGCATATCATATGATAGATCTGCTCATGCTGAACAACTTTGCCTCTAGAACCATTGCTGTCAATCAAACCGTTCATTAAATATTCATGAATATGTTAAAAACCTACTTTTGCGAACTAGTCCTAGGTTTTTCGCCCGATCGGAACCAGACCAGTCTAGGACAATTCTCTGGACTCTCTAGATCAATAATTATCAAAAAAAAGTTGAACTTTTGCATTTGGATTGCTGTAATAGGGTCATTTATAAAATGGGCGTGGCAAAATGCAATCAAAAGCCTATAAATCCTAAACAAAAACTCAGAACTTCACAAAAATTGGTGAGCATATGTGACATACCATCATTAACAAGCATGCAAAATTTTATGGAGATCGGACTATAGTTGGCGCTATAACTGTTAAAAGGCTTTAAAACCATATATTTCCTATTGTAAACTGCCTGTATTGGCTATAAATGGTCTTTTCCATCTCTGATCATATAATTTTCATATCATAATGTTAAAAACTAGTGCAATACAATTCTCTGGACTCACTAGAACAATAATTGTCAGAAAAAGTTGAACTACTTCATTTGGATAGCTATAATAGGTTCACTTCAAAATGTAGCCTTTACCAAGTGTCCCCGAAAGCCTATATCACTTTAATGAATGTTCAAACCTTCTTAAAAACAAGTCAGAACATGTGAAATATCACTCTGAACATGCATGAAAATTTTCAGACAGATTGGACAAAATTTGCCTCTATAACAGTTAAAAAGGTGAAAATGATATGGATATAATGGCATATTAAGCCAATAAGTGGTATTTTACTGCCCCCTGCTGTTTAAAATAGTCATTTTGTCATATTGTTCTATAATTTATATTTAGACTTTATAAAATCCCTATTTTAACATTTACAATTACATTTACTCAAAATCCATCTGTTAAAGTATTAGTATTGACAGTTTGATCACATCATATATTTCAAATGTCTGTATCTACAACATAATGTGTGTGTGTAGTCTTAGGTTTCTAAATAAATTCTGAATAATCTGATTAATAGCTTACAAAGACTTTGTGAAATGTTTATAGACCATTGAAATATATTTTCATAATGACATATCCCAATAGCATTGAAAAAACAACAACATTTGTCTTTGTGTGTGTGTGTGTGTGTGTGTGTGTGTGTGTGTAAACATGCATTATGGAGTTAAAATGGAAAAACTGGTTTGCTTTAGTACAGAAAAATGGTGAAAATCATGAAGTTTAAAGTGAAAGTGAGCCAATAAGTGGTCTTCTACTGCCCTCTGCTGGCCATTCTACTTATTAATGAAGTCTACTCACATATGCTTTTGCATTCATTATACACTAAAAATCACTTATATAACAATAAGACATGGTAAATCACGCTAAAAACATGGTAAATCATAATAAATAATACTAGAATGTTGTGTATCAAGGTAAATCATACTAGAATCCTGGTACATCATTCTAGAGCATGGTATATCATGGTACATCATGCTAGAACATGGTAAATCATGGTAAACTATGCTAGAACAGGGTAAATCATGGTAAGCCATGATAAATCATGATAAACTATGGTAAATCATGTTAGAATATGCTATATCGTGGTAAATCATGCTAGAACATGGTAAATCATGGTAAACTATGCTAGAACAGGGTAAATCATGGTAAACTATGATAAATCATTGGTAAACTATGATAAATCATGATAAACTATGGTAAACCATGCTAGAATCACAGTAAACAATGGTAAATCATACTAGAATGTAGTATATCATGGTAAATCATGATAAACTATGGCAAATCATGCTAGAATCATAGTAAATAATACTAGAATGTGGTAAATTGTTGTGGGAGGAGCCTATTTTACTAAAATGGCTATAACTCAAGAAGTAAATGAGATATCTTCACCAAACTCAGTACACATGTGTATGGGTTCAATTTGAGGTCAGAGTAAACAATTTTATTGAGATCGGACCATAGGTGGCGCTATAACTGTTAAAAAGCTTTAAAACCATATATTTCCCATGGTAAACTGCCTGTATTGGCTGTTAATGGTCTTTTCCATCTATTATGTCAGTGGTTACATGCTTGATAAATAAAACTTAATAACTTTTGATGCTTTTGTGCTTAAAGGCCTTAATTGCTTGAACCCCGATAAATGCTGCTTGCAGCTTTAATTAGGGGTTCAAGCACGAAGTGCTGAAACCCTATTGTAATTGTACTGATTTTTATTATTAGGGGTTCAAGCACGAAGTGCTGAAACCCTATTGTAATTGTACTGATTTTTATTATTATTATTAGGGGTTCAAGCACGAAGTGCTGAAACCCTATTGTAATTGTACTGATTTTTAGGGGTTCAAGCACGAAGTGCTGAAACCCTATTGTAATTGTGCTGATTTTTATTATTATTAGGGGTTCAAGCACGAAGTGCTGAAACCCTATTGTAATTGTACTGATTTTTAGGGGTTCAAGCACGAAGTGCTGAAACCCTATTGTAATTGTACTGATTTTTATTATTAGGGGTTCAAGCATGAAATGCTGAAACCCTATTGTAATTGTAAGGATTTGTAAAACGCATCGTGCAGGACAAACCGTAAGGCCTAGAGACTTGAAACCTGGCCAGATGGTAGGCCTCAATTTGGGGACAACCTATCAGAGTATGACCCCGATTGGCCCATAGGTGGCGCTACAGCAACCAAAAGTTCAAAATCGCTCATAACTCTTAGACCGTTTGTCCCAGGATCAAGTGTCTTATATCGTTGGAATCCTTGGCTCAAGGCGGACAAAATGGCTATCTCCGATTTGGATGTAGGCAGGGAAAATTTTCTGCTATGTCGAATTTTGTCCAAAACCTACTTTTGCAAACTAGTCCCTGGTTTTTCGCCCGATCGGAACCAAACCAGTCTAGGACAATTCTCTGGACTCTCTAGATCAATAATTATCGAAAAAAAGTTGAACTTTGGCATGTGGGTGGCTGTAACAGGGTCATTTAGAAAAGGGGCGTGGCAAAATACACTCAAAAGCCTATAAATCCCAAAGGAAAACTCAGAACTTCACAAAAATTGATGAGCATATGTGTCAGAACATGGTGAGGAAGCATGCAGAGTTTCATGGAGATCGGACCATAGGTGGCGCTATAACTGGCAAAAAGCCTTCATTCTTATTAGGGGTTCAAGCATGAAATGCTGAAACCCTATTGTAATTGTAAGGATTTGTAAAACGCATCGTGCAGGACAAACCGTAAGGCCTAGAGACTTGAAACCTGGCCAGATGGTAGGCCTCAATTTGGGGACAACCTATCAGAGTATGACCCCGATTGGCCCATAGGTGGCGCTACAGCAACCAAAAGTTCAAAATCGCTCATAACTCTTAGACCGTTTGTCCCAGGATCAAGTGTCTTATATCGTTGGAATCCTTGGCTCAAGGCGGACAAAATGGCTATCTCCGATTTGGATGTAGGCAGGGAAAATTTTCTGCTATGTCGAATTTTGTCCAAAACCTACTTTTGCGAACTAGTCCCTGGTTTTTCGCCCGATCGGAACCAAACCAGTCTAGGACAATTCTCTGGACTCTCTAGATCAATAATTATCGAAAAAAAGTTGAACTTTGGCATGTGGGTGGCTGTAACAGGGTCATTTAGAAAAGGGGCGTGGCAAAATACACTCAAAAGCCTATAAATCCCAAAGGAAAACTCAGAACTTCACAAAAATTGATGAGCATATGTGTCAGAACATGGTGAGGAAGCATGCAGAGTTTCATGGAGATCGGACCATAGGTGGCGCTATAACTGGCAAAAAGCCTTCATTCTTATTAGGGGTTCAAGCATGAAATGCTGAAACCCTATTGTAATTGTAAGGATTTGTAAAACGCATCGTGCAGGACAAACCGTAAGGCCTAGAGACTTGAAACCTGGCCAGATGGTAGGCCTCAATTTGGGGACAACCTATCAGAGTATGACCCCGATTGGCCCATAGGTGGCGCTACAGCAACCAAAAGTTCAAAATCGCTCATAACTCTTAGACCGTTTGTCCCAGGATCAAGTGTCTTATATCGTTGGAATCCTTGGCTCAAGGCGGACAAAATGGCTATCTCCGATTTGGATGTAGGCAGGGAAAATTTTCTGCTATGTCGAATTTTGTCCAAAACCTACTTTTGCGAACTAGTCCCTGGTTTTTCGCCCGATCGGAACCAAACCAGTCTAGGACAATTCTCTGGACTCTCTAGATCAATAATTATCGAAAAAAAGTTGAACTTTGGCATGTGGGTGGCTGTAACAGGGTCATTTAGAAAAGGGGCGTGGCAAAATACACTCAAAAGCCTATAAATCCCAAAGGAAAACTCAGAACTTCACAAAAATTGATGAGCATATGTGTCAGAACATGGTGAGGAAGCATGCAGAGTTTCATGGAGATCGGACCATAGGTGGCGCTATAACTGGCAAAAAGCCTTCATTCTTATTAGGGGTTCAAGCATGAAATGCTGAAACCCTATTGTAATTGTAAGGATTTGTAAAACGCATCGTGCAGGACAAACCGTAAGGCCTAGAGACTTGAAACCTGGCCAGATGGTAGGCCTCAATTTGGGGACAACCTATCAGAGTATGACCCCGATTGGCCCATAGGTGGCGCTACAGCAACCAAAAGTTCAAAATCGCTCATAACTCTTAGACCGTTTGTCCCAGGATCAAGTGTCTTATATCGTTGGAATCCTTGGCTCAAGGCGGACAAAATGGCTATCTCCGATTTGGATGTAGGCAGGGAAAATTTTCTGCTATGTCGAATTTTGTCCAAAACCTACTTTTGCAAACTAGTCCCTGGTTTTTCGCCCGATCGGAACCAAACCAGTCTAGGACAATTCTCTGGACTCTCTAGATCAATAATTATCGAAAAAAAGTTGAACTTTGGCATGTGGGTGGCTGTAACAGGGTCATTTAGAAAAGGGGCGTGGCAAAATACACTCAAAAGCCTATAAATCCCAAAGGAAAACTCAGAACTTCACAAAAATTGATGAGCATATGTGTCAGAACATGGTGAGGAAGCATGCAGAGTTTCATGGAGATCGGACCATAGGTGGCGCTATAACTGGCAAAAAGCCTTCATTCTTATTAGGGGTTCAAGCATGAAATGCTGAAACCCTATTGTAATTGTAAGGATTTGTAAAACGCATCGTGCAGGACAAACCGTAAGGCCTAGAGACTTGAAACCTGGCCAGATGGTAGGCCTCAATTTGGGGACAACCTATCAGAGTATGACCCCGATTGGCCCATAGGTGGCGCTACAGCAACCAAAAGTTCAAAATCGCTCATAACTCTTAGACCGTTTGTCCCAGGATCAAGTGTCTTATATCGTTGGAATCCTTGGCTCAAGGCGGACAAAATGGCTATCTCCGATTTGGATGTAGGCAGGGAAAATTTTCTGCTATGTCGAATTTTGTCCAAAACCTACTTTTGCGAACTAGTCCCTGGTTTTTCGCCCGATCGGAACCAAACCAGTCTAGGACAATTCTCTGGACTCTCTAGATCAATAATTATCGAAAAAAAGTTGAACTTTGGCATGTGGGTGGCTGTAACAGGGTCATTTAGAAAAGGGGCGTGGCAAAATACACTCAAAAGCCTATAAATCCCAAAGGAAAACTCAGAACTTCACAAAAATTGATGAGCATATGTGTCAGAACATGGTGAGGAAGCATGCAGAGTTTCATGGAGATCGGACCATAGGTGGCGCTATAACTGGCAAAAAGCCTTCATTCTTATTAGGGGTTCAAGCATGAAATGCTGAAACCCTATTGTAATTGTAAGGATTTGTAAAACGCATCGTGCAGGACAAACCGTAAGGCCTAGAGACTTGAAACCTGGCCAGATGGTAGGCCTCAATTTGGGGACAACCTATCAGAGTATGACCCCGATTGGCCCATAGGTGGCGCTACAGCAACCAAAAGTTCAAAATCGCTCATAACTCTTAGACCGTTTGTCCCAGGATCAAGTGTCTTATATCGTTGGAATCCTTGGCTCAAGGCGGACAAAATGGCTATCTCCGATTTGGATGTAGGCAGGGAAAATTTTCTGCTATGTCGAATTTTGTCCAAAACCTACTTTTGCAAACTAGTCCCTGGTTTTTCGCCCGATCGGAACCAAACCAGTCTAGGACAATTCTCTGGACTCTCTAGATCAATAATTATCGAAAAAAAGTTGAACTTTGGCATGTGGGTGGCTGTAACAGGGTCATTTAGAAAAGGGGCGTGGCAAAATACACTCAAAAGCCTATAAATCCCAAAGGAAAACTCAGAACTTCACAAAAATTGATGAGCATATGTGTCAGAACATGGTGAGGAAGCATGCAGAGTTTCATGGAGATCGGACCATAGGTGGCGCTATAACTGGCAAAAAGCCTTCATTCTTATTAGGGGTTCAAGCATGAAATGCTGAAACCCTATTGTAATTGTAAGGATTTGTAAAACGCATCGTGCAGGACAAACCGTAAGGCCTAGAGACTTGAAACCTGGCCAGATGGTAGGCCTCAATTTGGGGACAACCTATCAGAGTATGACCCCGATTGGCCCATAGGTGGCGCTACAGCAACCAAAAGTTCAAAATCGCTCATAACTCTTAGACCGTTTGTCCCAGGATCAAGTGTCTTATATCGTTGGAATCCTTGGCTCAAGGCGGACAAAATGGCTATCTCCGATTTGGATGTAGGCAGGGAAAATTTTCTGCTATGTCGAATTTTGTCCAAAACCTACTTTTGCGAACTAGTCCCTGGTTTTTCGCCCGATCGGAACCAAACCAGTCTAGGACAATTCTCTGGACTCTCTAGATCAATAATTATCGAAAAAAAGTTGAACTTTGGCATGTGGGTGGCTGTAACAGGGTCATTTAGAAAAGGGGCGTGGCAAAATACACTCAAAAGCCTATAAATCCCAAAGGAAAACTCAGAACTTCACAAAAATTGATGAGCATATGTGTCAGAACATGGTGAGGAAGCATGCAGAGTTTCATGGAGATCGGACCATAGGTGGCGCTATAACTGGCAAAAAGCCTTCATTCTTATTAGGGGTTCAAGCATGAAATGCTGAAACCCTATTGTAATTGTAAGGATTTGTAAAACGCATCGTGCAGGACAAACCGTAAGGCCTAGAGACTTGAAACCTGGCCAGATGGTAGGCCTCAATTTGGGGACAACCTATCAGAGTATGACCCCGATTGGCCCATAGGTGGCGCTACAGCAACCAAAAGTTCAAAATCGCTCATAACTCTTAGACCGTTTGTCCCAGGATCAAGTGTCTTATATCGTTGGAATCCTTGGCTCAAGGCGGACAAAATGGCTATCTCCGATTTGGATGTAGGCAGGGAAAATTTTCTGCTATGTCGAATTTTGTCCAAAACCTACTTTTGCGAACTAGTCCCTGGTTTTTCGCCCGATCGGAACCAAACCAGTCTAGGACAATTCTCTGGACTCTCTAGATCAATAATTATCGAAAAAAAGTTGAACTTTGGCATGTGGGTGGCTGTAACAGGGTCATTTAGAAAAGGGGCGTGGCAAAATACACTCAAAAGCCTATAAATCCCAAAGGAAAACTCAGAACTTCACAAAAATTGATGAGCATATGTGTCAGAACATGGTGAGGAAGCATGCAGAGTTTCATGGAGATCGGACCATAGGTGGCGCTATAACTGGCAAAAAGCCTTCATTCTTATTAGGGGTTCAAGCATGAAATGCTGAAACCCTATTGTAATTGTAAGGATTTGTAAAACGCATCGTGCAGGACAAACCGTAAGGCCTAGAGACTTGAAACCTGGCCAGATGGTAGGCCTCAATTTGGGGACAACCTATCAGAGTATGACCCCGATTGGCCCATAGGTGGCGCTACAGCAACCAAAAGTTCAAAATCGCTCATAACTCTTAGACCGTTTGTCCCAGGATCAAGTGTCTTATATCGTTGGAATCCTTGGCTCAAGGCGGACAAAATGGCTATCTCCGATTTGGATGTAGGCAGGGAAAATTTTCTGCTATGTCGAATTTTGTCCAAAACCTACTTTTGCGAACTAGTCCCTGGTTTTTCGCCCGATCGGAACCAAACCAGTCTAGGACAATTCTCTGGACTCTCTAGATCAATAATTATCGAAAAAAAGTTGAACTTTGGCATGTGGGTGGCTGTAACAGGGTCATTTAGAAAAGGGGCGTGGCAAAATACACTCAAAAGCCTATAAATCCCAAAGGAAAACTCAGAACTTCACAAAAATTGATGAGCATATGTGTCAGAACATGGTGAGGAAGCATGCAGAGTTTCATGGAGATCGGACCATAGGTGGCGCTATAACTGGCAAAAAGCCTTCATTCTTATTAGGGGTTCAAGCATGAAATGCTGAAACCCTATTGTAATTGTAAGGATTTGTAAAACGCATCGTGCAGGACAAACCGTAAGGCCTAGAGACTTGAAACCTGGCCAGATGGTAGGCCTCAATTTGGGGACAACCTATCAGAGTATGACCCCGATTGGCCCATAGGTGGCGCTACAGCAACCAAAAGTTCAAAATCGCTCATAACTCTTAGACCGTTTGTCCCAGGATCAAGTGTCTTATATCGTTGGAATCCTTGGCTCAAGGCGGACAAAATGGCTATCTCCGATTTGGATGTAGGCAGGGAAAATTTTCTGCTATGTCGAATTTTGTCCAAAACCTACTTTTGCGAACTAGTCCCTGGTTTTTCGCCCGATCGGAACCAAACCAGTCTAGGACAATTCTCTGGACTCTCTAGATCAATAATTATCGAAAAAAAGTTGAACTTTGGCATGTGGGTGGCTGTAACAGGGTCATTTAGAAAAGGGGCGTGGCAAAATACACTCAAAAGCCTATAAATCCCAAAGGAAAACTCAGAACTTCACAAAAATTGATGAGCATATGTGTCAGAACATGGTGAGGAAGCATGCAGAGTTTCATGGAGATCGGACCATAGGTGGCGCTATAACTGGCAAAAAGCCTTCATTCTTATTAGGGGTTCAAGCATGAAATGCTGAAACCCTATTGTAATTGTAAGGATTTGTAAAACGCATCGTGCAGGACAAACCGTAAGGCCTAGAGACTTGAAACCTGGCCAGATGGTAGGCCTCAATTTGGGGACAACCTATCAGAGTATGACCCCGATTGGCCCATAGGTGGCGCTACAGCAACCAAAAGTTCAAAATCGCTCATAACTCTTAGACCGTTTGTCCCAGGATCAAGTGTCTTATATCGTTGGAATCCTTGGCTCAAGGCGGACAAAATGGCTATCTCCGATTTGGATGTAGGCAGGGAAAATTTTCTGCTATGTCGAATTTTGTCCAAAACCTACTTTTGCGAACTAGTCCCTGGTTTTTCGCCCGATCGGAACCAAACCAGTCTAGGACAATTCTCTGGACTCTCTAGATCAATAATTATCGAAAAAAAGTTGAACTTTGGCATGTGGGTGGCTGTAACAGGGTCATTTAGAAAAGGGGCGTGGCAAAATACACTCAAAAGCCTATAAATCCCAAAGGAAAACTCAGAACTTCACAAAAATTGATGAGCATATGTGTCAGAACATGGTGAGGAAGCATGCAGAGTTTCATGGAGATCGGACCATAGGTGGCGCTATAACTGGCAAAAAGCCTTCATTCTTATTAGGGGTTCAAGCATGAAATGCTGAAACCCTATTGTAATTGTAAGGATTTGTAAAACGCATCGTGCAGGACAAACCGTAAGGCCTAGAGACTTGAAACCTGGCCAGATGGTAGGCCTCAATTTGGGGACAACCTATCAGAGTATGACCCCGATTGGCCCATAGGTGGCGCTACAGCAACCAAAAGTTCAAAATCGCTCATAACTCTTAGACCGTTTGTCCCAGGATCAAGTGTCTTATATCGTTGGAATCCTTGGCTCAAGGCGGACAAAATGGCTATCTCCGATTTGCTCGCCCTTCAGGCTCCAATTTTGAGTAAATTGCATTTTTTTGAAAAACCTATTTTTGCAAACTTCTCTTAGGTTTTTGGCCCGATCGGAACCAAACCACTGCAAGAATATTCTCTGGAGTCTGACAATCAATAATCATCCAAAAAATTCACAATTTCAATTAGCGGTCGATAAGGGGAACCAAAATTTTTGATGGCACCAGGGCCACTTTTACTAAAACGGTTATAAATTGTGAACGGAAAGAGATTTTTTTGCTAAACTTGGGATACATCTTCCTGAGCTCAATCTGAGATCACTTGAAAAAAATCGCAACAATTGGCCACTTGGTGGCACTATAAAACGTTTATAACTTGTGAACGGAAAGAGATATTTTCGCAAAACTAGGGACACATGTTCATGAGCTCATTCTGAGGTCACTTGAAAAAAAAATCATGACAATTGGCCACTTGGTGGCACTATAAAATGGTTATAACTTGTGAGCGGAAAGAGATATTTTCCCTAAACTTGGGACACATGTTCATAAGCTCAATCTGAGTTGACAATGTGTGCCAATAAAACATCAAATGATTACACTGATATGAATATGGTATTGATAAAGCAAATTATAGATGTAATTATTGAGCCTTTTACCTATATCTGTAATTTGTCATTTATTTCAGGGATATTTCCAGACTGCATGAAAATAGCCAAAGTAATTCCACTGTTTAAAAAAGGAAATAAATCTGAATTTTCTAATTATAGACCAATATCATTACTTCCACAGTTCTCTAAAATTCTGGAGAAGTTATTTGCGATTAGACTGAATAAATTTTTTAATGAATTTAAGATTTTAAGTAACAGCCAATATGGGTTTCGTCCTAATCACTCAACTGCTACAGCAATTATGGAGCTAACTGAAGAAATCACCAATGCTATAGACAAAAAGCACTATTTAGTAAGTATCTTTGTGGATCTTCAAAAAGCGTTTGATACGCTAGACCACAAGATATTGTTGCATAAATTATATAAATATGGTATCAGAGGTGTGGCGCACCAATGGGTTACCAGCTATTTAAAAAACAGAAGTCAGTTTGTTGAAATTGATAATATAAAGTCTAAAAATTGCAGCATAACTTGTGGGGTACCACAAGGATCTGTCCTAGGACCTATACTTTTTCTTTTATATGTAAATGACATTGTGTCTGTGTCTCAGTTACTTAGGTGCATTCTGTTTGCGGATGACACCACTTTATTTTATTCAGGAAAAAATATAAAAGATGTCCTACAAATCGTAGAGAATGAATTTCAGAAAATCATGAAGTGGTTCAATGCTAATAGATTGTCCCTAAATATTAGTTAAACTAAATTTATGATATTTTGTAGTAAAAAGAAATATGTCGAAACATCATTGTTTATTAATGGATTAGAAATTGAAAGGGCACATGTGATTAAGTTTCTAGGTATTATGATTGACGAACATTTGACATGGAAATCACATATTGATAATATCAAAGTAAAGGTATCCCAAATAATAGGTGTGCTGCATAAAGTTAAAGATTATTTAAATAAGAATGCATTGTTTTTGTTGTATAACTCATTGATTGTGCCATATCTGACATATTGCATTGAAGTGTGGGGAAGTGCCTGTAAAACATATATTAATCCAATTTTATTTTTACAGAAAAGAGCGATTAGAGTTATTAGTGGAAGTGGATACAGAGATTCAACTAATCCTTTATTCATACAACTAAAAACTTAGTAGAATATAACCTTCTAAAAACCATGTATAAAGCTCATTTAGAAAGTTTACCAAACAATTTGCAAAACAGATTCACTAAGAGGAAAAGTAGATATGAATTAAAAGGTACTGAGGTTTTTACAAAACCCAGGTTCCAATCGGCTGTAAAGGAAAAATGTGTCACAATCAAAGGAGTCAGTTTGTGGAACAGTTTTGATTGTAAAATTAAAACTTCTAAGTCCATTTATGTGTTTAAGAAGTATGTTAAATTATCAATGTTGCTGAAATATAATACTGCGGAGTAGCAGATCAACTTTACTGATGTATTTTTGTGTTTTTGATGTCTTAAAAAAAAGGAGACTGCTGCATGAGACAGCTCAAATGAACTGGAATTAATTTTGTGTTGATAGGGGGCAGACATTATAAGTATTTACTTCTTTCTGCTCCTTTTCATTCATGTTAAATGCTGTTGTTGCATTTGTTTTTAAATGAATGAAATAAATAATAAAAAATAAAAATTAAAAAATAAAAACATGAAAAAAATCGTGACAATTGGCCACTTGGTGGCGCTATAACAGTGAAAAAAATCATGAAAATAGCTATAAGCGCACCCAACTGTTAGTCTACTGAAAATTGGCATGCAGTGTCTTTGTCCAGGGTGCCATGATAGTCTATGAGAACATTGGTGTATCTCAAAAAACTCAGTATACGTCATTGGCACAATGCCTTGAAGGAGCCTTAGAAGTTTCAAGCCAGTGTTTTTTCACAGGAGTGACCTCCTAAGACTCCTGTATTCTTGCCAAGTCCAACAATACCAAACATGCCAGGTTTCGCCTTATGGTTTTTGTAAGTGTCATTTAGAGCTTTAAAAAATTGTGTTTATCTTCAAAGCCGTTAGTCCGATCGAGGCAACAACAAAAAAACAAAGGAAATTTGAAAACATAGGTACATAGCTAAACAATAATGCCAAAATGTTAAAGGGGTGGTTGATTATGATTTCACTTTTCTAACTTTAGTTAGTGTGTAATGTTGCTGTTTGAGCATAAACAACATCTGCAAAGTTACAACGCTCAAAGTTCAAAGCAAAGGGAGATATTTGCTTTTAAAGAAATCGTTTTTTAAGGACTACAGCAAACGGTTGGTAGGGACTACACGAGCTTCCTCTCGGGTTAGTGACATCACTAACCCTATAATTTACATAAACCCCACCCCCGGGAACAAGATTTATAGATTATCATGACAGAATATGCTAATCAATGACTAGAAGATAACTACACATAAGCTACATAAATTCATCAACTAACCATTCAGAAACGTCCTGTTGCATTCTACATGTTGTCACTTCTTTACTGGAGTCTCTCCATCATTGTCTGACTCCAGTTTGAACATAAACATTGACATTTCCAGTGCATGTCTGTGTGAGGTAAAAGGACAGGAGCTCTTGAAGCTCCACCCCCTGTGCTGAGAGCAGCAGCTAATTTGCATTTAAAGGGACACACACAAAAACGGTGCGTTTTTGCTCACCCTCAAAAAGTGACAATTTTAACATGCTATATAAAAATATCTGTGGGGTATTTTGAGCTGAAACTTAACATACACACTCTGGGGACATCAGAGACTTATTTTACATCTTGTGAAAAGGGCATTATACCACCCCTTTAAAATTATGATAGGAACTGACAAAAAAATGAATTAAATCCAATCAATTTCACCCATGGATCATTTTGATGCTCTCACATGTTTGAAACGAACAATGATGGATTGTGATGAAATTTGTTTTGAATTGGGACTGGCGAATCCCCGTCCATACTGTCAATGACCATTCGCAAAGACACGCCCACTTTAGTTACTGTTGCTATGTCTGAAAAGCGACGCCACTCTCACACCACACCAAGTTCTCACGCAGTGAAAAATACATTACGGATCAGAGAGGAGACTGCGCGCTAACAGACAAGTACTTTTGATATGAAACAAATGGTGCTTTTCCACTACACAGTACCAGCTCGGCTCGGCTCGGCTCGGCTCGGCTCGACTCGACTCGGCTTTGTTTGGTTTTCCACTGTGTAAAAGTTGTACCTGTACCTGCTTCCAGGTACTTTTTTTCGTACCACCTCCGGCAAAGTTCTAAGCAAGGCGATACTAAAATGTGACGTGAAAACACGGCAGACTGCTGATTGGTCAGAGAGAATCGTCACTATTCACTGCATCATCATTGCACGCGCCAGACGGAGTATCCTGAATAAAAAACAGCAAAAACAAAAAAATCCAAAAACAGCATACACTCGATTTCCTCCATTGTCCTGTGTGTGTGGCAGCGGATGTATCTCGTGTAGAAGATTATGTCACGGCAGTTTCCTGCGGCGTCGCTATTACGACCAGGTACTATTGTGGAGGTACTATCTGCAATGGAAAATGGAGCGAAAAGCGGGCCGAGCCGAGTCGAGTCGAGTTGAGTTGAGCTGGTAATGGAAAAGCGCCAAAAGTTTCACCTTTCAAATGTAGTAATTTTTTAGAGACATTTAAACAATAAATACCGTTTTGTGACTCTTTAATGTGTCTGACAGATCGCTGTAGACTCGAGGCTCAGTTAAAGCTGCTTGTGAACCAATCATCTCTTCCTTCTAGTTAATTTATAGCATTAAAATAAACATGAATGAACATAAAAGGAATGTTGTTTTAAAGTGCTAAGATGTCAGCACACTTTGTTTTTCAAATTTAAATCCTCCAATATTAATCTACTAACTCTCCTGACTGCTTTGTGGGACAAAATGGCGTATTATGATTAGTCAGATCGCCTGTCAATCAAACTCCCTGCGAAGGGTCAATTGAGAATGCCCGTGCGCACAATCCTGATCTAATCGACAACTTTGCAGTTGCACATAGGAAAGCCCGGAAAATCCCGCTATAATGTAAGAGAGCATCTTTTTTATGTATTTGGACCTAGGCCTAACAATGTGTTATGGTGCGCTGTCACCAGTGTTTTTTTTGTTTTGTTTTTGGTGACCGTAGGCTCCTCCTGATTTTGTTAGTCATCTCATCTCTTATATGCTGTGTATGATCATATCCTGCCCTATTCATAGTAGCCTACTCGCGGACATTGCGTCATCAATGTCATCAATTGCGTCATCAAGGGGCCCGCCTTGATAATCCTACTTAAGGGCCCGGTGTTGGCTCGTTACGCCACTGAATATAATTGTCTAAACTCCTTATCAAAATTACATATTTACAACAAATTTGACACATATATATGGGCACACTTTGAGTACTACTAATAAAAGTGGTGGAGATCAGGCAAGACTGTAAGAAGACTCAGGCAAAAAGGTGCTATAACTGTAAAAACGCTTTAAAACCATATATTTCCTATGGTAAACTGCCTGTATTGGCTGTAAATTGACTTTTTCATCTATGATGGCAGTTGTTAAATGCTTGCTAAATAAAACGTAATGTCTTTTGATGCTTATGTGCTTAAAGGCCTTAACTGCTTGAACCCCGATAAATGCTGCTTGCAGCTTTAATTATTATTATTATTATTATTATTATTTTCCCCTAAAACGCATCGTGCAGACCAAACCGTAAGAGCTGGAACCTTGAAACTTGGCCAAATGGTAGTCCTCAATTTGGGGAGAACCTATCAAAGTATGACCCCGATTGGCCCATAGGTGGCGCTATAGCAACCAAAAGCGCGAAACTGCTCATAACTACTAGACCGTATGACGTAGACTCAAGTGTTTTATATCATTGGAAAGCTGGACGCCTGACGAACAAAACGTATATCTCCGATTTCATTTCCGCCATGATAGATTTTCCGCCATTTTGAATTTTGTCAAAAACATACTTTTGCGAACTAGTCCTAGGTTTTTCGCCCGATCGGAACCAAACCAGTGCAGAAATGTTCTCTAGAGTCTGTTTATCAAAAACTATCGAAAAAAAGTTGAAATTTCGACTCACGGACGGTAAGGGGCGCCAAAACGTACGTTGTGGGAGGGGCCTATTTTACTAAAATGGCTATAACTCCAGAAATAAATGAGGTATCTTCACCAAACTTGGTACACATGTGTAAGAGGTCAATCTGAGGTCACAGTAAAAAAACCGCGGCAATTGGCCACATGGTGGCGCTATAACATGAAAAAAACATAAAACAGGCTATAACCACCTGACCATTAGTCCGATTGACTTGAAAATTGGCATGCAGTGTCTTGGTCCAAGGTGCCATGTATGTGTATGAGGACATTGGCGTATCTCGAAAAACATGGCCGCCATCGGCCAATGAAGTTTGAGCACCTATTAGACAAGGTTAACGGAGGCCGATCGGAACGAAACTCGATGGGCATGTTCGACTCAAGGCCATAGAGGTCTGTAACAATTTTGAAAGAAATCGGCCACTAGTTGGCGCTAACGAGTTTTACAGCTCTGTAATCACGTGGTGTTACAAATATCCACACAATATGCATATCATTTGATAGATCTCCTCATCCTGAACAACTTTGCCTCAAGGACCATTGCTGTCAATCAAACCGTTCATTAAATATTCGCAAACATGTTAAAAACCTACTTTTGCGAACTAGTCCTAGGTTTTTCGCACGATTGGAACCAGACCAGTCTAGGACAATTCTCTGGACTCTCTAGATCAAAAACTATCAAAAAAAAGTTGAACTTTTGCATTTGGATGGCTGTAATAGGGTCATTTATAAAATGGGCGTAGCAAAATACACTAAAAAGCCTATAAATCCTAAATGAAAACTCAGAACCTCACAAAAATTGGTGAGCATATGTGACATAACATCATTAACAAGCATGCCAAATTTTATGGAGATCGGACTATAGGTGGCGCTATAACTGTTAAAAAGCTTTAAAACCATATATTTCCTATGGTACATTGCCTGTATTGGCTGTAAATGGTCTTTTCCATCTATTATGTCAGTGGTTACATGCTTGCTAAATAAAACCTGATAACTTTTGATGCTTTTGTGCTTAAAAACCCTTAAAGGCCTTAATAGCTTGAACCCCGATAAATGCTGCTTGCAGCTTTAATTATTATTATTATTTTTCTTCTGCCGTAAAACGCATCGTGCAGCCCAAACCGTAAGTGCTAGAGACTTGAAACTTTGCCAGATGGTAGTACAAAAATCGAGGAGAGGTTATCAAAATATGACCCCGATTGGCCCATAGGTGGCGCTACAGTGCAAAAAACAAAAAAAAATCATATTTTTGCTTAAATCTCATTAACCGTTTGTCACAGACTCAAGTGTCTTATATCATTGGAATCCTTGGGTCAAGCCGAACAAAAAAGGCCTCAAGGATTTCATTTCCGGTATGCAAATTTTCCGCCATTTTGAATTATGTCCAAAACCTACTTTTGCAAACTAGTCCCTGGTTTTGTGTCCGATCGGAACCAAACCAGTGCAGAAATGTTCTCTGGAGTCAGATTATCAATAATTATCGAAAAAAAGTTGAAATTTCGATTGACGGTCGCTAAGGGGCGCCAAAATGTTTGAAGAAGGCGGAGCCTATTTTACTAAAATGGCTATAACTCCAGAAGTAAATGAGGTATCTTCACCAAACTTGGTACACCTGTGTAAGAGGTCAATCTGAGGTCATAGTAAAAAGATTGCGGCGATTGGCCACATGGTGGCGCTATAACATGAAAAAAACATAAATCAGGCTGTAACCACCTGACCGTTAGTCCGATTGACTTGAAAATTGGTATGCAGTGTCTTGGTCCAAGCTGTCATGTATATCTATGAGGACATTGGTGTATCTCAAAAAACATGGCCGCCATCGGCCAATGAAGTTTGAGCACCTATTAGACAAGGTTAACGGAGGCCGATCGGAACAAAACTCGGTGGGCATGTTCGACTCATGGCCCTAGAGGTCTGTAAGAATTTTGAAAGAAATCGGCCACTAGTTGGCGCTAACGAGTTTTATGGCTCTGTAATCACGTGGTGTTACACTTATCATCACAAAATGCATATCATTTGATAGACCTGCTCATGCTGAACAACTTTGCCTCTAGAACCATTGCTGTCAATCAAACAGTTTATTAATTATTCACAAATATGTTAAAAACCTACTTTTGCGAACTAGTCCCTGGTTTTTTGCCCGATCGGAACCAAACGAGTCTAGGACAATTCTCTGGACTCTTTAGATTAATAATTATCAAAAAAAGTTGAACTTTTGCATTTTTCGCATGGGTATAATTGGGTCATAAAGAAAATGGGCGTGGCAAAATGCAAACAAAAGCCTATAAATCCTAAACAAAAACTCAGAACATCACGAAAATTGGTGAGCATATGTGCCATAATATTCTAAAAAAGCATGCAAAATTGTATGTAGATCGGATGATAGTTGGCGCTATAACTGTTAAAAAGCAATGGTAAATTGCCTGTATTGGCTGTAAATGGACTTTTCAATCTATTATTTCAGTGGTTAAAAGCTTTCTAAATAAATCTTAATGTCTTGAATGCTTAAATGCCTTAAAGGCCTTAAATGCTTGAACCCCGATAAATGCTGCTTGCAGCTTTAATTAGGGGTTCAAGCACGAAGTGCTGAAACCCTATTGTAATTGTACTGATTTTTATTATTATTATTATTAGGGGTTCAAGCACGAAGTGCTGAAACCCTATTGTAATCGTCCTGATTTTTATTATTATTATTTTTCCGCCATAAAACGCATCGTGCAGCCCAAACCGTAAGACCTAGAGACTTGAAACTTTGCCAGATGGTAGTACTATTGCTCGCTACTCAGATACACGGACTCAGCCCAATCGGCCCATAGGTGGCGCTATAGCAATCAAAAGCGCAAAACTGCTCAGAACTCCCAGACCGTAAGGCGTAGCTTCAAGTGTCTTATATCATTGAAATCCAGAGCTCCTGAAGAAAAAAACGTATATCTCCGATTTCATTTCCGCCATGATAGATTTTTCGCCATTTTGAATTTTGTCAAAAACCTACTTTTGCGAACTAGTCCCTGGTTTTTCGCCCGATCGGAACCAAACCAGTGCGGAATTGTTCTCTGGAGTCTGAAGATCAATAATTATCGAAAAAAAGTTGAAATTTCGATTAATGGTCGCTAGGGGGTGCAAAATTAACGTTGTGGGAGGAGCCTATTTTACTAAAATGGCTATAACTCAAGAAGTAATTAAGTAAACTTCACCAAACTTGGTACACATGTGTAAGAGGTCAATCTGAGGTCACAGTAAAAAAATTGCGTCGATTGGCCACATGGTGGCGCTATAAAACAAATAAAAACATATAGACAACTGACCGTTTTTCCGAATGACTTGAAATTTGGTATGCAGTGTCTTGGCCCAAGGGGCCATGTATGTCTAAAAGGATATTGGCGTATCTCGAAAAACATGGCCGCCATTGGCCAATGAGGTTTGAGCACCGTTAACGAAGTCCGATCGGAACGAAACTCAATGGGCATGTTCGGCTCATGGCCCTAAAGGTCTGTAAGAATTTTGAAAGAAATCGGCCACTAGTTGGCGCTAACGAGTTTTACGGCTCTGTAATCACGTGGTGTTACAAATATCCACACAATATGCATATCATTTGATAGATCTCCTCATCCTGAACAACTTTGCCTCAAGAACCATTGCTGTCAATCAAACTGTTCATTAATTATTCATTAATATGTTAAAAACCTACTTTTGCGAACTAGTCCTAGGTTTTTTGCCCGATCGGAACCAGACCAGTCTAGGACAATTCTCTGGACTCTCTAGATCAATAATTATCAAAAAAAAGTTGAACTTTTGCATTTGGATGGCTGTAATAGGGTAATTTATAAAATGGGCGTGTCAAAATACATTAAAAAGCCTATAAATCCTAAATAAAAACTCAGAACTTCACAAAAATTGGTCAGCATATGTGACATAACATCATTAACAAGCATGAAAAATTCTATGGAGATCGGACGATAGGTGGCGCTATAACTGTTAAAAAGCTTTAAAATCATATATTTCCTATGGTAAACTGCCTGTATTGGCTGTAAATGGTCTTTTCCATCTCTGATCATATAATTTTCATATCATAATGTTCAAAACTAGTGCAATACAATTCTCTGGACTCACTAGATCAATAATTGTCAGAAAAAGTTGAACTACTTCATTTGGATAGCTATAATAGGTTCACTTCAAAATCTGGCCTTTACCAAGTGTCCCCGAAAGCCTATATCTCTTTAATCAATGCTCAGACCTTCTTAAAAACAAGTCAGAACGTGTGAAATATCACCCTGAACAAGCATGAAAATTTTCAGACAGATCGGACAAAATTTGCCTCTATAACAGTTAAAAAGGTGAAAATGATATGAATTAATGGCATGTTCAGCCAATAAGTGGTATTTTACTGCCCCCTGCTGTTTAAAATAGTCATTTTCTCATATTGGTATTGGTATCAGCCATGGTAAATCATGATAAATTATGGTGTGTGTGTGTGTGTGTGTGTGTGTGTGTGTGTGTGTGTGTGTGTGTGTGTGTGTGTGTGTGTGTGTGGTACAAATATAACAAAGGTTTTATTTTCCAACATGAAAACAAACATAACAGAGTGCTAGTGCACAAACAATAACCGACAATGATAATGGATGAGAGGGGAACTTAAATACACAGATCAAGACAAGGACAACAGGTGACGGTTATGATGATGAGGAGCAGGTGATGATGAGGAGGGTGATGAGGAGCAGGTGCAGGTGATGACGACAGATGGTGAATGTGATGAAGACAGAAGGTGAATGTGATGAAGGTGAATGTGACACCAATATCACTGAAACATTTGTGTGTGTGTGTGTGTGTGTGTGTGTGTGTGTGTGTAGCATTATTGTGTGTAGCATATGTAGCAAGTATGCATTATTGAGTTAACATGGAAACACTGGTTTGCTTTAGTGCAGAAAACTGGTCAAAATCATGAGGTTTAAAGTGAAAGTGAGCCAATAAGTGGTCTTCTACTGCCCTCTGTTGGCCATTCTACTTATTAATTAAATTTTTCCACATGTGCTTGCATTTATACTTGAATACACACTAAAAATCACTTATATAGCAATAACTATTATAACATAATCATATTTTGTCAGTGTTAATCACTTTATTTGCACTGACACTTCAAATAATTGCTAGTAATGTGGTAAATCATGGTAAATCATGGTTAACTATGCTGTGTGTGTGTGTGTGTGTGTGTGTGTGTGTGTGTGTGTGTGTGTGTGTGTGTGTGTAAGCATGCATTGAGTTAACATGGATAAACTGGTTTGCTTTAGTGCAGAAAACTGGTTTAAAGTGAAAGTGAGCCAATAAGTGGTCTTCTACTGCCCTCTGCTGGCCATTCTACTTATTAATGAAATATTTCAACATGTGCTTGCATTCATACTTGAATACACACTAAAAAAATCACTTATATAGCAATAACTATTATAACACAATCATATTTTGACAGTGTTAATCACTTTATTTGCACTGACACTTCAAATAATTGCTAGTAATGTGATAAATCAGGCTAGAAACATGGTAAATCAAAGTAAATAATACTAGATTGTCGTTTATCTCCTGGTAAATAATACTAGAACGTGGTATATCATGGTAAATCATGGTTAACTATGCTGTGTGTGTATGTGTGTGTGTGTGTGTGTGTGTGTGTGTGTGTGTGTGTGTGTTTGTGTGTGTGTGTGTGTGTGTGTGTGTGTGTGTAAGCATGCATTGAGTTAACATGGAAAAACTGGTTTGCTTTAGTGCAGAAAACTGGTTTAAAGTGAAAGTGAGCCAATAAGTGGTCTTCTAGTGCCCTCTGCTGGCCATTCTACTTAATAATGAAATATTTTACATGTGCTTTTGCATTCATACTTGGACACACACTAAAAATCACATATATAACTAACTATTATAACACAATAATATTTTGTCAGTGTTCATCACCTCATTTGCACTGACACTTCACATAATTGCTAGTAATGTGGTTAATCATGCTAGAAACATTGTAAATCATAGTAAATAATACTGAAATGAGGTGTATCAAGGTAAATCATGCTAGAATCCTAATAAATCATTCTGGAACATGGTATATGATAGTAAATCATGCTAGAATCATATTAAATAATTCTAGAATGTGGCAAATCGTTGTGGGAGGAGCCTATTTTACTCAAATGGCTATAACTCAAGAAGTAAATGAGATATCTTCACCAAACTCAGTACACATGTGTATGGGTTCAATTTGAGGTCACAGTAAACAATTTTATGGAGATCGGACCATAGGTGGCGCTATAACTGTTAAGCTTTAAAACCATATATATCCCATGGCAAATTGCCTGTATTGGCTGTAAATGGTCTTTTCCATCTATTATGTCAGTGGTTACATGCTTGCTAAATAAATCTTAATAACTTTTGATGCTTTTGTGCTTAAATGCCTTAAAGGCCTTAACTGCTTGAACCCCGATAAATGCTGCTTGCAGCTTTAATTATTAGGGGTTCAAGCACGAAGTGCTGAAACCCTATTGTAATTGTACTGATTTTTATTATTATTATTATTCTCCCCTAAAACGCATCGTGCAGCCCAAACCGTAAATGCTGGAACCTTGAAACTTGGCCAAATGGTAGTACTCAATTTGGGGAGAACCTATCAAAGTATGACCCCGATTGGCCCATAGGTGGCGCTATAGCAACCAAAAGCGCGAAACTGCTCATAACTCCTAGACGGTATGTCGTAGACTCAAGTGTCTTATATCATTGGAAAGCTGGACTCCTGAAGGTCAAAACGTATATCTCCGATTTCATTTTTGATATGCAAATTTTTCCGCCATTTTGAATTTTGTTAAAAACCTACTTTTGCGAACTAGTCCCTGGTTTTTTGCCCGATCGGATCCAAACCAGTGCAGAAATGTTCTCTGGAGTTTGACTATCAATAATTATCGAAAAAAAGTCGAAATTTCGATTCCTGGTCACTAGGGGGTGATAAATTAATGTTGTGGGAGGAGCCTATTTTACTAAAATGGCTATAACTCGAAAAGGAAATGAGATATCTTCACCAAACTTGGTGCACATGTGTATGAGTTCAATCTGGGGTCACAGTAAAAAAATCGTGACGATTGATCACTAGGTGGCGCTATAACATGAAAAAAACATGAAAAGGGCTATGACCACCTGACCGTTAGTCCGATTGACTTGAAAATTGGTATGCAGTGTCTTGGTCCAAGGTGGCATGTATGTCTATGAGGACATTGGCTTATCTTGAAAAACATGGCCGCCATCGACCAATGAAATTTGAGCACCTATTAGACAAAGTTAATGGAGGCTGATCGGAACGAAACTTGATGGGCATGTTCGACTCATGGTCTTAGAGGTCTGTAAGAGTTTTGAAAGAAATCGGCCACTAGTTGGCGCTAACGAGTTTTATGGCTCTGTAATCACGTGGTGTTACACTTATCGTCACAAAATGCATATCATCTGATAGACCTGCTCAAGTTGAACAACTTTGCCTCAAGAACTATTGCTGTCAATTAAACTGTTTATTAAATATTTGTAATTATGTTAAAAACCTACTTTTGCGAACTAGTCCTAGGTTTTTCGCCCAATCGAAACCAGACCAGTCTAGGACAATTCTTTGGACACTCTAGATCAATAATTATCAAAAAAAAAGTTGAACTTTTGCATGTAGATGGCTGTAAAAGGGTCATTTAGAAAAGGGGCGTGGCAAAAAAACACTAAAAAGCCTATAAATCCTAAATGAAAACTCAGAACTTCACAAAAATTGGTGAGCATATGTGACATAACATCATTAACAAGCATGCCAATTTTTATGGAGATCGGACGATAGGTGGCGCTATAACTGCTAAAAACCTTTAAAACCATATATTTCCTATGGTATTTCCTGTAAATGGTCTTTTCCATCTATTATGTCAGTAGTTACATGCTTGCTAAATAAAACTTAATCACTTTTGATGCTTTTGTGCTTAAAGGCCTTAACTGCTTGAACCCCGATAAATGCTGCTTGCAGCTTTAATTATTATTATTCTTCTGCCGTAAAACGCATCGTGCAGCCCAAACCGTAAGGGCTAGAGCATTGAAACTTTGCCAGATGGTAGTACAAAAATCGAGGAGAGGTTCAGAGATTATGACCCCGATTGGCCCATAGGTGGCGCTATAGCAACCAAAAGCGCGAAACTGCTCATAACTCCTA
Organism: Squalius cephalus; assembly: GCF_949319135.1. Taxonomy (NCBI): domain Eukaryota; kingdom Metazoa; phylum Chordata; class Actinopteri; order Cypriniformes; family Leuciscidae; genus Squalius; species Squalius cephalus. The sequence continues at coordinate 36,338,168 of NC_137123.1, read as the reverse complement.
GACCGTATGTCGCAGACTCAAGTGTCTTATATCATTGGAAAGCTGGACGCCTGACGAACAAAACGTATATCTCCGATTTCATTTCCGTCATGATAGATTTTCCGCCATTTTGAATTTTGTCGAAAATCTACTTTTGCGAACTAGTCCCTGGTTTTTTGCCCGATCGGAGCCAAACCAGTGCAGAAATGTTCTCTGGAGTCTGAAGATCAATAATTATCGAAAAAATGTTGAAATTTCGATTCATGGACGCTAGGGGGCGCAAAATAATCGTTGTGGGAGGAGCCTATTTTACTAAAATGGCTATAACTTAGAAAGTAAATAAGATAGCTTCACCAAACTCGGTACACATGTGTATGGGTTCATTCTGGGGTCACAGTAAAAAAATCGCGACGATTGAACACTAGGTGGCGCTATAACATGAAAAAAACATGAAAAGGGCTATAACCACCTGACCGTTAGTCCGATTGACTTGAAAATTGGTATGCAGTGTCTTGGTCCAAGGTGCCATGTATGTCTATGAGGACATTGGCGTATCTCAAAAAACATGGCCGCCATTGGCCAATGAAGTTGAGCACCTATTAGACAAGGTTAACGGAGGCCGATCGGAACGAAACTCGATGGGCATGTTCGACTCATGGCCCTAGAGGTCTGTAAGAATTTTGAAAGAAATCGGCCACTAGTTGGCGCTAACGAGTTTTTTGGCTCTGTAATCACGTGGTGTTACACTTATCGTCACAAAAAGCATATCATTTGATATATCTGCTCATGCTGAACAACTTTGCCTCAAGAACCATTTCTGTCAATCAAACCGTTCATTAAATATTCATGAATATGTCTAAAACCTACTTTTGCGAACTAGTCCTAGGTTTTTTGCCCGATCGGAACCAGACCAGTCTAGGACAATTCTCTGGACTCTCTAGATCAATAATTATCAAAAAAAAGTTGAACTTTTGCATTTGGATGGCTGTAATAGGATCATTTATAAAATGGGCATGGAAAAATACATTAAAAAGCCTATAAATCCTAAATAAAAACCCAGAACTTCACAAAAATTGGTGAACTTATGTGACATAACATCATTAACAAGCATGCAAAATTTCATGGAGATCGGACGATAGGTGGCGCTATAACTGTTAAAAATCTTTAAAACCATATATTTCCTATGGTAAACTGCCTGTATTGACTGTAAATGGTCTTTTCCATCTCTGATCATATAATTTTCATATCATAATGTTAAAAACTAGTGCAATACAATTCTCTGGACTCACTAGAACAATAATTGTCAGAAAAAGTTGAACTACTTCATTTGGATAGCTATAATAGGTTCACTTCAAAATGTGGCCTTTACCAAGTGTCCCCGAAAGCCTATATCTCTTTAATGAATGTTCAAACCTTCTTAAAAACAAGTCAGAACATGTGAAATATCACTCTGAACATGCATGAAAATTTTCAGACAGATCTGACAAAATTTGCCTCTATAACAGTTAAAAAGGTGAAAATGATATGAATATAATGGCATATTAAGCCAAGAAGTGGTATTTTACTGCCCCCTGCTGAATAGTCATGTTGTCATATTGTTCTATAATTTATATTTAGACTTTATAAAATCACTATTTTAACATTTACAATTACATTTAGTCAAAAATCCATCTGTTAAATTATTAGTATTGACAGTTTGATCACATCATATATTTCAAATGTCTGTATCTACAATATAATGTGTGTGTGTAGTCTTAGGTTTCTGAATAAATTCTGAATGATCTGATTAATAGCTTACAAAGACTTTGTGAAATGTTTATAGACCATTCAAATATATTTTCATAATGACATATCCCAATAGCATTGAAAAAACAACATTTGTCTTGTGTGTGTGTGTGTGTGTGTGTGTGTGTGTGTGTGTGTGTGTGTGTGTGTGTGTGTTAACATGCATTATGGATTTAAAATGGAAAAACTGGTTTGCTTTAGTGCAGAAAAATGGTGAAAATCAAGAAGTTTAAAGTGAAAGTGAGCCAATATGTGGTCTTCTACTGCCCTCTGCTGGCCATTCTACTTATTAATGTCTACCCACATATGCTTTTGCATTCATTAGACACTAAAAATCACTTATATAACAATAAAACACTAAAAAATCACTTATATAACAATTACTATTGTAGCACAATCATATTTTGTCAGAGTTTATCACTTCATTTTTACTGATACTTCACATAATTGCTAGCAATGTGGTAAATCATGGTTAAATCACACTAAAAACATGGTAAATCAATAAATGATACTAGAATGTGGTGTATCAAGGTAAATCATACTACAATCCTGGTACATCATTCTAGAACATAGTATATCATGGTACATCATGCTAGAACATGGTAAATCATGGTAAACTATGCTAGAACAGGGTAAATCATGGTAAGCCATGATAAATCATAATAAACTATGGTAAATCATGTTAGAATGTGGTATATCATGGTAAATCATGCTAGAACATGGTAAATCATGGTAAACTATGCTAGAACAGGGTAAATCATGGTAAACTATGATAAATCATGATAAACTATGGTAATCCATGCTAGAATCACAGTAAACAATGGTAAATCATACTAGAATGTAGTATATCATGGTAAATTATGCTAGAATATGGCAAATCATGCTAGAATCATAGTAAATAATACTAGAATATGCTAAATTGTTGTGGGAGGAGCCTATTTTACTAAAATGGCTATAACTCAAGAAGTAAATGAGATATCTTCACCAAACTCAGTACACATGTGTATGGGTTCAATTTGAGGTCACAGTAAACAATTCTATGGAGATCGGACCATAGGTGGCGCTATAACTGTTAAAAAGCTTTAAAACCATATATATCCCATGGTAAACTGCCTGTATTGGCTGTAAATGGTCTTTTCCATCTATTATGTCCGTGGTTACATGCTTGCTAAATAAATCTTAATAACTTTTGATGCTTTTGTGCTTAAATGCTTAAAAGGCTTTAACTGCTTGAACCCCGATAAATGCTGCTTGCAGCTTTAATTAGGGGTTCAAGCACGAAGTGCTGAAACCCTATTGTAATTGTACTGATTTTTATTATTATTATTTTTCTTCTGCCGTAAAACGCATCGTGCAGCCCAAACCGTAAGTGCTAGAGACTTGAAACTTTGCCAGATGGTAGTACAAAAATCGAGGAGAGGTTATCAAAATATGACCCCGATTGGCCCATAGGTGGCGCTACAGTGCAAAAAACAAAAAAAAAATCATATTTTTGCTTAAATCTCATTAACCGTTTGTCACAGACTCAAGTGTCTTATATAATTGGAATCCTTGGGTCAAGCCGAACAAAAAAGGCCTCAAGGATTTCATTTCCGGTATGCAAATTTTCCGCCATTTTGAATTATGTCCAAAACCTACTTTTGCGAACTAGTCCCTGGTTTTGTGTCCGATCGGAACCAAACCAGTGCAGAAATGTTCTCTGGAGTCAGAATATCAATAATTATCAAAAAAAAGTTGAAATTTCGATTGACGGTCGCTAAGGGGCGCCAAAATGTTTGAAGAAGGCGGAGCCTATTTTACTAAAATGGCTATAACTCCAGAAGTAAATGAGGTATATTCACCAAACTCGGTACACCTGTGTAAGAGGTCAATCTGAGGTCATAGTAAAAAGATTGCGGCGATTGGCCACATGGTGGCGCTATAACATGAAAAAAACATAAATCAGGCTGTAACCACCTGACCGTTAGTCCGATTGACTTGAAAATTGGTATGCAGTGTCTTGGTCCAAGCTGTCATGTATATCTATGAGGACATTGGTGTATCTCAAAAAACATGGCCGCCATCGGCCAATGAAGTTTGAGCACCTATTAGACAAGGTTAACGGAGGCCGATCGGAACAAAACTCGGTGGGCATGTTCGACTCATGGCCCTAGAGGTCTGTAACAATTTTGAAAGAAATCGGCCACTAGTTGGCGCTAACGAGTTTTATGGCTCTGTAATCACGTGGTGTTACACTTATCATCACAAAATGCATATCATTTGATAGACCTGCTCATGCTGAACAACTTTGCCTCTAGAACCATTGCTGTCAATCAAACAGTTTATTAATTATTCACGAATATGTTAAAAACCTACTTTTGCGAACTAGTCCCTGGTTTTTTGCCCGATCGGAACCAAACGAGTCTAGGACAATTCTCTGGACTCTTTAGATCAATAATTATCAAAAAAAGTTGAACTTTTGCATTTTTCGCATGGGTATAATTGGGTCATAAAGAAAATGGGCGTGGCAAAATGCAAACAAAAGCCTATAAATCCTAAACAAAAACTCAGAACATCACGAAAATTGGTGAGCATATGTGCCATAACATTCTAAATAAGCATGCAAAATTGTATGTAGATCGGATGATAGTTGGCGCTATAACTGTTAAAAAGCAATGGTAAATTGCCTGTATTGGCTGTAAATGGACTTTTCAATCTATTATTTCAGTGGTTAAAAGCTTTCTAAATAAATCTTAATGTCTTGAATGCTTAAATGCCTTAAAGGCCTTAAATGCTTGAACCCCGATAAATGCTGCTTGCAGCTTTAATTATTATTATTATTCTCCCCTAAAACGCATCGTGCAGCCCAAACCGTAAATGCTGGAACCTTGAAACTTGGCCAAATGGTAGTACTCAATTTGGGGAGAAATTATCAAAGTATGACCCCGATTGGCCCATAGGTGGCGCTATAGCAACCAAAAGCGCGAAACTGATCATAACTCCTAGACGGTATGTTGTAGACTCAAGTGTCTTATATCATTGGAAAGCTGGACTCCTGAAGGTCAAAACGTATATCTCCGATTTCATTTTTGATATGCAAATTTTTCCGCCATTTTGAATTTTGTCAAAAACCTACTTTTGCGAACTAGTCCCTGGTTTTTTGCCCGATCGGATCCAAACCAGTGCAGAAATGTTCTCTGGAGTTTGAATATCAATAATTATCGAAAAAAAGTCGAAATTTCGATTCCTGGTCGCTAGGGGGTGATAAATTAATGTTGTGGGAGGAGCCTATTTTACTAAAATGGCTATAACTCGAAAAGGAAATGAGATATCTTCACCAAACTTGGTGCACATGTGTATGAGATCAATCTGGGGTCACAGTAAAAAAATCGTGACGATTGATCACTAGGTGGCGCTATAACATGAAAAAACATGAAAACATGAAAAGGGCTATGACCACCTGACCGTTAGTCCGATTGACTTGAAAATTGGTATGCAGTGTCTTGGTCCAAGGTGCCATGTATGCCTATGAGGACATTGGCGTATCTCAAAAAACATGGCCGCCATTGGCCAATGAAGTTGAGCACCTATTAGACAAGGTTAACGGAGGCCGATCGGAAAAAAACTCGATGGGCATGTTCGACTCATGGCCCTAGAGGTCTGTAAGAATTTTGAAAGAAATCGGCCACTAGTTGGCGCTAACGAGTTTTTTGGCTCTGTAATCACGTGGTGTTACACTTATCGTAACAAAATGCATATCATTTGATATATCTGCTCATGCTGAACAACTTTGCCTCAAGAACCATTTCTGTCAATCAAACCGTTCATTAAATATTCACGAATATGTCTAAAACCTACTTTTGCGAACTAGTCCTAGGTTTTTTGCCCGATCGGAACCAGACCAGTCTAGGACAATTCTCTGGACTCTCTAGATCAATAATTATCAAAAAAAAGTTGAACTTTTGCATTTGGATGGCTGTAATAGGATCATTTATAAAATGGGCATGGCAAAATACATTAAAAAGCCTATAAATCCTAAATAAAAACCCAGAACTTCACAAAAATTGGTGAACTTATGTGACATAACATCATTAACAAGCATGCAAAATTTTATGGAGATCGGACGATAGGTGGCGCTATAACTGTTAAAAAGCTTTAAAACCATATATTTCCTATGGTAAACTGCCTGTATTGACTGTAAATGGTCTTTTCCATCTCTGATCATAAAATTTCCATATCATAATGTTAAAAACTAGTGCAATACAATTCTCTGGACTCACTAGAACAATAATTGGTTAAAGTTGAACTACTTCATTTGGATAGCTATAATAGGTTCACTTCAAAATGTGGCCTTTACCAAGTGTCCCCGAAAGCCTATATCTCTTTAATGAATGCTCAGACCTTCTTAAAAACAAGTCAGAACATGTGAAATATCACTCTGAACATGCATGAAAATTTTCAGACAGATCTGAAAAAATTTGCCTCTATAACAGTTAAAAAAGTGAAAATGATATGAATATAATGGCATATTAAGCCAATAAGTGATATTTTACTGCCCCCTGCTGTTTAAAATAGTCATGTTGTCATATTGTTCTATAATTTATATTTAGACTTTATAAAATCACTATTTTAACATTTACAATTACATTTAGTCAAAATCCATCTGTTAAAGTATTAGTATTGACAGTTTGATCACATCATATAGTTCAAATGTCTGTATCTACAACATAATGTGTGTGTGTAGTCTTAGGTTTCTGTATAAATTCTGAATCATCTGATTAATAGCTTACAAAGACTTTGTGAAATGTTTATAGATATAAATATATATAAATATAAATATATTTTCATAATGGCATATCCCAATAGTATTGAAAAAACAACAACAACAACAACAACATATGTCTTTGTGTGTGTGTGTGTGTGTGTGTGTGTGTGTGTGTGTGTGTGTGTGTGAGAGAGAGAGCATGCATTATTGAGTTAACATGGAAACACTGGTTTGCTTTAGTGCAGAAAACTGGTGAAAATAATGAAATTTAAAGTGAAAGTGAGCCAATAAGTGGTCTTCTACTGCCCTCTGCTGGCCATTCTACGGATTAATGAAGTCTTTTCACATGTGCTCACATTAATACTTGGACACTAAAAAATCACTTATATAACAATAACTATTATAACAAAATCATATTTTGTCAGTGTTTATCACTTCATTTGCACTGACACTTCACATAATGGCTAGTAATGTGGTAAATCATGGTAAATCACGCCAGAAACATGGTAAATTATAGTAAATAATACTAAAATGTGGTGTATCAAGGTAAATCATGCTAGAATCCTGGTAAATCATTCTAGAACGTGGTATATAATAGTAAATCATGCTAGAACAGGGTAAATCATGATAAACCATGGTAAATCATGATAAACTATGGTTAATGCATGATAAACTATGGTAAATCATGCTAGAATGTGGTATATCATGGTAAATCATGCTAGAACATGGTAAATCAAGGTAAACTAAGATAAATTCATGGTAAACTATGCTAGAACAGGGTAAATCATGGTAAACCATGGTAAATCATGATAAACTATGGTAAATCATGCTAGAATGTGGTATATCATGGTAAATCATGCTAGAACATGGTAAATCAAGGTAAACTAAGATAAATTCATGGTAAACTATGCTAGAACAGGGTAAATCATGGTAAACCATGGTAAATCATGCTAGAATGTGTTATAACATGATAAATCATGCTAAAACATGGTATTTTCCATCTATGATGTCAGTGGTTACATGCTTGCTAAATAAAACTTAATAACTTTTGATGCTTTTGTGCTTAAAAACCTTAAACGCCTTAATAGCTTGAACCCCGATAAATGCTGCTTGCAGCTTTAATTATTATTATTAGGGGTTCAAGCACGAAGTGCTGAAACCCTATTGTAATTGTGCTGATTTTTATTATTATTATTATTAGGGGTTCAAGCACGAAGTGCTGAAACCCTATTGTAATTGTGCTGATTTTTATTAGGGGTTCAAGCATGAAATGCTGAAACCCTATTGTAATTGTAAGGATTTGTAAAACGCATCGTGCAGGACAAACCGTAAGGCCTAGAGACTTGAAACCTGGCCAGATGGTAGGCCTCAATTTGGGGACAACCTATCAGAGTATGACCCCGATTGGCCCATAGGTGGTGCTACAGCAACCAAAAGTTCAAAATCGCTCATAACTCTTAGACCGTTTGTCCCAGGATCAAGTGTCTTATATCGTTGGAATCCTTGGCTCGAGGCGGACAAAATGGCTATCTCCGATTTGGATGTAGGCAGGGAAAATTTTCTGCTACGTCGGATTTTGTCCAAAACCTACTTTTGCGAACTAGTCCCTGGTTTTTCGCCCGATCGGAACCAAACCAGTCTAGGACAATTCTCTGGACTCTCTAGATCAATAATTATCAAAAAAAAGTTGAACTTTGCCATTTGGGTGGCTGTAACAGGGTCATTTAGAAAAGGGGCGTGGCAAAATACACTCAAAAGCCTATAAATCCCAAAGGAAAACTCAGAACTTCACAAAAATTGATGAGCATATGTGTCAGAACATGGTGAGGAAGCATGCAGAGTTTCATGGAGATCGGACCATAGGTGGCGCTATAACTGGCAAAAAGCCTTCATTCTTATTAGGGGTTCAAGCATGAAATGCTGAAACCCTATTGTAATTGTAAGGATTTGTAAAACGCATCGTGCAGGACAAACCGTAAGGCCTAGAGACTTGAAACCTGGCCAGATGGTAGGCCTCAATTTGGGGACAACCTATCAGAGTATGACCCCGATTGGCCCATAGGTGGCGCTACAGCAACCAAAAGTTCAAAATCGCTCATAACTCTTAGACCGTTTGTCCCAGGATCAAGTGTCTTATATCGTTGGAATCCTTGGCTCGAGGCGGACAAAATGGCTATCTCCGATTTGGATGTAGGCAGGGAAAATTTTCTGCTACGTCGGATTTTGTCCAAAACCTACTTTTGCGAACTAGTCCCTGGTTTTTCGCCCGATCGGAACCAAACCAGTCTAGGACAATTCTCTGGACTCTCTAGATCAATAATTATCAAAAAAAAGTTGAACTTTGCCATTTGGGTGGCTGTAACAGGGTCATTTAGAAAAGGGGCCTGGCAAAATACACTCAAAAGCCTATAAATCCCAAAGGAAAACTCAGAACTTCACAAAAATTGATGAGCATATGTGTCAGAACATGGTGAGGAAGCATGCAGAGTTTCATGGAGATCGGACCATAGGTGGCGCTATAACTGGCAAAAAGCCTTCATTCTTATTAGGGGTTCAAGCATGAAATGCTGAAACCCTATTGTAATTGTAAGGATTTGTAAAACGCATCGTGCAGGACAAACCGTAAGGCCTAGAGACTTGAAACCTGGCCAGATGGTAGGCCTCAATTTGGGGACAACCTATCAGAGTATGACCCTGATTGGCCCATAGGTGGCGCTACAGCAACCAAAAGTTCAAAATCGCTCATAACTCTTAGACCGTTTGTCCCAGGATCAAGTGTCTTATATCGTTGGAATCCTTGGCTCGAGGCGGACAAAATGGCTATCTCCGATTTGGATGTAGGCAGGGAAAATTTTCTGCTACGTCGGATTTTGTCCAAAACCTACTTTTGCGAACTAGTCCCTGGTTTTTCGCCCGATCGGAACCAAACCAGTCTAGGACAATTCTCTGGACTCTCTAGATCAATAATTATCAAAAAAAAGTTGAACTTTGCCATTTGGGTGGCTGTAACAGGGTCATTTAGAAAAGGGGCGTGGCAAAATACACTCAAAAGCCTATAAATCCCAAAGGAAAACTCAGAACTTCACAAAAATTGATGAGCATATGTGTCAGAACATGGTGAGGAAGCATGCAGAGTTTCATGGAGATCGGACCATAGGTGGCGCTATAACTGGCAAAAAGCCTTCATTCTTATTAGGGGTTCAAGCATGAAATGCTGAAACCCTATTGTAATTGTAAGGATTTGTAAAACGCATCGTGCAGGACAAACCGTAAGGCCTAGAGACTTGAAACCTGGCCAGATGGTAGGCCTCAATTTTGGGACAACTTATCAGAGTATGACCCTGATTGGCCCATAGGTGGCGCTACAGCAACCAAAAGTTCAAAATCGCTCATAACTCTTAGACCGTTTGTCCCAGGATCAAGTGTCTTATATCGTTGGAATCCTTGGCTCGAGGCGGACAAAATGGCTATCTCTGATTTGGATGTAGGCAGGGAAAATTTTCTGCTACGTCGGATTTTGTCCAAAACCTACTTTTGCGAACTAGTCCCTGGTTTTTCGCCCGATCGGAACCAAACCAGTCTAGGACAATTCTCTGGACTCTCTAGATCAATAATTATCAAAAAAAAGTTGAACTTTGCCATTTGGGTGGCTGTAACAGGGTCATTTAGAAAAGGGGCCTGGCAAAATACACTCAAAAGCCTATAAATCCCAAAGGAAAACTCAGAACTTCACAAAAATTGATGAGCATATGTGTCAGAACATGGTGAGGAAGCATGCAGAGTTTCATGGAGATCGGACCATAGGTGGCGCTATAACTGGCAAAAAGCCTTCATTCTTATTAGGGGTTCAAGCATGAAATGCTGAAACCCTATTGTAATTGTAAGGATTTGTAAAACGCATCGTGCAGGACAAACCGTAAGGCCTAGAGACTTGAAACCTGGCCAGATGGTAGGCCTCAATTTGGGGACAATCTATCAGAGTATGACCCCGATTGGCCCATAGGTGGCGCTACAGCAACCAAAAGTTCAAAATCGCTCATAACTCTTAGACCGTTTGTCCCAGGATCAAGTGTCTTATATCGTTGGAATCCTTGGCTCGAGGCGGACAAAATGGCTATCTCCGATTTGGATGTAGGCAGGGAAAATTTTCTGCTACGTCGGATTTTGTCCAAAACCTACTTTTGCGAACTAGTCCCTGGTTTTTCGCCCGATCGGAACCAAACCAGTCTAGGACAATTCTCTGGACTCTCTAGATCAATAATTATCAAAAAAAAGTTGAACTTTGCCATTTGGGTGGCTGTAACAGGGTCATTTAGAAAAGGGGCGTGGCAAAATACACTCAAAAGCCTATAAATCCCAAAGGAAAACTCAGAACTTCACAAAAATTGATGAGCATATGTGTCAGAACATGGTGAGGAAGCATGCAGAGTTTCATGGAGATCGGACCATAGGTGGCGCTATAACTGGCAAAAAGCCTTCATTCTTATTAGGGGTTCAAGCATGAAATGCTGAAACCCTATTGTAATTGTAAGGATTTGTAAAACGCATCGTGCAGGACAAACCGTAAGGCCTAGAGACTTGAAACCTGGCCAGATGGTAGGCCTCAATTTGGGGACAACCTATCAGAGTATGACCCCGATTGGCCCATAGGTGGCGCTACAGCAACCAAAAGTTCAAAATCGCTCACAACTCTTAGACCGTTTGTCCCAGGATCAAGTGTCTTATATCGTTGGAATCCTTGGCTCGAGGCGGACTAAATGGCTATCTCCGATTTTGATGTAGGCAGGGAACATTTTCTGCTATGTCGAATTTTGTCCAAAGCATACTTTTGCGAACTAGTCCCTGGTTTTTCGCCCGATCGGAACCAAACCAGTCTAGGACAATTCTCTGGACTCTCTAGATCAATAATTATCAAAAAAAAGTTGAACTTTGGCATTTGGGTGGCTGTAACAGGGTCATTTAGAAAAGGGGCGTGGCAAAATACACTCAAAAGCCTATAAATCCCAAAGGAAAACTCAGAACTTCACAAAAATTGATGAGCATATGTGTCAGAACATGGTGAGGAAGCATGCAGAGTTTCATGGAGATCGGACCATAGGTGGCGCTATAACTGGCAAAAAGCCTTCATTCTTATTAGGGGTTCAAGCATGAAATGCTGAAACCCTATTGTAATTGTAAGGATTTGTAAAACGCATCGCGCAGAACAAACCGTAAGGCCTAGAGACTTGAAACCTGGCCAGATGGTAGGCCTCAATTTGGGGACAACCTATCAGAGTATGACCCCGATTGGCCCATAGGTGGCGCTACAGCAACCAAAAGTTCAAAATCGCTCACAACTCTTAGACCGTTTGTCCCAGGATCAAGTGTCTTATATCGTTGGAATCCTTGGCTCGAGACGGACAAAATGGCTATCTCCGATTTGCTTGCCCTTCGGCGCCAATTTTGAGGAAATTGCATTTTTTTGAAAAACCTGTTTTTGCGAACTTCTCATAGGTTTTTTGCCCGATCGGAACCAAACCACTGCAAGAATATTCTCTGGAGTCTGACAATCAATAATCATCCAAAAAATTCAAAATTTCAATTAACGGTCGATAAGGGGAACCAAAATATTTGATGGCACCAGGGCCACTTTTACTAAAACGGTTATAAATTGTGAACGGAAAGAGATTTTTTTGCTAAACTTGGGATACATCTTCCTGAGCTCAACCTGAGATCACTTGAAAAAAATCGCAACAATTGGCCACTTGGTGGCACTATAAAACAGTTATAACTTGTGAATGGAAAGAGATATTTTCGCGAAACTTGGGACACATGTTCATGAGCTCATTCTGAGGTCACGTGAAAAAAAAATCATGACAATTGGCCACTTGGTGGCACTATAAAATGGTTATAACTTGTGAGCGGAAAGAGATATTTTCGCTAAACTTGGGACACATGTTCATAAGCTCAGTCTGAGTTGACATGAAAAAAATCGTGATAATTGGCCACTTGGTGGCGCTATAACAGTGAAAAAAATCATGAAAATAGCTATAAGCGCACCCAACTGTTAGTCTACTGAAAATTGCCATGCAGTGTCTTTGTCCAGGGTGCCATGATAGTCTATGAGAACATTGGTGTATCTCAAAAAACTCCGTATACGTCATTGGCACAATGCCTTGAAGCCTTAGAAGTTTCAAGCCAGTGTTTTTTCACAGGAGTGACCTCCTAAAACTCCTGAATCCTTGCCGAGTCCAACAATACCAAACATGCCAGGTTTCGCCTTATGGTTTTTGTAAGTGTCATTTAGAGCTTAAAAAAAATTGTGTTTATCTTCAAAACCGTTAGTCCGATCAAGACAACAACAAAAAAACAAAGGAAATTTGAAAACATAGGTAAATAGCTAAACAATAATGCCAAAATGTTAAAATTATGATAGGAACTGACAAAAAAATGAATTAAATCCAATCAATTTCACCCATGGATCATTTTTATGCTCTCACATGTTTGAAACGAACAATGATGGATTGTGATGAAATTTGTTTTGAATTGGGACTGGCGAATCCCCGTCCATACTGTCCATGACCATTCGCAAAGACCCGCCCACTTTAGTTACCGTTGCTATGTCTGACAAGCGACGCCACTCTCACACCACACCAAGTTCTCACGCAGTGAAAAATACATTGCAGATCAGAGAGGAGACTGCGCGCTGACAGACAAGTACTTTTGATATGAAACAAATGGCGCTTTTACACTACACAGTACCGGCTCGGCTCGGCTCGGCTCGACTCGGCTTGACTCGACTCGGCTTTGTTTGGTTTTCCACTGTGTAAAAGTTGTACCTGTACCTGCTTCCAGGTACTTTTTTTCGTACCACCCCCGGCGAGGTTCTAAGCGAGTTGAGGCGATACTAAAATGTGACGTGAAAACACGGCAGACAGCTGATTGGTCAGAGAGAATCGTCACTATTAACTGCATCATCATTGCACGCGCCAGACGGAGTATCCTGAATAAAAAACAGCAAAAACAAAAACATCCAAAAACAGCATACACTCGATTTCCTCCATTGTCCTGTGTGTGTGTCGCTATGAAGACCAGTCTATTGTGGAGGTACTATCTGCAATGGAAAACGTAGCGAAAAGCGAGCCGAGCCAAGTCGAGTCGAGTTGAGCTGGTACTGGTAATGGAAAAGCGCCAAAAGTCTCACCTTTCAAATGTAGTCATTTTTTAGAGACATTTAAACAATAAATACCGTTTTGTGACTCTTTAATGTGTCTGACAGATCGCTGTAGACTCGAGACTCAGTTAAAGCTGCTCGTGAACCGATCATCTCTTACTTCTAGTTAATTTATAGCATTACAATAAACATGAATGAACATAAAAGGAATGTTGTTTTAAAGTGCTAAGACGTCACCACACTTTGTTTTTCAAATTTAAATCCTCCAATGTTAATCTACTAACTCTCCTGACTGCTTTGTGGGACAAAATGGCGGATTATGATTAGTCAGATCGCCTGTCAATCAAACTCCCTGCGAAGGGTCAATTGAGAATGCCCGTGCGCACAATCCTGATCTAATCGACAACTTTGCTGTTGCACATAGGAAAGCTCGGAAAATCCCGCTATAATGTAAGGCTATGTTCACACTTAGCGTCTTTTTTCAAACTGCCAGCGTCTGTTCTACATTATAACCCTATGGAGTAAACCGTTTTTTCAAAAAAGTCCTGAGCGCTTTTTTAGACGCCACCGCCGGCGTCTTTTTCTGCAGCTCAGAGCGTCTTTTTAAGTTGAAAAAAGTTCAACTTTTCTGAAAAGAACGCCCTACGTCAAGTGCCTTTTGGACAGCTGACCAATGACAAGCGAGTAGCGAGACCTGTCGTTTCCATAACAACAAGAACAACAAGAAAAAATGGAGACGGTGCCGGTAGCACCATACAGTTTCCTTTCCCGTATAATGTCGTGCACCCACAAACGTCTTTGTGAACCGACATTCTCCTCCCCGGTAACTTCAAAAGCCAACGCAAGAGCCAACTTTCTCTTTCTCGACATTTTTTGCATCACACAGCACTAGGCTACTGTTGCAGCTGTTGTTATAGCAACAAAAGACGCGCTCGGCTGCTATTTGTAACCGAACGCTGCCAGCGTTTTTTTTTTTTTTTGCCAACTTTTTCTTGTCAAAAAAGACGCTAAGTGTGAACATAGCCTAAGAGAGCATCTTTTTTATGTATTTGGACCTAGGCCTAACAATGTGTTATGGTGCGCTGTCACCAGTGTTTTTTTGTTTTTTTTGGTGAGCGTAGGCTCCTCCTGATTTTGTTAGTCATCTCATCTCTTGTATGCTGTGTATGATCATATCCTGCCCTATTCATGGTAGCCTACTCGCGGACATTGCGTCATCAATGTCATCAATTGCGTCATCAAGGGGCCCGCCTTGATAATCCTACTTAAGGGCCCGGTGTTGGCTCGTTACGCCACTGAATATAATTGTCTAAACTCCTTATCAAAATTACATATTTACAACAAATTTGACACATATATATGGGCACACTTTGAGTACTACTAATAAAAGTGGTGGAGATCAGGCAAGACTATTTGAAGACTCAGGCAAAAAGGTGCTATAATTGTAAAAACGCTTTAAAACCATAGATTTCCTATGGTACATTGCCTGTATTGGCTGTAAATGGTCTTTTCCATCTATTATGTCAGTGGTTACATGCTTGCTAAATAAAACTTAATAACTTTTGATGCTTTTATGCTTAAAAACCTTAAAGGCCTTAATAGCTTGAACCCCGATAAATGCTGCTTGCAGCTTTAATTAGGGGTTCAAGCATGAAATGCTGAAACCCTATTGTAATTGTGCTGATTTTTAGGGGTTCAAGCACGAAGTGCTGAAACCCTATTGTAATTGTGCTGATTTTTATTATTAGGGGTTCAAGCACGAAGTGCTGAAACCCTATTGTTATTGTAAGGATTTTTAGGGGTTCAAGCACGAAGTGCTGAAACCCTATTGTAATTGTACTGATTTTTATTATTATTATTATTATTATTATTATTATTTTCCCCTAAAACGCATCGTGCAGACCAAACCGTAAGAGCTGGAACCTTGAAACTTGGCCAAATGGTAGTCCTCAATTTGGGGAGAACCTATCAAAGTATGACCCCGATTGGCCCATAGGTGGCGCTATAGCAACCAAAAGTGCGAAACTGCTCATAACTACTAGACCGTATGACGTAGACTCAAGTGTCTTATATCATTGTAAAGCTGGACGCCTGACGAACAAAACGTATATCTCCGATTTCATTTCCGCCATGATAGATTTTCCGCCATTTTGAATTTTGTCAAAAACATACTTTTGCGAACTAGTCCTAGGTTTTTCGCCCGATCGGAACCAAACCAGTGCAGAAATGTTCTCTAGAGTCTGTTTATCAAAAACTATCGAAAAAAAGTTGAAATTTCGACTCACGGACGGTAAGGCCGCCAAAACGTTCGTTGTGGGAGGGGCCTATTTTACTAAAATGGCTATAACTCCAGAAGTAAATGAGGTATCTTCACCAAACTTGGTACACATGTGTAAGAGGTCAATCTGAGGTCACAGTAAAAAAACCGCGGCAATTGGCCACATGGTGGCGCTATAACATGAAAAAAACATAAAACAGGCTATAACCACCTGACCATTAGTCCGATTGACTTGAAAATTGGCATGCAGTGTCTTGGTCCAAGGTGCCATGTATGTGTATGAGGACATTGGCGTATCTCGAAAAACATGGCCACCATCGGCCAATGAAGTTTGAGCACCTATTAGACAAGGTTAACGGAGGCCGATCGGAACGAAACTCGATGGGCATGTTCGACTCAAGGCCATAGAGGTCTGTAACAATTTTGAAAGAAATCGGCCACTAGTTGGCGCTAACGAGTTTTACAGCTCTGTAATCACGTGGTGTTACAAATATCCACACAATATGCATATCATTTGATAGATCTCCTCATCCTGAACAACTTTGCCTCAAGGACCATTGCTGTCAATCAAACCGTTCATTAAATATTTGCAAACATGTTAAAAACCTACTTTTGCGAACTAGTCCTAGGTTTTTCGCACGATTGGAACCAGACCAGTCTAGGACAATTCTCTGGACTCTCTAGATCAAAAACTATCAAAAAAAAGTTAAACTTTTGCATTTGGATGGCTGTAATAGGGTCATTTATAAAATGGGCGTAGCAAAATACACTAAAAAGCCTATAAATCCTAAATGAAAACTCAGAACCTCACAAAAATTGGTGAGCATATGTGACATAACATCATTAACAAGCATGCCAAATTTTATGGAGATCGGACCATAGGTGGCGCTATAACTGTTAAAAAGCTTTAAAACCATATATTTCCTATGGTACATTGCCTGTATTGGCTGTAAATGGTCTTTTCCATCTATTATGTCAGTGGTTACATGCTTGCTAAATAAAACCTGATAACTTTTGATGCTTTTGTGCTTAAAAACCCTTAAAGGCCTTAATAGCTTGAACCCCGATAAATGCTGCTTGCAGCTTTAATTATTATTATTATTATTTTCCCCTAAAACGCATCGTGCAGACCAAACCGTAAGAGCTGGAACCTTGAAAGTTGGCCAAATGGTAGTCCTCAATTTGGGGAGAACGTATCAAAGTATGACCTCGATTGGCCCATAGGTGGCGCTATAGCGACCAAAAGCGCAAAACTGCTCAGAACTCCTAGACCGTATGTCGTAGACTCAAGTGTCTTATATCATTGGAAAGCTGGACGCCTGACGAACAAAACGTATATCTCCGATTTCATTTCCGCCATGATAGATTTTCCGCCATTTTGAATTTTGTCAAAAACCTACTTTTGCGAACTAGTCCCTGGTTTTTTGCCCGATCGGAACCAAACCAGTGCAGAAATGTTCTCTAGAGACTGAAGATCAATAATTATCGAAAAAGTCGAAATTTCGATTCATGGACGCTAAGGGGCGCCAAAACGTACGTTGTGGGAGGGGCCTATTTTACTAAAATGGCTATAACTCCAGAAGTAAATGAGGTATCTTCACCAAACTCGGTACACATATGTATGAGCTCAATATGAGGTAACAGTAAAAAAATCGCGGCGATTGGCCACATGGTGGCGCTATAATAGGAAAAAAACATAAAACAGGCTTTAACCACCTGACCGTTAGTCCGATTGACTTGAAAATTGGTATGCAGTGTCTTGGTCCAAGGTGTCATGTATGTCTATGAGGACATTGGCGTATCTAAAAAAACATGGCCGCCATCGGCCAATGAAGTTTGAGCACCTATTAGACAAGGTTAACGGAGGCCGATCGGAACAAAACTCGGTGGGCATGTTCTACTCATGGCCCTAGAGGTCTGTAAGAATTTTAAAAGAAATCGGCCACTAGTTGGCGCTAACGAGTTTTATGGCTCTGTAATCACGTGGTGTTACACTTATTGTCACAAAATGCATACCATTTCATAGATCTCCTCTTGTTGAACAACTTTGCCTCAAGAACCATTGCTGTCAATCAAACCGTTCATTAAATATTCGTAATTATGTTAAAAACCTACTTTTGCGAACTAGTCCTAGGTTTTTCGCCCGATCAGAACCAAACGAGTCTAGGACAATTCTATGGACTCTCTAGATCAATAATTATCAAAAAAAAGTTGAACTTTTGCATTTTTCGCATGGGTATATTGGGGTCATAAAGAAAATGGGCGTGGCAAAATGCACTCAAAAGTCTATAAATCCTAAACGAAAACTCAGAACTTCACAAAAATTGATGAGCATATGTGTCATAACCTGCTAAAGAAGCATGGAAAATTTTATGGAGATCGGACCGTAGTTGGCGCTATAACTGTTAAAACGCTTTAAAACCATATATTTCCTATGGTAAATTGCCTGTATTTGCTGTAAATGGTGTCTTCTATCATCATATAATGTTCATATCATAATGTTCAAAACCAGTGCAGCACAATTCTCTGAACTCTCTAGATCAATAATTATCAGAAAAAAAGTTTAACTTCTTCAAAAGGTGATTTTATATGAATATAATGACATATTAAGCCAATAAGTGGTATTTTACTGCCCCCTGCTGTCATTTCATCATACTACTCCCTAATATTGTTATAAAATTCATATTTAGACTTTATAAAATCATTATTTTAACATTTACAATCACATTTTGTCAAAACTCATCTATTGAGTATTACTATTGACAATTGTGTTACACTGAGATATGGAAATGGACGAAAGTAAATGAATGAAATGAAACGAAAGTATAACGGCATTTAAGCCACGCCCCCGAATACAAATTCATTCATAACTCGAAAACGGAAAGTCGTTGCGCGCTCAAATTTTGATGGTGAGGACCTCTCCGGGCTCTTGATCGAAACGTGTCGTCGCGGGCCTCGGGAGCGCGCCCCCCGCGCATCGCCAGCCCGCGGGACCCCCGATTTTGAACGGCCATTACTCCCGACCCAGACCACCCCGAACATTGTGTGAGAGCTCGTTGGAAAGGGCCCGTCCTTGGCTATCTTCGATTCAAATGTGGTGTTATTTGCCCTGGGCATTCCAGAGATAATAGCCCGAACAGATATGCCTTATAACAGTCATAACTCCCAGCCCCAATCGCCCAAAAACACCTTGATGGTCTCATTCAACAGGGCTCCTCAAGCACTATCTATGCTCTGAGTTTCAGAATTTTTCGCCTTTTGGTTCCTGAGATATAAGTAAAAAAACAAATTCCCATTCATTCATTCAAACACTTCAACTGTAAAATGTAAGCTATAATACCACTGTTGTCCACTAGAGGGAGCAGCAGGATTACGCATGATCTTTTAATTCGCTTTCAGTATTGGGAAATAAACAAATGCTTTAAGAAGCAATCTTTTTTATTATGATGTTTTTTTTTTTATTATGATATTTGTATATATTTTATTTTTTTATTATGATTATGAACGGTTTGATTGACATTAGTGATTCTTGAGGCAAAGTTGTTCAAGATGAGGAGATGAAGATATTTTCACAATATCACATCCTAAAACCATTGAAAACATATTTGTCTTTGTGTGTGTGTGTGTGTGGATGTGTGTGTGTTTGTGTATGTGTCTGTGTGTGTAAGCATGCTTAATGGAAAGAACATGGAGAAACTGCTTTGTTTTACTGGTGGATAAAAAAGTCTTTCAAATGAAAGTGAGTCAATTAGTGGTCTTCTACTGCCCTCTGCAGGACATTCTACTTAATAAAATATTTTCATCTGTGCTTTTGCATAAGTTTTTGGACTATATAAAATTACTTGCATGAAAATCACCTATTATAACACAGTCATGTTTTGTCAAAGTTTATCACTTCATTTTTACTGAGCTCTCAGTTTGAACAATTCTGCCTCTCAGTGATTAATTTGAAATCTGAAAATGGTGTTATACAGAGGAGATTTGCAATTATCATTTTGTTACCTATCTTTTATTTTAAATATCTACATCTACAACAAAATGTGTGTGCATGTGTGTGTTCAAGCATGGTTAGTGTATTAAGTATTATTGTTTAAGTATTATTGTTTTCATTTACATTTTAACCACCAGAAGAAGAACACTCATTGGTTCATTCTGCTCACTAAAATATAATTTTTCATTTTTTTTCCATTTGAAATATTGTTTAAACTTAATAAAATCATTAAAATAACATTTCAAATCATATTTTGTCTGTTTATAAATCCCACAGACTCACATTGGCTGCAATACTAATGTTTTTGTAAAACACAGACCTGATAGTCTAATCTGTGTGTATTGTGCATATATTATTGATATTATTACTATTGCAAATCATGTTATTGTAACTCATATCTTAATAGAATATTATTTGTAATTTTAATTCTTTATTTCTTAATTGTTTTTTTATGATTACTACAGATATTATCACCAAAGATATCAACTACACCTTCACTTTTAGTATTGACAACAACACAGCACACACAGCACACACAGCACAATCACACACTCACTAATGCATTCAAATAAATGTAATCTTACTGTGCTACTTTATTTGTACATGATTAGAATGAACAGAAATCTAAGACTATTTTTCTTATTTTGTTAAAGCCATTTCAGACTCCAAGTAAGCATTATATTACTAATCATCTATTTTAAAGGTTCCATACAATTGAAAACTGTATTTATCTTGGCATAGTTGAATGATAAGAGTTCTGGACATGGAACTGACATACCGTGAGCCTCAAACACCATTGTTTCCTCCTTCATGTGTAAATCTCCTGTTTGCAAAAGACCGCTGAAAAATGAGTGAATCCCACCATAACACCGACTGTGATGTTGGAGTCAGGATCATTAATATTTATACCCCCCAAAATTTGCATTTTCCAGTCCATGTTCTAGGCCAGGCAGTGTTAATGTGGACCTGCACAGCCGAATCATCAGAAGATCTGCAGGTATTGTGAAGAAGCAAGCAAGGACAATAGTGAAAATGGCAGATCATGGATATAAATGTTATGTCTGAGGCTGTGCTGCGGATTTGAGAACTTTTCATTCCCTTCCCACAAAAGAGAACTGTCAACAGGCATGGTTGATGTTTACAACAGGATACCTCACCATTTTAATTCAAAGCTGTTAGTTTGCTCTTAACGGAGGCCAATCAGAACGAAACTCTGAGCATGTTCGACTCGTGGCCCTAGAGGTCTGTAAGAATTTTGAAAAATCAGCCACTAGTTGACGCTAACAGGTTTTACGGCTATGTAATCACGTGATGCATATCATTTGATAGATCTCCTCATACTGAACAACTTTGCCTCAAGAACTAATGCTGTCAATCAATTTGTTCATTAAATACTTGCGATTATGTTAAAAACCTACTTTTGCGAACTAGTCCTAGGTTTTTCGCCCGATCGGAAATATACCAGTGCAGTACAATTCTCTGGAAGCTCTAGATTATTAATTATATAAAAAACTTTAACTTTACCCATTGGGTAGCCATAACAGGATCATTTAGAAAATGGGTATGGCAAAAAACACTCAAAAGCCTGTAAATCCTAAACAAAAACTCAGACAACTCACTAAACTGCCTTATGTGCTTAAAGACCCTAAATGCTTGAACCCCGCTAAATGCTGCTTGCAGCTTTAATTATTATTATTAGGGGTTCAAGCACGAAGTGCTGAAACCCTATTGTAATTGCCCTGATTTTTATTAGGGGTTCAAGCACGAAGTGCTGAAACCCTATTGTAATTGTGCTGATTTTTATTATTATTATTATTATTATTATTATTATTCCGCCGTAAAACGCATCGTGCAGCCCAAACCGTAAGAGCTGGAACTTTGAAACTTTGACAGATGGTAGTACAAAAATCGAGGAAAGGTTCAGAGATTATGACCCCGATTGGCCCATAGGTGGCGCTATAACAACCAAAAGCGCGAAACTGCTCATAACTCCTAGACCGTATGTCGTAGACTCAAGTGTCTTATATCATTGGAAAGCTGGACGCCTGACGAACAAAACGTATATCTCCGATTTCATTTCCGCCATGATAGATTTTCCGCCATTTTGAATTTTGTCAAAAATCTACTTTTGCGAACTAGTCCCTGGTTTTTTGCCCGATTGGAACCAATCTAGTGCAGAAATGTTCTCTGGAGACTGAATATCAATAATTATCGAAAAAAAGTGGAAATTTCGATTCACGGTCGCTAAGGGGCGCCAAAACGTACGTTGTGGGAGGGGCCTATTTTACTAAAATGGCTATAACTCCCGATGTAAATGAGGTATCTTCACCAAACTTGGTACACATGTGTATGAGCTTACTCTGGGGTCACAGTAAAAAAATCGCGACGATTGGCCTCATGGTGGCGCTATAAAATGAAAAAAACATAAAACAGGCTATAACCACCTGACCGTTAGTCCGATTGACTTG
Organism: Squalius cephalus; assembly: GCF_949319135.1. Lineage (NCBI taxonomy): Eukaryota > Metazoa > Chordata > Actinopteri > Cypriniformes > Leuciscidae > Squalius > Squalius cephalus. Next base: position 36,315,770 of record NC_137123.1, on the reverse strand, counting down.
AAAATTGGTATGCAGTGTCTTGGTCCATGGTGCCATGTATGTGTATGAGGACATTGGATTATCTCAAAAAACATGGCCGCCATCGGCCAACGAAGTTTGAGCACCTATTAGACAAGGTTAACGGAGGCCGATCGGAACGAAACTCAATGGGCATGTTCGGCTCATGGCCCTAAAGGTCTGTAAGAATTTTGAAAGAAATCGGCCACTAGTTGGCGCTAACGAGTTTTACGGCTCTGTAATCACGTGGTGTTACAAATATCCACACAATATGCATATCATTTGATAGATCTCCTCATCCTGAACAACTTTGCCTCAAGAACCATTGCTGTCAATCAAACTGTTCATTAATTATTCATTAATATGTTAAAAACCTACTTTTGCGAACTAGTCCTAGGTTTTTTGCCCGATCGGAACCAGACCAGTCTAGGACAATTCTCTGGACTCTCTAGATCAATAATTATCAAAAAAAAGTTGAACTTTTGCATTTGGATGGCTGTAATAGGGTAATTTATAAAATGGGCGTGTCAAAATACATTAAAAAGCCTATAAATCCTAAATAAAAACTCAGAACTTCACAAAAATTGGTCAGCCTATGTGTCATAACATCATTAACAAGCATGCAAAATTCTATGGAGATCGGACGATAGTTGGCGCTATAACTGTTAAAAAGCTTTAAAATCATATATTTCCTATGGTAAACTGCCTGTATTGGCTGTAAATGGTCTTTTCCATCTCTGATCATATAATTTTCATATCATAATGTTCAAAACTAGTGCAATACAATTCTCTGGACTCACTAGATCAATAATTGTCAGAAAAAGTTGAACTACTTCATTTGGATAGCTATAATAGGTTCACTTCAAAATCTGGCCTTTACCAAGTGTCCCCGAAAGCCTATATCTCTTTAATCAATGCTCAAACCTTCTTAAAAACAAGTCAGAACGTGTGAAATATCACCCTGAACAAGCATGAAAATTTTCAGACAGATCGGACAAAATTTGCCTCTATAACAGTTAAAAAGGTGAAAATGATATGAATTAATGGCATGTTAAGCCAATAAGTGGTATTTTACTGCCCCCTGCTGTTTAAAATAGTCATTTTCTCATATTGGTATTGGTATCAGCCATGGTAAATCATGATAAATGATGGTGTGTGTGTGTGTGTGTGTGTGTGTGTGTGTGTGTGTGTGTGTGTGTGTGTGTGGTACAAATATAACAAAGGTTTTATTTTCCAACATGAAAACAAACATAACAGAGTGCTAGTGCACAAACAATAACCGACAATGATAATGGATGAGAGGGGAACTTAAATACACAGATCAAGACAAGGACAACAGGTGACGGTTATGATGATGAGGAGCAGGTGATGATGAGGAGGGTGATGAGGAGCAGGTGCAGGTGATGACGACAGATGGTGAATGTGATGAAGACAGAAGGTGAATGTGATGAAGGTGAATGTGACACCAATATCACTGAAACATTTGTGTGTGTGTGTGTGTGTGTGTGTGTGTGTGTGTGTGTGTGTGTGTGTGTGTGTAGCATTATTGTGTGTAGCATATGTAGCAAGTATGCATTATTGAGTTAACATGGAAACACTGGTTTGCTTTAGTGCAGAAAACTGGTCAAAATCATGAGGTTTAAAGTGAAAGTGAGCCAATAAGTGGTCTTCTACTGCCCTCTGCTGGCCATTCTACTTATTAATTAAATTTTTCCACATGTGCTTGCATTTATACTTGAATACACACTAAAAATCACTTATATAGCAATAACTATTATAACACAATCATATTTTGTCAGTGTTAATCACTTTATTTGCACTGACACTTCAAATAATTGCTAGTAATGTGGTAAATCATGGTAAATCATGGTTAACTATGCTGTGTGTGTGTGTGTGTGTGTGTGTGTGTGTGTGTGTGTGTGTAAGCATGCATTGAGTTAACATGGATAAACTGGTTTGCTTTAGTGCAGAAAACTGGTTTAAAGTGAAAGTGAGCCAATAAGTGGTCTTCTACTGCCCTCTGCTGGCCATTCTACTTATTAATGAAATATTTCAACATGTGCTTGCATTCATACTTGAATACACACTAAAAAAATCACTTATATAGCAATAACTATTATAACACAATCATATTTTGTCAGTGTTAATCACTTTATTTGCACTGACACTTCAAATAATTGCTAGTAATGTGATAAATCAGGCTAGAAACATGGTAAATCAAAGTAAATAATACTAGATTGTCGTTTATCTCCTGGTAAATAATACTAGAACGTGGTATATCATGGTAAATCATGGTTAACTATGCTGTGTGTGTATGTGTGTGTGTGTGTGTGTGTGTGTGTGTGTGTGTGTGTGTGTGTGTGTGTGTGTGTAAGCATGCATTGAGTTAACATGGAAAAACTGGTTTGCTTTAGTGCAGAAAACTGGTTTAAAGTGAAAGTGAGCCAATAAGTGGTCTTCTAGTGCCCTCTGCTGGCCATTCTACTTAATAATGAAATATTTTACATGTGCTTTTGCATTCATACTTGGACACACACTAAAAATCACGTATATAACTAACTATTATAACACAATAATATTTTGTCAGTGTTCATCACCTCATTTGCACTGACACTTCACATAATTGCTAGTAATGTGGTTAATCATGCTAGAAACATTGTAAATCATAGTAAATAATACTGAAATGAGGTGTATCAAGGTAAATCATGCTAGAATCCTAATAAATCATTCTGGAACATGGTATATGATAGTAAATCATGCTAGAATCATATTAAATAATTCTAGAATGTGGCAAATCGTTGTGGGAGGAGCCTATTTTACTCAAATGGCTATAACTCAAGAAGTAAATGAGATATCTTCACCAAACTCAGTACACATGTGTATGGGTTCAATTTGAGGTCACAGTAAACAATTTTATGGAGATCGGACCATAGGTGGCGCTATAACTGTTAAAAAGCTTTAAAACCATATATATCCCATGGCAAATTGCCTGTATTGGCTGTAAATGGTCTTTTCCATCTATTATGTCAGTGGTTACATGCTTGCTAAATAAATCTTAATAACTTTTGATGCTTTTGTGCTTAAATGCCTTAAAGGCCTTAACTGCTTGAACCCCGATAAATGCTGCTTGCAGCTTTAATTATTATTATTATTCTTCCCTAAAACGCATCGTGCAGCCAAAACCGTAAGGCCTAGAGACGTGATACTTGGTCAAATGGTAGTAGTATTGCTCGCTACTCAGATACACGGACTTAGCCAAATCGGCCCATAGGTGGCGCTACAGCGACCAAAAGCGCGAAACTGCTCATAACTCCTAGACTGTATGTCGTAGACTCAAGTGTCTTATATCAATGTAATCAAGACCTCATGGCAAACAAAACGTATATCTCCGATTTCATTTCCGGTATGCAAATTTTTCCGCCATTTTGAATTTTGTCAAAAACCTACTTTTGCGAACTAGTCCTAGGTTTTTTGCCCGATCGGAACCAAACCAGTGCAGAAATGTTCTCTGGAGTTTGAATATCAATAATTATCGAAAAAAAGTTGAAATTTCGATTCACGGTCGCTAAGGGGCGCCAAATTGTATGTTGTGGGAGGAGCCTATTTTACTAAAACGGCCATAACTCCAGAAGTAAATGAGGTATCTTCACCAAACTCGGTACAATTATTTAAGAGGTCAATCTGAGGTCACAGTAAAAAAATCGTGGCGATTGGCCACATGGTGGCGCTATAACATGAAAAAAACATAAAACTGGCTATAACCACCTGACCATTAGTCCGATTGACTTGAAAATTGGTATGCAGTGTCTTGGTCCAAGGTGTCATGTATGTCTATGAGGACATTGGTGTATCTCAAAAAACATGGCCGCCATCGGCCAATGAAGTTTGAGCACCTATTAGACAAGGTTAACGGAGGCCGATCGGAACAAAACTCGGTGGGCATGTTCGACTCATGGCCCTAGAGGTCTGTAAGAATTTTGAAAGAAATCGGCCACTAGTTGGCGCTAACGAGTTTTATGGCTCTGTAATCACGTTGTGTTACACTTATCATCACAAAATGCATATCATTTGATAGATCTGCTCATGCTGAACAACTTTGCCTCTAGACCCATTGCTGTCAATCAAACAGTTTATTAATTATTCGCGAATATGTTAAAAACCTACTTTTGCGAACTAGTCCCCGGTTTTTCGCCCGATCGGAACCAGACCAGTCTAGGACAATTCTCTGGACTCTCCTGATCAATAATTATCGAAAAAAAGTTGAACTTTTGAATTTTTCGTATGGCTATAATTGGGTCATAAAGAAAATGGGCGTGGCAAAATGCACTCAAAAGCTTATAAATCCTAAACGAAAACTCAGAACTTCACGAAAATTGGTGAGCATATGTGCCATAATATTCTAAAAAAGCATGCCAAATTTCATGTTGATCGGACCATAGGTGGCGCTATAACTGTTAAAAAGGTTTGAAAACCATATATTTCCTATGGTAAATTGCCTGTATTGGCTGTAAATGGACTTTTCCATCTATTATTTCAGTGGTTAAAAGCTTTCTAAATAAAACTTAATGTCTTAAATGCTTATGTGCTTAAAGGCCTTAAATGCTTGAACCCCGATAAATGCTGCTTGCAGCTTTAATTAGGGGTTCAAGCACGAAGTGCTGAAACCCTATTGTAATTGTGCTGATTTTTATTATTAGGGGTTCAAGCACGAAGTGCTGAAACCCTATTGTAATTGTACTGATTTTTATTATTATTATTATTATTATTATTATTATTTTCCCCTAAAACGCATCGTGCAGACCAAACCGTAAGAGCTGGAACCTTGAAACTTGGCCAAATGGTAGTCCTCAATTTGGGGAGAACCTATCAAAGTATGACCCCGATTGGCCCATAGGTGGCGCTATAGCAACCAAAAGTGCGAAACTGCTCATAACTACTAGACCGTATGACGTAGACTCAAGTGTCTTATATCATTGGAAAGCTGGACGCCTGACGAACAAAACGTATATCTCCGATTTCATTTCCGCCATGATAGATTTTCCGCCATTTTGAATTTTGTCAAAAACATACTTTTGCGAACTAGTCCTAGGTTTTTCGCCCGATCGGAACCAAACCAGTGCAGAAATGTTCTCTAGAGTCTGATTATCAAAAACTATCGAAAAAAAGTTGAAATTTCGACTCACGGACGGTAAGGCCGCCAAAACGTTCGTTGTGGGAGGGGCCTATTTTACTAAAATGGCTATAACTCCAGAAGTAAATGAGGTATCTTCACCAAACTTGGTACACATGTGTAAGAGGTCAATCTGAGGTCACAGTAAAAAAACCGCGGCAATTGGCCACATGGTGGCGCTATAACATGAAAAAAACATAAAACAGGCTATAACCACCTGACCATTAGTCCGATTGACTTGAAAATTGGCATGCAGTGTCTTGGTCCAAGGTGCCATGTATGTGTATGAGGACATTGGCGTATCTCGAAAAACATGGCCACCATCGGCCAATGAAGTTTGAGCACCTATTAGACAAGGTTAACGGAGGCCGATCGGAACGAAACTCGATGGGCATGTTCGACTCAAGGCCATAGAGGTCTGTAACAATTTTGAAAGAAATCGGCCACTAGTTGGCGCTAACGAGTTTTACAGCTCTGTAATCACGTGGTGTTACAAATATCCACACAATATGCATATCATTTGATAGATCTCCTCATCCTGAACAACTTTGCCTCAAGGACCATTGCTGTCAATCAAACCGTTCATTAAATATTTGCAAACATGTTAAAAACCTACTTTTGCGAACTAGTCCTAGGTTTTTCGCACGATTGGAACCAGACCAGTCTAGGACAATTCTCTGGACTCTCTAGATCAAAAACTATCAAAAAAAAGTTAAACTTTTGCATTTGGATGGCTGTAATAGGGTCATTTATAAAATGGGCGTAGCAAAATACACTAAAAAGCCTATAAATCCTAAATGAAAACTCAGAACCTCACAAAAATTGGTGAGCATATGTGACATAACATCATTAACAAGCATGCCAAATTTTATGGAGATCGGACCATAGGTGGCGCTATAACTGTTAAAAAGCTTTAAAACCATATATTTCCTATGGTACATTGCCTGTATTGGCTGTAAATGGTCTTTTCCATCTATTATGTCAGTGGTTACATGCTTGCTAAATAAAACCTGATAACTTTTGATGCTTTTGTGCTTAAAAACCCTTAAAGGCCTTAATAGCTTGAACCCCGATAAATGCTGCTTGCAGCTTTAATTAGGGGTTCAAGCACGAAGTGCTGAAACCCTATTTAGTCCATGAGCCAGGGCCCCAAATTTGGTCCATCGGTATCAACGGGGGGGCAAATGCTATCATTGTTTTTTGGCAAGGTATACACCCCTAGTATTAGAAAAATCACGATAGCAGTGCAGCGGTGGTAGCGAAATCACTTTTTTGAGCTCATGAAGTTACTAACCCCCTAAAATAAATTCCGTTTTTGAAATCTGGTGTATATCTGGTTTAGGCTCATGCTAGGGATATTATCAATATTCTATAATATGGTGCTTGGTATCGTTGGAAAGGGGACCTTTTAGGCTTTCATTTAAGCCCAGTACTGAATCTGTCTGACAAACACAGAGGTCACAAGACTTCTTTAAACCAGAAATAACACACATTTTTTCACAATTTCCGCCTAAACAGTATGCTTTCTTTTATCCCTGTGGCATGAAAGAACAACATGGACACAAAACTCAACAACTTCAATACTCAAGGCACTCTGATGACTCAGAAAATGTATAATATACCCATACTATTTATTTGTGAGAGCCTTAAATTAGACTTGTGCAGCCAGCACAAGTCTTCAAAATAGAATAGAGCCAATAGAATGGACAAATAGAATACCCTATTAGTCCAGGGCCAAATGGCCTATTTATTCATGTACAGTTGTAATAAAAAGTAATTGTTTCAATAGTGTAGTCAATGGTGTTGTAAACATAACACTTGTAAATGGTTTAACAAAATGTTTCTATCATGTATTTTGATATTCAGATATGATGTCAGAAAGTAGCTCGTGCACGGAATGTTGATGGATTTTGACAGTTTGACGAGGTTTTGTCAGTTTTGTGAAAAGATTGTTGGTTCAGTTGACTGGTTATAACAACACTACCAACTATGTCATCTTCAAACAACTTCCATTGAGTTCCAGGGGTATTAAATGTAAGTACAAAATACTTTTTCTCTTGTGCTTGTGAATTGGTGGGGAATAGTAGAAGTAGCTAATGTAAGCTTGGTGTTTTTCACACTTAGTATACTTCTTTTAAACTTAAAATAAGAAAGTATACTTTCAGTCTACTTTTTATGTACTTCTCAGAAATAGACTTAAAATTACACTTCAGTGTAGGCCTACTTGATTTATACTGAGAGAAAAGTCCAGGGCCCGTATTCATAAAGATTCTAAGAATCCTCTCAGAAAACTCTTAAAGGACAAGTTCGGTATTTTACACTTAAAGCCCTGTTTTCAGATCGTTTCTGATGAAATAGAATGGTTAAGATTGAAATTTGGACACATGTTGCTGTCCCGAGAATTTTCGGTTTCTATGGTAGCACCCCCCCACCTCCACAATGGCTGCATAGGTGCACTATGCATCTTTTGCTGCAATTTTTGTTTAATGCGTTTTAGGAAGGATTGTTCCAGTGAACCTATGCAGCCATTGTGGAGGTGGGGGGGTGCTACCCCAGAAACCGAAAATTTTAAATTTTAAAATTTTAAACCGAAATCTTAACTGTTCTATTTCATCAGAAACGATCTGAAAACAGGGCTTTAAGTGTAAAATACCGAACTTGTCCTTTAATTTAGCTTAAAAACTTTTACATAAGAGTCTTAGCTTAAGAGCGATTCGGGGCCAATCTGAGAGCAACTCTGAGCAAGGAAAAGACAAAAAATTTCATCTTAGTGAGGAGGCGGGGCTGACCCCGTTGCTATGTATGACACAATCTTTTGAAGACTGTGATTGGCTGGTTGTCCAAGAAGGAAAAAAAGAGTGAAAAGTATAGGGTCTATTCTAAGCCTTCACTTTGAAATGACATGTGACTGTGTACATTACACACTGCTGCATTGTTGCATTTTCCCAGTTGCCAAATATCGTAATGTAGTGATTACTTTCATTTCTGGCGCTATGGCATTTCTGCACTGTGTCGGAGATGTTAGCGCGTCTCTAAGATCAGTCACAAACATGATCCCTGCACGATCTAATCTATAGCGTCTTATTAACTCACTGTCATCCATTGTCTGCAACACATTTTTTCTCCCTCTTCGTCTTTCTGCCATGTTCTCCTCTGCTAAAGAATCTCTTCAGCCTCTGAAAAGTCCTCGTCCGTACTCCTTACAATTTTGACCTTAAGACTTCTTTTAAGGGTTAAGATGCTTTCTGAATTACTTTTTTCTTTACTGGGATTTTTTCTTTAATTTTAAGAGTAAACGCCCACATTTCTAAGAATTTTCTTAGAATTTTGTCACTAGGAGCTACTCTTTGCATTAGATTATTTATGAATACGGGTCCAGGTATATTTGGCCTGTACTTGAACTCAATCTTTTGATCCAGATATACTTAAAAGAATAAGTAAGAATTCAAAGTATACTTGTCTTGTAGTTGTGTTAACTCTTTTGATTGAGTAGTCAATTAAATATACTTTTTTTACATAGTTTTTCATATACAGTCTTATGAAACTTACATTGTTTGAAAATATTGATTAGAATATTGATATAAAACAGATATGTTTCTAATTCTGCATATCTGAATTTTTGTGTAGGCTAGTCCACTGGTAGTGTATAGCAATTTACTCTAATTCTACTTTTTTGTTTAAAATGTTGCCTTTCTTTATGAAACTTACTGACATTCAAGTGTTGATTAAAAAAGGATGCATGAAGCTAATAAAATGTTTTTAAAATTAAAGAACAGTTAAAGGTATTTTTTAAGTGCAACAATAATATATAAATAGTAAACTATAAGTATAATGTTATGTTCAATTAAAGAAAACTTACAAGTATACTTGTAGTATAAACTACGAAACTAGTAGTTTACTGAGAGCACACATCAGTTTGTACTTTCATAAACTAAAAAATGTACTACTTGTATTAAAATAGTAAACTACTAGTATACTTATAAGTTCACTTGTAGTACAGATGCATTACAAATGAGAAAACTAGTTGTGTACTTAGTTTACTCTTACAAATACTAAAAATACTAAAAGTGGGCCAATTTAGTCCCAAGCAGTATTGAAATAGTACACACGTTTACTACAAGTACACATTATTAGTATACTTACAACATAAAGTATACTTAAAAAATATACTTGAAAATTACTTAAGTATACTTCATAAAATGAACATGAAGACATGCACTTTTATGATGGATAGATGCACTTATGATGGATAGATGCACTTTTATGATGGATAGATGCACATTTATGATGGACAGATGTACTTTTATGATGGACAGATGCACTTTTATAATGGATAGATGCACTGTTATGATGGATAGATGCCCTTTTTTGATGGATAGATGCTCTTTTATAATAGATAGATGCACTTTTATGATGGATAGATGCCCTTTTTTGACGGATAGATGCTCTTTTATAATGGATAGATGCACTTTTATGATGGACAGATGCTCTTTTATAATGGATAGATACACTTATGATGGATAGATGCACTTTTATAATGGATAGATGCACTTTTATAATGGATACATGCACTTTTATAATGGATAGATGGACTTTTATAATGATAGATGCACTTTTATAATGGATAGATGGACTTTTATAATGGATAGATGCACTTTTATAATGGATAGATGGACTTTTATAATGGATAGATGGACTTTTATAATGGACAGATGGACTTTTCTAATGGATAGATGCACTTTTATGATGGACAGATGCACTTTTATGATGGACAGATGCTCTTTTATAATGGACAGATGCACTTTTATAATGGACAGATGGACTTTTATAATGGACAGATGCACTTTTATAATGGATAGATGCACTTTTATAATGGATACATGCACTTTTATAATGGATAGATGGACTTTTATAATGGATAGATGCACTTTTATAATGGATAGATGGACTTTTATAATGGATAGATGCACTTTTATAATGGATAGATGGACTTTTATAATGGATAGATGGACTTTTATAATGGACAGATGCACTTTTATAATGGATAGATGCACTTTTATGATGGACAGATGGACTTTTATAATGGACAGATGCACTTTTATAATGGATAGATGGACTTTTATAATGGACAGATGCTCTTTTATAATGGATAGATGCACTTTTATGATGGATAGATGCCCTTTTTTGATGGATAGATGCTCTTTTATAATGGATAGATGCACTTTTATAATGGATACATGCCCTTTTATAATGGATAGATGGACTTTTATAATGGATAGATGCACTTTTATAATGATAGATGGACTTTTATAATGGATAGATGGACTTTTATAATGGACAGATGCACTTTTATGATGGACAGATGCACTTTTATAATGGACAGATGGACTTTTATAATGGACAGATGCACTTTTATAATGGATAGATGCACTTTTATAATGGATACATGCACTTTTATAATGGATAGATGGACTTTTATAATGGATAGATGCACTTTTATAATGGATAGATGGACTTTTATAATGGATAGATGCACTTTTATAATGGATAGATGGACTTTTATAATGGATAGATGGACTTTCATAATGGACAGATGCACTTTTATAATGGATAGATGCACTTTTATGATGGACAGATGGACTTTTATAATGGACAGATGCACTTTTATAATGGATAGATGGACTTTTATAATGGACAGATGCTCTTTTATAATGGATAGATGCACTTTTATGATGGATAGATGCCCTTTTTTGATGGATAGATGCCCTTTTATAATGGATAGATGCACTTTTATAATGGATACATGCCCTTTTATAATGGATAGATGGACTTTTATAATGGATAGATGCACTTTTATAATGATAGATGGACTTTTATAATGGATAGATGGACTTTTATAATGGACAGATGCACTTTTATAATGATAGATCCACTTTTATGATGGACAGATGCACTTTTATGATGGACAGATGCTCTTTTATAATGGATAGATGCACTTTTATAATGGATAATGGATAGATGCACTTTTATAATGGATAGACAATAATAGATTTTTACAGCGATTGATTCCTGCCGGTTCCATAATGAGACTGGCGTGGCCAGAGACATTTTGGGCACTGCGGCATATTAAATATATTATAAATAGTTTTTCCGTGTTAGAAATACAATGTGTGGCGAGAGGGCGTGACAAAAGACCGAAATGAGTGACTGTCACGTGACACTTGAGAGCCCTGACTGCACTGTAGCAGTTACTGTTACACTGTTTAACCTGCAAGCTAGCTAGCCTGCTAGATAGCTAGCCTGCTAAAAACACCAAGCTTACATTAGCTACTTCTACTATTCCCCACCAATTCACAAGCACAAGAGAAAAAGTATTTTGTACTTACATTTAATACCCCTGGAACTCAATGGAAGTTGTTTGAAGATGACATAGTTGGTAGTGTTGTTATAACCAGTCAACTGAACCAACAATCTTTTCACAAAACTGACAAAACCTCGTCAAACTGTCAAAATCCATCAACATTCCGTGCACGAGCTACTTTCTGACATCATATCTGAATATCAAAATACATGATAGAAACATTTTGTTAAACCATTTACAAGTGTTATGTTTACAACACCATTGACTACACTATTGAAACAATTACTTTTTATTACAACTGTACATGAATAAATAGGCCATTTGGCCCTGGACTAATAGGGTATTCTATTTGTCCATTCTATTGGCTCTATTCTATTTTGAAGACTTGTGCTGGCTGCACAAGTCTAATTTAAGGCTCTCACAAATAAATAGTATGGGTATATTATACATTTTCTGAGTCATCAGAGTGCCTTGAGTATTGAAGTTGTTGAGTTTTGTGTCCATGTTGTTCTTTCATGCCACAGGGATAAAAGAAAGCATACAGTTTAGGCGGAAATTGTGAAAAAATGTGTGTTATTTCTGGTTTAAAGAAGTCTTGTGACCTCTGTGTTTGTCAGACAGATTCAGTACTGGGCTTAAATGAAAGCCTAAAAGGTCCCCTTTCCAACGATACCAAGCACCATATTATAGAATATTGATAATATCCCTAGCATGAGCCTAAACCAGATATACACCAGATTTCAAAAACGGAATTTATTTTAGGGGGTTAGTAACTTCATGAGCTCAAAAAAGTGATTTCGCTACCACCGCTGCACTGCTATCGTGATTTTTCTAATACTAGGGGTGTATACCTTGCCAAAAAACAATGATAGCATTTGCCCCCCCGTTGATACCGATGGACCCCCCTGGCTCATGGACTAATTGTAATTGTCCTGATTTTTATTATTATTATTCTGCCGTAAAACGCATCGTGCAGCCCAAACCGTAAGTGCTGGAGACTTGAGACTTTGCCAGAAGGTAGTACAAAAATCGAGGAGAGGTTATCAAATTATGACCCCGATTGGCCAATAGGTGGCGCTATAGTAAGCAAAAGTATAAAATCGCTAATAACTCCTAGACGGTTTGTCGTAGACTCAAGTGTCTTATATCACTATAATCCTTGGATCAAGGCGGACAAAACGTATATCTCCGATTTCATTTCCGGTTGGCAAATTTTTCCGCCATTTTGAATTTTGTCAAAAACCTACTTTTGCGAACTAGTCTGTGGTTTTTTGTCCGATCGGAACCAAACCAGTGCAGAAATGTTCTCTGGAGTCTGAATATAAATAATTATCGAAAAAAAGTTGAAATTTCGATTCATGGTCGCTACGGGGTGCCAAAATGTTCGAAGGAGGCGGAGTCAGTTTTACTAAAATTGTTATAACTCGTGAACGAAATGAGATATCTTCACCAAACTTGGTAAACATATGTAGGAGGTCAATTTGAGGTCACAGTAAAAAAATTGCGTCGATTGGCCTCATGGTGGCGCTATAAAAAAAAAAAAACGTATAGACACCTGACCGTTTTTCCGAATGACTTGAAATTTGGTATGCAGTGTCTTGGCCCAAGGGGCCATGTATGTCTAAAAGGATATTGGTGTATCTCGAAAAACATGGCCGCCATTGGCAAATGAGTTTTGAGCACCTATTAACGAAGTCCGATCGGAACGAAACTCGGTGGGCATGTTCGGCTCAAGCCCCTAGAGGTCTGTAAGAATTTTGAAAGAAATCGGCCACTAGTTGGCGCAAACGAGTTTTAAGGCTCTTTAATCACGTGGTGTTACACTTATTGTCACAAAATGCATATCATTAGATAGATCTGCTCATGCTCAACAACTTTGCCTCAAGAACCACTAATGTCAATCAAACCATTCATTAATTATTCGCGAATATGTTAAAAACCTACTTTTGCGAACTAGTCCTAGGTTTTTTGCCCGATCGGAACCAGACCAGTCTAGGGCAATTCTCTGGACTCTCTAGATCAATAATTATCGAAAAAAAGTTGAACTTTTGCATTTGGGTGGCTGTAATAGGGTCATTTATAAAATGGGTGTGGCAAAATACACTAAAGAGCCTATAAATCATATATAAAAAAACTCAGAACTTCACAAAAATTGGATGAGCGTATGTGACCTAACATCATTAATAACCATGCGAAATGTTATGGAGATCGGACCATAGGTGGCGCTATAACTGTTAAAAAACTTTAAAACCATATATTTCCTATGGTAAATTGCCTGTATTGGCTGTAAATGGTCTTTTCCATCTATAATCATATAATTTTCATATAATAATGTTCAAAACTAGTGCAGTACAATTCTCTGGACTCTCTAGATCAGTAATTATCAGAAAAAGTTGAACTACTTCATTTGTATGGCTATAATAGGGTCACTTCAAAATGTGGCCTTGACCAAGTCTCCCCGAAAGCCTATATCTCTTCAATGAATGCTCAGAGCTTCTTCAAAACAAGTCATAACATGTGAAATATCACTCTAAACAAAAATGAACCTTTTCAGACAGATCAGTCAAAATTTGCCTCTATAACAGTTAAAAAGGTGAAAATGATATGAATATAATGACATATTAAGCCAAGAAGTGGTATTTTACTGCCCCCTGCTGTTTAAAATAGTCATGTTGTCATATTGTTCTATAATTTATATTTAGACTTTATAAAATCACTATTTTAACATTTACAATTACATTTAGTCAAAAATCCATCTGTTAAATTATTAGTATTGACAGTTTGATCACATCATATATTTCAAATGTCTGTATCTACAATATAATGTGTGTGTGTAGTCTTAGGTTTCTGAATAAATTCTGAATGATCTGATTAATAGCTTACAAAGACTTTGTGAAATGTTTATAGACCATTCAAATATATTTTCATAATGACATATCCCAGTAGCATTGAAAAAACAACAACAACATTTGTCTTTGTGTGTGTGTGTGTGTGTGTGTGTGTGTGTGTGTGTGTGTGTGTGTGTGTGTGTGTGTGTGTGTGTTGTGTGTGTGTGTGTGTGTGTGTGTGTGTGTGTGTGTGTGTGTGTGTGTGTGTGTGTGTGTGTGTGTGTGTGTGTGTGTGTGTAAACATGCATTATGGAGTTAAAATGGAAAAACTGGTTTGCTTTAGTGCAGAAAAATGGTGAAAATCAAGAAGTTTAAAGTGAAAGTGAGCCAATAAGTGGTCTTCTACTGCCCTCTGCTGGCCATTCTACTTATTAATGAAGTCTACTCACATATGCTTTTGCATTCATTAGACACTAAAAATCACTTATATAACAATAAAACACTAAAAAATCACTTATATAACAATTACTATTGTAGCACAATCATATTTTGTCAGAGTTTATCACTTCATTTTTACTGATACTTCACATAATTGCTAGCAATGTGGTAAATCATGGTAAATCACACTAAAAACATGGTAAATCATAATAAATAATACTAGAATGTGGTGTATCAAGGTAAATCATACTACAATCCTGGTACATCATTCTAGAACTGGTACATCATTCTAGAACATGGTATATCATGGTACATCATGCTAGAACATGGTAAATCATGGTAAACTATGCTAGAACAGGGTAAATCATGGTAAGCCATGATAAATCATAATAAACTATGGTAAATTCATGTTAGAATGTGGTATATCATGGTAAATCATGCTAGAACATGGTAAATCATGGTAAACTATGCTAGAACAGGGTAAATCATGGTAAACTATGATAAATCATGATAAACTATGGTAATCCATGCTTGAATCACAGTAAACAATGGTAAATCATACTAGAATGTAGTATATCATGGTAAATTATGCTAGAATATGGCAAATCATGCTAGAATCATAGTAAATAATACTAGAATATGCTAAATTGTTGTGGGAGGAGCCTATTTTACTAAAATGGCTATAACTCAAGAAGTAAATGAGATATCTTCACCAAACTCAGTACACATGTGTATGGGTTCAATTTGAGGTCACAGTAAACAATTCTATGGAGATCGGACCATAGGTGGCGCTATAACTGTTAAAAAGCTTTAAAACCATATATATCACATGGTAAATTGCCTGTATTGGCTGTAAATGGTCTTTTCCATCTATTATGTCAGTGGTTACATGCTTATTAAATAAATCTTAATAACTTTTGATGCTTTTGTGCTTAAATGCCTTAACTGCTTGAACCCCGATAAATGCTGCTTGCAGCTTTAATTATTATTATTATTATTATTATTCCGCCGTAAAACGCATCGTGCAGCCCAAACCGTAAGAGCTGGAACTTTGAAACTTTGACAGATGGTAGTACAAAAATCGAGGAAAGGTTCAGAGATTATGACCCCGATTGGCCCATAGGTGGCGCTATAACAACCAAAAGCGCGAAACTGCTCATAACTCCTAGACCGTATGTCGTAGACTCAAGTGTCTTATATCATTGGAAAGCTGGACGCCTGACGAACAAAACGTATATCTCCGATTTCATTTCCGCCATGATAGATTTTCCGCCATTTTGAATTTTGTCAAAAATCTACTTTTGCGAACTAGTCCCTGTTTTTTTGCCCGATTGGAACCAAACTAGTGCAGAAATGTTCTCTGGAGACTGAATATCAATAATTATCGAAAAAAAGTGGAAATTTCGATTCACGGTCGCTAAGGGGCGCCAAAACGTACGTTGTGGGAGGGGCCTATTTTACTAAAATGGCTATAACTCCCGATGTAAATGAGGTATCTTCACCAAACTTGGTACACATGTGTATGAGCTTACTCTGGGGTCACAGTAAAAAAATCGCGACGATTGGCCTCATGGTGGCGCTATAAAATGAAAAAAACATAAAACAGGCTATAACCACCTGACCGTTAGTCCGATTGACTTGAAAATTGGTATGCAGTGTCTTGGTCCAAGGTGCCATGTATGTGTATGAGGACATTGGCGTATCTCAAAAAACATGGCTGCCATCGGCCAACGAAGTTTGAGCACCTATTAGACAAGGTTAACGGAGGCCGATCGGAACGAAACTCAATGGGCATGTTCGGCTCATGGCCCTAAAGGTCTGTAAGAATTTTGAAAGAAATCGGCCACTAGTTGGCGCTAACGAGTTTTACGGCTCTGTAATCACGTGGTGTTACAAATATCCACACAATATGCATATCATTTGATAGATCTCCTCATCCTGAACAACTTTGCCTCAAGAACCATTGCTGTCAATCAAACTGTTCATTAATTATTCATTAATATGTTAAAAACCTACTTTTGCGAACTAGTCCTAGGTTTTTTGCCCGATCGGAACCAGACCAGTCTAGGACAATTCTCTGGACTCTCTAGATCAATAATTATCAAAAAAAAGTTGAACTTTTGCATTTGGATGGCTGTAATAGGGTAATTTATAAAATGGGCGTGTCAAAATACATTAAAAAGCCTATAAATCCTAAATAAAAACTCAGAACTTCACAAAAATTGGTCAGCATATGTGACATAACATCATTAAGAAGCATGAAAAATTCTATGGAGATCGGACGATAGGTGGCGCTATAACTGTTAAAAAGCTTTAAAATCATATATTTCCTATGGTAAACTGCCTGTATTGGCTGTAAATGGTCTTTTCCATCTCTGATCATATAATTTTCATATCATAATGTTCAAAACTAGTGCAATACAATTCTCTGGACTCACTAGATCAATAATTGTCAGAAAAAGTTGAACTACTTCATTTGGATAGCTATAATAGGTTCACTTCAAAATCTGGCCTTTACCAAGTGTCCCCGAAAGCCTATATCTCTTTAATCAATGCTCAGACCTTCTTAAAAACAAGTCAGAACGTGTGAAATATCACCCTGAACAAGCATGAAAATTTTCAGACAGATCAGACAAAATTTGCCTCTATAACAGTTAAAAAGGTGAAAATGATATGAATTAATGGCATGTTAAGCCAATAAGTGGTATTTTACTGCCCCCTGCTGTTTAAAATAGTCATTTTCTCATATTGGTATTGGTATCAGCCATGGTAAATCATGATAAATGATGGTGTGTGTGTGTGTGTGTGTGTGTGTGTGTGTGTGTGTGTGTGTGTGGTACAAATATAACAAAGGTTTTATTTTCCAACATGAAAACAAACATAACAGAGTGCTAGTGCACAAACAATAACCGACAATGATAATGGATGAGAGGGGAACTTAAATACACAGATCAAGACAAGGACAACAGGTGACGGTTATGATGATGAGGAGCAGGTGATGATGAGGAGGGTGATGAGGAGCAGGTGCAGGTGATGACGACAGATGGTGAATGTGATGAAGACAGAAGGTGAATGTGATGAAGGTGAATGTGACACCAATATCACTGAAACATTTGTGTGTGTGTGTGTGTGTGTGTGTGTAGCATTATTGTGTGTAGCATTATTGTGTGTAGCATATGTAGCAAGTATGCATTATTGAGTTAACATGGAAACACTGGTTTGCTTTAGTGCAGAAAACTGGTCAAAATCATGAGGTTTAAAGTGAAAGTGAGCCAATAAGTGGTCTTCTACTGCCCTCTGCTGGCCATTCTACTTATTAATTAAATTTTTCCACATGTGCTTGCATTTATACTTGAATACACACTAAAAATCACTTATATAGCAATAACTATTATAACACAATCATATTTTGTCAGTGTTAATCACTTTATTTGCACTGACACTTCAAATAATTGCTAGTAATGTGGTAAATCATGGTAAATCATGGTTAACTATGCTGTGTGTGTGTGTGTGTGTGTGTGTGTGTGTGTGTGTGTGTGTGTGTGTGTGTGTGTGTGTGTGTGTGTGTGTGTGTGTGTAAGCATGCATTGAGTTAACATGGATAAACTGGTTTGCTTTAGTGCAGAAAACTGGTTTAAAGTGAAAGTGAGCCAATAAGTGGTCTTCTACTGCCCTCTGCTGGCCATTCTACTTATTAATGAAATATTTCAACATGTGCTTGCATTCATACTTGAATACACACTAAAAAAATCACTTATATAGCAATAACTATTATAACACAATCATATTTTGTCAGTGTTAATCACTTTATTTGCACTGACACTTCAAATAATTGCTAGTAATGTGATAAATCAGGCTAGAAACATGGTAAATCAAAGTAAATAATACTAGATTGTTGTTTATCTCCTGGTAAATAATACTAGAACGTGGTATATCATGGTAAATCATGGTTAACTATGCTGTGTGTGTATGTGTGTGTGTGTGTGTGTGTGTGTGTGTGTGTGTGTGTGTGTGTGTGTGTGTGTGTGTGTAAGCATGCATTGAGTTAACATGGAAAAACTGGTTTGCTTTAGTGCAGAAAACTGGTTTAAAGTGAAAGTGAGCCAATAAGTGGTCTTCTAGTGCCCTCTGCTGGCCATTCTACTTAATAATGAAATATTTTACATGTGCTTTTGCATTCATACTTGGACACACACTAAAAATCACGTATATAACTAACTATTATAACACAATAATATTTTGTCAGTGTTCATCACCTCATTTGCACTGACACTTCACATAATTGCTAGTAATGTGGTTAATCATGCTAGAAACATTGTAAATCATAGTAAATAATACTGAAATGAGGTGTATCAAGGTAAATCATGCTAGAATCCTAATAAATCATTCTGGAACATGGTATATGATAGTAAATCATGCTAGAATCATATTAAATAATTCTAGAATGTGGCAAATCGTTGTGGGAGGAGCCTATTTTACTCAAATGGCTATAACTCAAGAAGTAAATGAGATATCTTCACCAAACTCAGTACACATGTGTATGGGTTCAATTTGAGGTCACAGTAAACAATTTTATGGAGATTGGACCATAGGTGGCGCTATAACTGTTAAAAAGCTTTAAAACCATATATATCCCATGGCAAATTGCCTGTATTGGCTGTAAATGGTCTTTTCCATCTATTATGTCAGTGGTTACATGCTTGCTAAATAAATCTTAATAACTTTTGATGCTTTTGTGCTTAAATGCCTTAAAGGCCTTAACTGCTTGAACCCCGATAAATGCTGCTTGCAGCTTTAATTATTATTATTATTATTATTCCGCCGTAAAACGCATCGTGCAGCCCAAACCGTAAGAGCTGGAACTTTGAAACTTTGACAGATGGTAGTACAAAAATCGAGGAAAGGTTCAGAGATTATGACCCCGATTGGCCCATAGGTGGCGCTATAACAACCAAAAGCGCGAAACTGCTCATAACTCCTAGACCGTATGTCGTAGACTCAAGTGTCTTATATCATTGGAAAGCTGGACGCCTGACGAACAAAACGTATATCTCCGATTTCATTTCCGCCATGATAGATTTTCCGCCATTTTGAATTTTGTCAAAAATCTACTTTTGCAAACTAGTCCCTGGTTTTTTGCCCGATTGGAACCAAACTAGTGCAGAAATGTTCTCTGGAGACTGAATATCAATAATTATCGAAAAAAAGTGGAAATTTCGATTCACGGTCGCTAAGGGGCGCCAAAACGTACGTTGTGGGAGGGGCCTATTTTACTAAAATGGCTATAACTCCCGATGTAAATGAGGTATCTTCACCAAACTTGGTACACATGTGTATGAGCTTACTCTGGGGTCACAGTAAAAAAATCGCGACGATTGGCCTCATGGTGGCGCTATAAAATGAAAAAAACATAAAACAGGCTATAACCACCTGACCGTTAGTCCGATTGACTTGAAAATTGGTATGCAGTGTCTTGGTCCAAGGTGCCATGTATGTGTATGAGGACATTGGCGTATCTCAAAAAACATGGCCGCCATCGGCCAACGAAGTTTGAGCACCTATTAGACAAGGTTAACGGAGGCCGATCGGAACGAAACTCAATGGGCATGTTCGGCTCATGGCCCTAAAGGTCTGTAAGAATTTTGAAAGAAATCGGCCACTAGTTGGCGCTAACGAGTTTTACGGCTCTGTAATCACGTAGTGTTACAAATATCCACACAATATGCATATCATTTGATAGATCTCCTCATCCTGAACAACTTTGCCTCAAGAACCATTGCTGTCAATCAAACTGTTCATTAATTATTCATTAATATGTTAAAAACCTACTTTTGCGAACTAGTCCTAGGTTTTTTGCCCGATCGGAACCAGACCAGTCTAGGACAATTCTCTGGACTCTCTAGATCAATAATTATCAAAAAAAAGTTGAACTTTTGCATTTGGATGGCTGTAATAGGGTAATTTATAAAATGGGCGTGTCAAAATACATTAAAAAGCCTATAAATCCTAAATAAAAACTCAGAACTTCACAAAAATTGGTCAGCATATGTGACATAACATCATTAACAAGCATGAAAAATTCTATGGAGATCGGACGATAGGTGGCGCTATAACTGTTAAAAAGCTTTAAAATCATATATTTCCTATGGTAAACTGCCTGTATTGGCTGTAAATGGTCTTTTCCATCTCTGATCATATAATTTTCATATCATAATGTTCAAAACTAGTGCAATACAATTCTCTGGACTCACTAGATCAATAATTGTCAGAAAAAGTTGAACTACTTCATTTGGATAGCTATAATAGGTTCACTTCAAAATCTGGCCTTTACCAAGTGTCCCCGAAAGCCTATATCTCTTTAATCAATGCTCAGACCTTCTTAAAAACAAGTCAGAACATGTGAAATATCACCCTGAACAAGCATGAAAATTTTCAGACAGATCGGACAAAATTTGCCTCTATAACAGTTAAAAAGGTGAAAATGATATGAATTAATGGCATGTTAAGCCAATAAGTGGTATTTTACTGCCCCCTGCTGTTTAAAATAGTCATTTTCTCATATTGGTATTGGTATCAGCCATGGTAAATCATGATAAATGATGGTGTGTGTGTGTGTGTGTGTGTGTGTGTGTGTGTGTGTGTGTGGTACAAATATAACAAAGGTTTTATTTTCCAACATGAAAACAAACATAACAGAGTGCTAGTGCACAAACAATAACCGACAATGATAATGGATGAGAGGGGAACTTAAATACACAGATCAAGACAAGGACAACAGGTGACGGTTATGATGATGAGGAGCAGGTGATGATGAGGAGGGTGATGAGGAGCAGGTGCAGGTGATGACGACAGATGGTGAATGTGATGAAGACAGAAGGTGAATGTGATGAAGGTGAATGTGACACCAATATCACTGAAACATTTGTGTGTGTGTGTGTGTGTGTGTGTGTGTGTGTGTGTGTGTGTGTGTGTGTAGCATTATTGTGTGTAGCATATGTAGCAAGTATGCATTATTGAGTTAACATGGAAACACTGGTTTGCTTTAGTGCAGAAAACTGGTCAAAATCATGAGGTTTAAAGTGAAAGTGAGCCAATAAGTGGTCTTCTACTGCCCTCTGCTGGCCATTCTACTTATTAATTAAATTTTTCCACATGTGCTTGCATTTAAACTTGAATACACACTAAAAATCACTTATATAGCAATAACTATTATAACACAATCATATTTTGTCAGTGTTAATCACTTTATTTGCACTGACACTTCAAATAATTGCTAGTAATGTGGTAAATCATGGTAAATCATGGTTAACTATGCTGTGTGTGTGTGTGTGTGTGTGTGTGTGTGTGTGTGTGTGTGTGTGTGTAAGCATGCATTGAGTTAACATGGATAAACTGGTTTGCTTTAGTGCAGAAAACTGGTTTAAAGTGAAAGTGAGCCAATAAGTGGTCTTCTACTGCCCTCTGCTGGCCATTCTACTTATTAATGAAATATTTCAACATGTGCTTGCATTCATACTTGAATACACACTAAAAAAATCACTTATATAGCAATAACTATTATAACACAATCATATTTTGTCAGTGTTAATCACTTTATTTGCACTGACACTTCAAATAATTGCTAGTAATGTGATAAATCAGGCTAGAAACATGGTAAATCAAAGTAAATAATACTAGATTGTCGTTTATCTCCTGGTAAATAATACTAGAACGTGGTATATCATGGTAAACCATGGTTAACTATGCTGTGTATGTGTGTGTGTGTGTGTGTGTGTGTGTGTGTGTGTGTGTGTGTGTGTGTGTGTAAGCATGCATTGAGTTAACATGGAAAAACTGGTTTGCTTTAGTGCAGAAAACTGGTTTAAAGTGAAAGTGAGCCAATAAGTGGTCTTCTAGTGCCCTCTGCTGGCCATTCTACTTAATAATGAAATATTTTACATGTGCTTTTGCATTCATACTTGGACACACACTAAAAATCACGTATATAACTAACTATTATAACACAATAATATTTTGTCAGTGTTCATCACCTCATTTGCACTGACACTTGACATAATTGCTAGTAATGTGGTTAATCATGCTAGAAACATTGTAAATCATAGTAAATAATACTGAAATGAGGTGTATCAAGGTAAATCATGCTAGAATCCTAATAAATCATTCTGGAACATGGTATATGATAGTAAATCATGCTAGAATCATATTAAATAATTCTAGAATGTGGCAAATCGTTGTGGGAGGAGCCTATTTTACTCAAATGGCTATAACTCAAGAAGTAAATGAGATATCTTCACCAAACTCAGTACACATGTGTATGGGTTCAATTTGAGGTCACAGTAAACAATTTTATGGAGATCGGACCATAGGTGGCGCTATAACTGTTAAAAAGCTTTAAAACCATATATATCCCATGGTAAACTGCCTGTATTGGCTGTAAATGGTCTTTTCCATCTATTATGTCAGTGGTTACATGCTTGCTAAATAAATCTTAATAACTTTTGATGCTTTTGTGCTTAAATGCCTTAAAGGCCTTAACTGCTTGAACCCCGATAAATGCTGCTTGCAGCTTTAATTATTATTATTATTATTATTCCGCCGTAAAACGCATCGTGCAGCCTAAACCGTAAGTGCTAGAGACTTGAAACTTGGCCAGAAGGTAGTACAAAAATCGAGGAGAGGTTCAGAGAATATGAGCTAGATTGGCCAATAGGTGGCGCTACAGTGCAAAAAACAAAAAAATTGCATATTTTTGCTTAAATCTCATCAACCCTTTGTCACAGACTCAAGTGTCTTATATCTTTGGAATCCTTGGGTCAAGCCGAACAAAAAAGGCCTCAAGGATTTCATTTCCGGTATGCAAATTTTTCCGCCATTTTGGATTTTGTCCAAAACCTACTTTTGCGAACTAGTCCCTGGTTTTTCGCCCGATCGGAACCAAACCAGTGCAGAAATATTCACAGGAGTCTGAATATCAATAATTATCGAAAAAAAGTTAAAATTTCGATCCACGGTTGCTAAGGGGCATCAAAACGTTCGCAGAAGGCGGAGCTAATTATACAAAAATGGCTATAACTCGTGAACGAAATGAGATATTTTCACCAAACTCGGTACACATATGTATGAGCTCAAGTTGAGGTCACAGTAAAAAAATCGCGGTGATTGGCCTCATGGTGGCGCTATAATATGAAAAAAACATAAAACAGGCTATAACCACCTGACCGTTAGTCCGATTGACTTGAAAATTGGTATGCAGTGTCTTGGTCCAAGGTGCCATGTATGTCTATGAGGACATTGGTGTATCTCAAAAAACATGGCCGCTATCGGCCAATGAAGTTTGAGCACCTATTAGACAAGGTTAACGGAGGCCGATCGGAACAAAACTCAGTGGGCATGTTCGGCTCAAGCCCCTAGAGGTCTGTAAGAATTTTGAAAGAAATCGGCCACTAGTTGGCGCTAACGAGTTTTATGGCTCTGTAATCACGTGGTGTTACACTTATCGTCACAAAATGCATATCATATGATAGATCTGCTCATGCTGAACAACTTTGCCTCTAGAACCATTGCTGTCAATCAAACAGTTCATTAAATATTCATGAATATGTTAAAAACCTACTTTTGCGAACTAGTCCTAGGTTTTTCGCCCGATCGGAACCAGACCAGTCTAGGACAATTCTCTGGACTCTCTAGATCAATAATTATCAAAAAAAAGTTGAACTTTTGCATTTGGATTGCTGTAATAGGGTCATTTATAAAATGGGCGTGGCAAAATGCAATCAAAAGCCTATAAATCCTAAACAAAAACTCAGAACTTCACAAAAATTGGTGAGCATATGTGAGATACCATCATTAACAAGCATGCAAAATTTTATGGAGATTGGACCAAAGGTGGCGCTATAACTGTTAAAAAGCTTTAAAACCATATATTTCCTATGGTAAATGGTCTTTTTCATCTATTATGTCAGTAGTTACATGCTTGCTAAATAAATCTTAATAACTTTTGATGCTTTTATGCTTAAAGGCCTTAAAGGCCTTAATTGCTTGAACCCCGATAAATGCTGCTTGCAGCTTTAATTTTTATTATTTTTCTTCTGCCGTAAAACGCATCGTGCAGCCTAAACCGTAAGTGCTGGAGACTTGAAACTTTGCCAAATGGTAGTACAAAAATCGAGGAGAGGTTCAGAGAGTATGACTCCGATTGGCCCATAGGTGGCGCTATAGCGACCAAAAGCGCGAAACTGCTCATAACTCCTAGACCATATGTCGTAGACTCAAGTGTCTTATATCATTGGAAAGCTGGAACCCTGAAGAACAAAACGTATATCTCCGATTTCATTTCCGGTATGCAAATTTTTCCGCCATTTTGAATTTTGTCAAAAACCTACTTTTGCGAACTAGTCCTAGGTTTTTCGTCCGATCGGAACCAAACCAGTGCAGAAATGTTCTCTGGAGTCTGAATATCAATAATTATCGAAAAAAAGTTGAAATTTCGATTCACAGTCGCTAGGGGGCGCAAAACTAATGTTGTGGGAGGAGCCTATTTTACTAAAAGGGCTATAACTCAAGATGTAAATCAGGTATCTTCACCAAACTCGGTCCACATGTGTAGGAGTTCAATCTTGGGTCACAGTAAAAAAATCGCGACGATTAAACTCTAGGTGGCGCTATAACATGAAAAAAACATGAAAAGGGCTATGACGACCTGACCGTTAGTCCAATTGACTTGAAAATTGGTATGCAGTGTCTTGGTCCAAGGTGCCTTGTATGTCTATGAGGACATTGGCGTATCTCAAAAAACATGGCCGCCATCGGCCAATGAAATTTGAGCACCTATTAGACAAGGTTAACGGAGGCTGATCGGAACAAAACTCGGTAGGCATGTTCGACTCATGGCCCTAGAGGTCTGTAAGAATTTTGAAAGAAATCGGCCACTAGTTGGCGCTAACGAGTTTTACAGCTCCGTAATCACGTGGTGTTACAAATATCCACACAATATGCATATCATTTGATAGACCTTCTCATGGAGAACAACTTTGCCTCAAGAACCATTGCTGTCAATCAAACCGTTAATTAAATATTCGTAATTATGTTAAAAACCTACTTTTGCGAACTAGTCCCTGGTTTTTCGCCCGATCGGAACCAAACGAGTCTAAGACAATTCTATGGACTCTCTAGATAAATAATTATCAAAAAAAAGTCGAACTTTTGCATTTTTCGCATGGGTATATTGGGTCATAAAGAAAATGGGCGTGGCAAAATGCACTCAAAAGCCTATAAATCCTAAACGAAAACACAGAACTTCACAAAAATTGATGCGCATATTTGTCATAACATGCTAAAGAAGCCTGGAAATTTGTATGGAGATCGGACCAAAGGTGGCGCTATAACTGTTAAAACGCTTTAAAACCATATATTTCCTATGGTAAATTGCCTGTATTGGCTGTGAATGGTCTTTTCCTAGGAAAAATTCCTATTCCTATCTATGTTCATATAATTCTCATATAATAATGTTCATGACTCTTAATAAGCATGAAAAATTTCAGACAGATCAGACAAAATTTGCCTCTATAACAGTTAAAAAGGTAAAA
Source organism: Squalius cephalus (assembly GCF_949319135.1). NCBI lineage: Eukaryota > Metazoa > Chordata > Actinopteri > Cypriniformes > Leuciscidae > Squalius > Squalius cephalus. Next base: position 36,289,391 of record NC_137123.1, on the reverse strand, counting down.
ATTATATAACATGTCATTAAGCCAATAAGTGGTATTTTACTGCCCCCTGCTGCCATTTCATCATACTGCTCCCTAATATTGTCATATAATTCATATTTAGACTTTATAAAATCATTATTTTAACATTTTAAATCATATTTTGTATCTATTCTCTATTGGAGTATTACTTGACAATTGTGTCACACTGAGATATGGAAATGGACTAAAGTAAATTAATGAAATGAAACGAAAGTAAAACGGGCATTTAAGCCACGCCCCCAAATACAAATTCACTCATAACTCGAAAACGGGAAGTCGTTTCGCGCTCAAATTTTGATGGTAAGGTCTTCTCCAGGCTCTTGATTGAAACGTGTCGTCGCGGGCCTCGGGAGCGCGCCCCCCGCGCGGATCTAGTCCGCGGGACCCCCGATTTTGAACGGCCGTAACTCCCGATCCAGACCACCCCGAACCTTGTGTGAGAGCTCGTTGGAAAGGGCCCATCCTTGGCTAGCTTCGATTCAAATGTGGTGTAATTTGTCCTGCGCATTCCAGAGATAAAAGCCCCCAAATATTTGCATTTGAACAGTCATAACTTCCAGCATCAATCGCCCAAAAACACATTGATGGTCTCATTTAACAGGGCTCCTCAAGCACTATATATGCTTTTTCGCCTTCTGGTTCCCGAGATATAAATTCCCATTCATTAATTCATTAAATCACTTCAATTGTAAAATGCAAGCTTTAATACCACTTTTGTCCACTCGAGGGAGCAGCAGGATTGCACATTACCTTTTCATTAGCTTTCAGTATTGGGAAACAAACAAATGCTTTAAAAAGCAATCTTTTTTATTATGATAGGGCTGTAGCTATCGATTATTTTAGTATTTTAGTATTTAGTATTTCAGTATTCTATTCAAGTAATCGGATAAAAAAAATTGTGGTAAAAAATAGATTCAAGTTAACAACAGCCTTTAAAATGACTTAAAATAGAAATATATAATAACAAGCAACAATAATTGGTTCAAGTAAAGTATCAAAGTAAGTAATTATATTGGTTTTATTGAAGAACACTGTTAAAATATACCCATGTAAAATAAATTATATAAACTAATATAAACATAACTTATGTACATAAATAACAAATGCCTGCAGAGGGCGCCAGCTGCCTGGTTGTTACACTAAGCCTGGCATTATCAAATCCTTGTTTAATATTGTCCAAACAACTAATTCAAATGTCAACTTAAACTTTAATATTTGACCACTTCTGTACGATAGAAATGCTACAGTCACTGTAATTTCTTGAACGAGAACATGTGCACATCAAAACATGCAAATTCAGAGCAAGAGTTTAAACTTTTATTTTGAAATCGCGATGGACAGCAGTTTGAGAAACCCAGATGTGCTCCACAAATGATAACAGTGCAACTATGAAACACAAATTGCGTCCGACTTGCGTTCCCATATTTGCACGTTATTGGAAACCTAAACAAACAGCACTGCAGAGACTGAGTTTGCTTGGAGCAGCGTTTACTGTGGATGGAGCTGAGGTAATTTTAACATGTAGGCTAATCTGCACCCATGTGTCTTCTGTGTGAAAAAAAAAACAAACAAGCAAAAAACAGAAGATATATTTATTTAACTGAATCACAGACTTTGTGATTTCACAATGGCACTATGCTATACTATGACTGTAAATGGTTTTAAATATCGCGTTGTCCTAGAAAACTGTAATTCTGCGGTTGTTTGATTCTTGTCTGTGGAATGCACCACTTTTGGTATTTTGCCAATTACTCTAGGGGTAAATTGCAATCAAGGATTTTTTTAAATCGAGTACTTGACTATAATTGAGGAATCGTTACAGCCCTATACTGGTAACATAGTTTTATATTATTAGATCACAAAGAAATGCCTATAGACAAATAAATATATTTTCTCAATAGCATATCCAAAAAACGTGTGTGTGTGCGTGTGTGTGTGTGTGCGTGTGTGTGTGTGTGTGTGTGTGTGTGTGTGTGTGTGTGTGTGTGTGTGAGCATGCATTATTGAGTTGACATGGAAAAACTGGTTTGATTTAGTGCAGAAAACTGGTGCAAATCATTAAGTTTAAAGTGAAAGTGAGGCAATAAGTGGTCTTCTTCTGCTGGCCATTCTACTTATTAATGAAGTCTTTTCACATCTTTTGGATTAATTCATATTTAGGGTAGACACTAAAAAAATCACTTGTATAACAATAACTATTATAACACAATCATATTTTGTCAGTGTTTATCACTTCATTTGCACTGACACTTCACATAATTGCTAGTAATGTGGTAAATCATGGTAAATCACGCTAGAAACATGGTAAGTCATAGTAAATAATAGTAGAATGTGGTGTATTAAGGTAAATCAGTAAGAATCCTGTTAAATCTTTCTAGAACGTGGTTTATCATGCTAGAACATGGTAAATCATGGTAAACTATGCTAGAACAGGGTAAATCATGGTAAACCATGATAAATCATGATGAACTATGGTAAATAATTTTAGAATGTGGTATATCATGGTAAATCATGCTAGAACAAGATCTTTTCCATCTATGATGTCAGTGGTTAAATGCTTGCTAAATAAAACTTAATAACTTTTTATGCTTTTGTGCTTTGAGGCCTTAAAGGCCTTAATTGCTTGAACCCCGATAAATGCTGCTTGCAGCTTTAATTAGGGGTTCAAGCACGAAGTGCTGAAACCCTATTGTAATTGTGCTGATTTTTATTATTATTAGGGGTTCAAGCACGAAGTGCTGAAACCCTATTGTAATTGTACTGATTTTTATTATTATTATTATTATTATTAGGGGTTCAAGCACGAAGTGCTGAAACCCTATTGTAATTGTACTGATTTTTATTATTATTATTTTTCTTCTGCCGTAAAACGCATCGTGCAGCCCAAACCGTAAGTGCTAGAGACTTGAAACTTTGCCAGATGGTAGTACAAAAATCGAGGAGAGGTTATCAAAATATGACCCCGATTGGCCCATAGGTGGCGCTACAGTGCAAAAAACAAAAAAAAATCATATTTTTGCTTAAATCTCATTAACCGTTTGTCACAGACTCAAGTGTCTTATATCATTGGAATCCTTGGGTCAAGCCGAACAAAAAAGGCCTCAAGGATTTCATTTCCGGTATGCAAATTTTCCGCCATTTTGAATTATGTCCAAAACCTACTTTTGCGAACTAGTCCCTGGTTTTGTGTCCGATCGGAACCAAACCAGTGCAGAAATGTTCTCTGGAGTCAGAATATCAATAATTATCGAAAAAAAGTTGAAATTTCGATTGACGGTCGCTAAGGGGCGCCAAAATGTTTGAAGAAGGCGGAGCCTATTTTACTAAAATGGCTATAACTCCAGAAGTAAATGAGGTATATTCACCAAACTCGGTACACCTGTGTAAGAGGTCAATCTGAGGTCATAGTAAAAAGATTGCGGCGATTGGCCACATGGTGGCGCTATAACATGAAAAAAACATAAATCAGGCTGTAACCACCTGACCGTTAGTCCGATTGACTTGAAAATTGGTATGCAGTGTCTTGGTCCAAGCTGTCATGTATATCTATGAGGACATTGGTGTATCTCAAAAAACATGGCCGCCATCGGCCAATGAAGTTTGAGCACCTATTAGACAAGGTTAACGGAGGCCGATCGGAACAAAACTCGGTGGGCATGTTCGACTCATGGCCCTAGAGGTCTGTAACAATTTTGAAAGAAATCGGCCACTAGTTGGCGCTAACGAGTTTTATGGCTCTGTAATCACGTGGTGTTACACTTATCATCACAAAATGCATATCATTTGATAGACCTGCTCATGCTGAACAACTTTGCCTCTAGAACCATTGCTGTCAATCAAACAGTTTATTAATTATTCACGAATATGTTAAAAACCTACTTTTGCGAACTAGTCCCTGGTTTTTTGCCCGATCGGAACCAAACGAGTCTAGGACAATTCTCTGGACTCTTTAAATCAATAATTATCAAAAAAAAGTTGAACTTTTGCATTTTTCGCATGGGTATAATTGGGTCATAAAGAAAATGGGCGTGGCAAAATGCAAACAAAAGCCTATAAATCCTAAACAAAAACTCAGAACATCACGAAAATTGGTGAGCATATGTGCCATAACATTCTAAATAAGCATGCAAAATTGTATGTAGATCGGATGATAGTTGGCGCTATAACTGTTAAAAAGCAATGGTAAATTGCCTGTATTGGCTGTAAATGGACTTTTCAATCTATTATTTCAGTGGTTAAAAGCTTTCTAAATAAATCTTAATGTCTTGAATGCTTAAATGCCTTAAAGGCCTTAAATGCTTGAACCCCGATAAATGCTGCTTGCAGCTTTAATTATTATTATTATTTTCCGCTAAAACGCATCGTGCAGACCAAACCGTAAGAGCTGGAACCTTGAAACTTGGCCAAATGGTAGTCCTCAATTTGGGGAGAACCTATCAAAGTATGACCCCGATTGGCCCATAGGTGGCGCTATAGCAACCAAAAGCGCGAAACTGCTCATAACTCCTAGACCCTATGTCGTAGACTCAAGTGTCTTATATCATTGGAAAGATGGACGCCTGAAGGTCAAAACGTATATCTCCGATTTCATTTACGGTATGTAAATTTTTCCGCCATTTTGAATTATGTCAAAAACCTACTTTTGCGAACTAGTCCCTGGTTTTGTGTCCGATCGGAACCAAACCAGTGCAGAAATGTTCTCTGGAGTCTGAATATCAATAATTATCAAAAAAAAGTTGAAATTTCGATTCATGGTTTCTAGGGGGCGCTAATTGATCGTTGTGGAAAGAGCCTATTTTACTAAAATGGCTATAACTCGAGAAGTAAATTAGATATCTTCACCAAACTTGGTACATATGTGTATGAGTTCAATTTGGGGTCACGGTAACAAAGTCACGACGATTGAACACTAGGTGGCGCTATAACATGAAAAAAACATGAAAAGGGCTATAACTACCTGACCGTTAGTCCGATTGACTTGAAAATTGGTATGCAGTGTCTTGGTCCAAGGTGCCATGTATGTTTATGAGGACATTGGCGTATCTCAAAAAACATGGCCGCCGTCAGCCAATGAAGTTTGAGCACCTATTAGACAAGGTTAACGGAGGCCGATCGGAACGAAACTCGATGGGCATGTTCGACTCATGGCCCTAGAGGTCTGTAAGAATTTTGAAAGAAATCGGCCACTAGTTGGCGCTAACAAGTTTTATGGCTCTGTAATCACGTGGTGTTACACTTATTGTCATAAAATGCATATCATTTGATAGGTCTCCTCATTCTGAACAACTTTGCCTCAAGAACAATTGCTGTCAATCAAACAGTTCATTAAATATTCACGAATATGTTAAAAACCTACTTTTGCGAACTAGTCCCTGGATTTGTGTCCGATTGTAACCAAACCAGTACAGAAATGTTCCCTGGAGTCTGAATATCAATAATTATCAAAAAAAAGTTGAAATTTCGGTTCCTGGTCACTAGAGGTTGCTAAATTCATGTTGTGGGAGGAGCCTATTTTACTAAAATAGCTATAACTCGAGAAGTAAATGAGATATCTTCACCAAACTTGGTACACATGTGTATGAGTTCAGTCTGGGGTCACAGTAAAGACATCGCGATGATTGAACACTAGGTGGCGCTATAACATGAAAAAAACTTGAAAAGGGCTATGACTACCTGACCGTTAGATATTAACGTATCTCATGTATCTCAAAAAAACATGGCCGCCATCGACCAATGAAATTTGAGCACCTATTAGACAAGGTTAATGGAGGCCGATCGGAACAAAACTCGATGGGCATGTTCAACTCATGGCCGTAGAGGTCTGTAAGAGTTTTGAAAGAAGTCGGCCACTAGTTGGCGCTAACGAGTTTTACGGCTCTGTAATCACGTGGTGTTACACTTATCGTAACAAAATGCATAACTGCTTGAACCCCGATAAATGCTGCTTGCAGCTTTAATTATTATTATTATTATTATTCCGCCGTAAAACGCATCGTGCAGCCCAAACCGTAAGGGCTAGAGCTTTGAAACTTTGCCATATGGTAGTACAAAAATCGAGGAGAGGTTATCAAATTATGACCCCGATTGGCCCATAGGTGGCGCTATAGCAACCAAAAGCGCGAAACTGCTCATAACTCCTAGACCGTATGTCGTAGACTCAAGTGTCTTATATCATTGGAAAGCTGGACGCCTGACGAACAAAACGTATATCTCCGATTTTATTTCCGCCATGATAGATTTTCCGCCATTTTGAATTTTGTCGAAAATCTACTTTTGCGAACTAGTCCCTGGTTTTTCACCCGATCGGAACCAAACCAGTGCAGAATTGTTCTCTGGAGTCTGAAGTTCAATAATTATCGAAAAAAAGTTGAAATTTCGATTCACGGTCGCTAGGGGGTGCAAAATTAACGTTGTGGGAGGAGCCTATTTTACTAAAATGGCTATAACTCCAGAAGTAAAAGAGGTATTTTAACCAAACTTGGTACACATGTGTAAGAGGTCAATCTGAGGTCACGGTAAAAAAATCGCGGCGATTGGCCACATGGTGGCGCTATAAAATGAAAAAAACATAAAACAGGCTATAACCACCTGACCGTTAGTCCGATTGACTTGAAAATTGGTATGCAGTGTCTTGGTCCAAGGTGCCATGTATGTCTATGAGGACATTGGTGTATCTCAAAAAATATGGCCGCCATTGGCCAATGAAGTTGAGCACCTATTAGACAAGGTTAACGGAGGCCGATCGGAACGAAACTCGGTGGGCATGTTCGACTCATGGCCCTAGAGGTCTGTAAGAATTTTGAAAGAAATCGGCCACTAGTTGGCGCTAACGAGTTTTATGGCTCTGTAATCACGTGGTGTTACACATATTGTCACAAAATGCATATCATTTGATAGATCTGCTCATGCTGAACAACTTTGCCTCTAGAACCATTGCTGTCAATCAAACCGTTCATTAAATATTCATAAATATGTTAAAAACCTACTTTTGCGAACTAGTCCCTGGTTTTTCGCCCGATCGGAACCAGACCAGTCTAGGACAATTCTATGGACTCTCTAGATCAATAATTATCAAAAAAAAGTTTAACTTTTGTATTTGTATGGCTGTAATAGGGTCATTTATAAAATGGGCGTGGCAAAATACACTAAAAAGCCTATAAATCCTAAATGAAAACTCAGAACTTCACAAAAATTGGTGAGCATATGTGTCATAACATCACAAACAAGCTTGCAAAATTTTATGGAGATCGGACAATAGTTGGCGCTATAACTGTTAAAAGGCTTTAAAACCATATATTTCCTATGGTAAACTGCCTGTATTGGCTGTAAATGGTCTTTTCCATGTCTGATCATATAATTTTCATATCATAATGTTAAAAACTAGTGCATAACCATTCTCTGGACTCACTAGAACAATAGTTGTCAGAAAAAGTTGAACTACTTCATTTGGATAGCTATAATAGGTTCACTTCAAAATGTGGCCTTTACCAAGTGTCCCCGAAAGCCTATATCTCTTTAATGAATGTTCAAACCTTCTTAAAAACAAGTCAGAACATGTGAAATATCACTCTGAACATGCATGGAAATTTTCAGACAGATCGGACAAAATTTGCCTCTATAACAGTTAAAAAGGTGAAAATGATATGAATATAATGGTATATTAAGCCAATAAGTGGTATTTTACTGCCCCCTGCTGTTTAAAATAGTCATTTTGTCATATTGTTCTATAATTTATATTTAGACTTTATAAAATCACTATTTTGACATTTACAATTACATTTAGTCAAAATCCATCTGTTAAAGTATTAGTATTGACAGTTTGATCACATCATATATTTCAAACGTCTGTATCTACAACATAATGTGTGTGTGTAGTCTTAGGTTTCTGAATAAATTCTGAATCATCTGATTAATAGCTTACAAAGACTTTGTGAAATGTTTATAGACCATTCAAATAATATTTTATATAATGACATATCCCAATAGCATTGAAAAAATAACAACATTTGTCTTTGTGTGTGTGTGTGTGTGTGTGTGTGTGTGTGTGTGTGTGTGTGTGTGTAAACATGCATTATGGAGTTAAAATGGAAAAACTGGTTTGCGTTAGTACAGAAAAATGGTGAAAATCAAGAAGTTTAAAGTGAAAGTGAGCCAATATGTGGTCTTCTACTGCCCTTTGCTGGCCATTCTACTTATTAATGAAGTCTACTCACATATGCTTTTGCATTCATTAGACACTAAAAATCACTTATATAACAATAAAACACAAAAAAATCACTTATATAACAATTACTATTGTAGCACAATCATATTTTGTCAGAGTTTATCACTTCATTTTTACTGATACTTCACATAATTGCTAGCAATGTGGTAAATCATGGTTAAATCACACTAAAAACATGGAAATCATAATAAATAATACTAGAATGTGGTGTATCAAGGTAAATCATACTACAATCCTGGTACATCATTCTAGAACATGGTATATCATGGTACATCATGCTAGAACATGGTAAATCATGGTAAACTATGCTAGAACAGGGTAAATCATGGTAAGCCATGATAAATCATAATAAACTATGGTAAATCATGTTAGAATGTGGTATATCATGGTAAATCATGCTATAACATGGTAAATCATGGTAAACTATGCTAGAACAGGGTAAATCATGGTAAACTATGATAAATCATTGTAAACTATGATAAATCATGATAAACTATGGTAATCCATGCTAGAATCACAGTAAACAATGGTAAATCATACTAGAATGTAGTATATCATGGTAAATTATGCTAGAATATGGCAAATCATGCTAGAATCATAGTAAATAATACTAGAATGTGCTAAATTGTTGTGGGAGGAGCCTATTTTACTAAAATGGCTATAACTCAAGAAGTAAATGAGATATCTTCACCAAACTCAGTACACATGTGTATGGGTTCAATTTGAGGTCACAGTAAACAATTTTATGGAGATCGGACCATAGCTGGCGCTATAACTGTTAAAAAGCTTTAAAACCATATATATCCCATGGTAAATTGCCTGTATTGGCTGTAAATGGTCTTTTCCATCTATTATGTCAGTGGTTACATGCTTATTAAATAAATCTTAATAACTTTTGATACTTTTGTGCTTAAATGCCTTAAAGGCCTTATCTGCTTGAACCCCGATAAATGCTGCTTGCAGCTTTAATTATTATTATTATTCTCCCCTAAAACGCATCGTGCAGCCCAAACCGTAAATGCTGGAACCTTGAAACTTGGCCAAATGGTAGTACTCAATTTGGGGAGAACCTATCAAAGTATGACGCCGATTGGCCCATAGGTGGCGCTATAGCAACCAAAAGCGCGAAACTGCTCATAACTCCTAGACGGTATGTCGTAGACTCAAGTGTCTTATATCATTGGAAAGCTGGACACCTGAAGGTCAAAACGTATATCTCCGATTTCATTTTTGATATGCAAATTTTTCCGCCATTTTGAATTTTGTCAAAAACCTACTTTTGCGAACTAGTCCCTGGTTTTTTGCCCGATCGGATCCAAACCAGTGCAGAAATGTTCTCTGGAGTTTGAATATCAATAATTATCGAAAAAAAGTCGAAATTTCGATTCCTGGTCGCTAGGGGGTGATAAATTAATGTTGTGGGAGGAGCCTATTTTACTAAAATGGCTATAACTCAAAAAGGAAATGAGATATCTTCACCAAACTTGGTGCACATGTGTATGAGTTCAATCTGGGGTCACAGTAAAAAAATCGCGGCGATTGGCCACATGGTGGCGCTATAACATGAAAAAAACATAAAACAGGCTATAACCACCTGACCGTTAGTCCGATTGACTTGAAAATTGGTATGCAGTGTCTTGGTCCAAGGTGCCATGTATGTCTATGAGGACATTGGCGTATCTCAAAAAACATGGCCGCCATCGGCCAATGAAGTTTGAGCACCGATTAGACAAGGTTAACGGAGGCCGATCGGAACGAAACTCGATGGGCATGTTCGTCTCATGGCCCTAGAGGTCTGTAAGAATTTTGAAAGATATCGGCCACTAGTTGGCGCTAACGAGTTTTATGGCTCTGTAATCACGTGGTGTTACACTCATCCACACAATATGCACATCATTTGATAGATCTGCTCATGCTGAACAACTTTGCCTCAAGAACCATTGCTGTCAATCAAACCGTTCATTAAATATTCACGAATATGTCTAAAACCTACTTTTGCGAACTAGTCCTAGGTTTTTCGCCCGATCGGAACCAGACCAGTCTAGGACAATTCTCTGGACTCTCTAGATCAATAATTATCAAAAAAAAGTTGAACTTTTGCATTTGTATGGCTGTAATAGGGTCATTTATAAAATGGGTGTGGCAAAATACACTCAAAAGCCTATAAATCCTAAATGAAAACTCAGAACTTCACAAAAATTGGTCAGCCTATGTGTCATAACATCATTAACAAGCATGCAAAATTTTATGGAGATCGGACGATAGGTGGCGCTATAACCTTTAAAAAGCTTTAAAACCATATATTTCCTATGGTATGTTGCTTGTATTGGCTGTAAATGGTCTTTTCCATCTCTGATCATATAATTTTCATATCATAATGTTCAAAACTAGTGCAATACAATTCTCTGGACTCACTAGATCAATAATTGTCAGAAAAAGTTGAACTACTTCATTTGGATAGCTATAATAGGTTCACTTCAAAATGTAGCCTTTACCAAGTGTCCCCGAAAGCCTATATCTCTTTAATGAATGTTCAAACCTTCTTAAAAACAAGTCAGAACATGTGAAATATCACTCTGAACATGCATGGAAATTTTCAGACAGATCGGACAAAATTTGCCTCTATAACAGTTAAAAAGGTGAAAATGATATGAATATAATGGTATATTAAGCCAATAAGTGGTATTTTACTGCCCCCTGCTGTTTAAAATAGTCATTTTGTCATATTGTTCTATAATTTATATTTAGACTTTATAAAATCACTATTTTGACATTTACAATTACATTTAGTCAAAATCCATCTGTTAAAGTATTAGTATTGACAGTTTGATCACATCATATATTTCAAACGTCTGTATCTACAACATAATGTGTGTGTGTAGTCTTAGGTTTCTGAATAAATTCTGAATCATCTGATTAATAGCTTACAAAGACTTTGTGAAATGTTTATAGACCATTCAAATAATATTTTATATAATGACATATCCCAATAGCATTGAAAAAATAACAACATTTGTCTTTGTGTGTGTGTGTGTGTGTGTGTGTGTGTGTGTGTGTGTGTGTGTGTGTGTAAACATGCATTATGGAGTTAAAATGGAAAAACTGGTTTGCTTTAGTACAGAAAAATGGTGAAAATCAAGAAGTTTAAAGTGAAAGTGAGCCAATATGTGGTCTTCTACTGCCCTCTGCTGGCCATTCTACTTATTAATGAAGTCTACTCACATATGCTTTTGCATTCATTAGACACTAAAAATCACTTATATAACAATAAAACACAAAAAAATCACTTATATAACAATTACTATTGTAGCACAATCATATTTTGTCAGAGTTTATCACTTCATTTTTACTGATACTTCACATAATTGCTAGCAATGTGGTAAATCATGGTTAAATCACACTAAAAACATGGAAATCATAATAAATAATACTAGAATGTGGTGTATCAAGGTAAATCATACTACAATCCTGGTACATCATTCTAGAACATGGTATATCATGGTACATCATGCTAGAACATGGTAAATCATGGTAAACTATGCTAGAACAGGGTAAATCATGGTAAGCCATGATAAATCATAATAAACTATGGTAAATCATGTTAGAATGTGGTATATCATGGTAAATCATGCTATAACATGGTAAATCATGGTAAACTATGCTAGAACAGGGTAAATCATGGTAAACTATGATAAATCATTGTAAACTATGATAAATCATGATAAACTATGGTAATCCATGCTAGAATCACAGTAAACAATGGTAAATCATACTAGAATGTAGTATATCATGGTAAATTATGCTAGAATATGGCAAATCATGCTAGAATCATAGTAAATAATACTAGAATGTGCTAAATTGTTGTGGGAGGAGCCTATTTTACTAAAATGGCTATAACTCAAGAAGTAAATGAGATATCTTCACCAAACTCAGTACACATGTGTATGGGTTCAATTTGAGGTCACAGTAAACAATTTTATGGAGATCGGACCATAGCTGGCGCTATAACTGTTAAAAAGCTTTAAAACCATATATATCCCATGGTAAATTGCCTGTATTGGCTGTAAATGGTCTTTTCCATCTATTATGTCAGTGGTTACATGCTTATTAAATAAATCTTAATAACTTTTGATACTTTTGTGCTTAAATGCCTTAAAGGCCTTATCTGCTTGAACCCCGATAAATGCTGCTTGCAGCTTTAATTATTAGGGGTTCAAGCATGAAATGCTGAAACCCTATTGTAATTGTAAGGATTCGTAAAACGCATCGTGCAGGACAAACCGTAAGGCCTAGAGACTTGAAACCTGGCCAGATGCTAGGCCTCAATTTGGGGACAACCTATCAGAGTATGACCCCGATTGGCCCATAGGTGGCGCTACAGCAACCAAAAGTTCAAAATCGCTCATAACTCTTAGACCGTTTGTCCCAGGATCAAGTGTCGTATATCGTTGGAATCCTTGGCTCGAGGCGGACAAAATGGCTATCTCCGATTTGGATGTAGGCAGGGAAAATTTTCTGCTATGTCGGATTTTGTCCAAAACCTACTTTTGCGAACTAGTCCCTGGTTTTTCGCCCGATCGGAACCAAACCAGTCTAGGACAATTCTCTGGACTCTCTAGATCAATAATTATCAAAAAAAAGTTGAACTTTGCCATTTGGGTGGCTGTAACAGGGTCATTTAGAAAAGGGGCGTGGCAAAATACACTAAAAAGCCTATAAATCCCAAATGAAAACTCAGAACTTCACCAAAATTGATGAGCATATGTGTCAGAACATGCTGAGGAAGCATGCAGAGTTTCATGGAGATCGGACCACAGGTGGCGCTATAACTGGCAAAAAGCCTTCATTCTTATTAGGGGTTCAAGCATGAAATGCTGAAACCCTATTGTAATTGTAAGGATTCGTAAAACGCATCGTGCAGGACAAACCGTAAGGCCTAGAGACTTGAAACCTGGCCAGATGGTAGGCCTCAATTTGGGGACAACCTATCAGAGTATGACCCCGATTGGCCCATAGGTGGCGCTACAGCAACCAAAAGTTCAAAATCGCTCATAACTCTTAGACCGTTTGTCCCAGGATCAAGTGTCGTATATCGTTGGAATCCTTGGCTCGAGGCGGACAAAATGGCTATCTCCGATTTGGATGTAGGCAGGGAAAATTTTCTGCTATGTCGGATTTTGTCCAAAACCTACTTTTGCGAACTAGTCCCTGGTTTTTCGCCCGATCGGAACCAAACCAGTCTAGGACAATTCTCTGGACTCTCTAGATCAATAATTATCAAAAAAAAGTTGAACTTTGCCATTTGGGTGGCTGTAACAGGGTCATTTAGAAAAGGGGCGTGGCAAAATACACTAAAAAGCCTATAAATCCCAAATGAAAACTCAGAACTTCACCAAAATTGATGAGCATATGTGTCAGAACATGCTGAGGAAGCATGCAGAGTTTCATGGAGATCGGACCACAGGTGGCGCTATAACTGGCAAAAAGCCTTCATTCTTATTAGGGGTTCAAGCATGAAATGCTGAAACCCTATTGTAATTGTAAGGATTCGTAAAACGCATCGTGCAGGACAAACCGTAAGGCCTAGAGACTTGAAACCTGGCCAGATGGTAGGCCTCAATTTGGGGACAACCTATCAGAGTATGACCCCGATTGGCCCATAGGTGGCGCTACAGCAACCAAAAGTTCAAAATCGCTCATAACTCTTAGACCGTTTGTCCCAGGATCAAGTGTCGTATATCGTTGGAATCCTTGGCTCGAGGCGGACAAAATGGCTATCTCCGATTTGGATGTAGGCAGGGAAAATTTTCTGCTATGTCGGATTTTGTCCAAAACCTACTTTTGCGAACTAGTCCCTGGTTTTTCGCCCGATCGGAACCAAACCAGTCTAGGACAATTCTCTGGACTCTCTAGATCAATAATTATCAAAAAAAAAGTTGAACTTTGCCATTTGGGTGGCTGTAACAGGGTCATTTAGAAAAGGGGCGTGGCAAAATACACTAAAAAGCCTATAAATCCCAAATGAAAACTCAGAACTTCACCAAAATTGATGAGCATATGTGTCAGAACATGCTGAGGAAGCATGCAGAGTTTCATGGAGATCGGACCACAGGTGGCGCTATAACTGGCAAAAAGCCTTCATTCTTATTAGGGGTTCAAGCATGAAATGCTGAAACCCTATTGTAATTGTAAGGATTCGTAAAACGCATCGTGCAGGACAAACCGTAAGGCCTAGAGACTTGAAACCTGGCCAGATGGTAGGCCTCAATTTGGGGACAACCTATCAGAGTATGACCCCGATTGGCCCATAGGTGGCGCTACAGCAACCAAAAGTTCAAAATCGCTCATAACTCTTAGACCGTTTGTCCCAGGATCAAGTGTCGTATATCGTTGGAATCCTTGGCTCGAGGCGGACAAAATGGCTATCTCCGATTTGGATGTAGGCAGGGAAAATTTTCTGCTATGTCGGATTTTGTCCAAAACCTACTTTTGCGAACTAGTCCCTGGTTTTTCGCCCGATCGGAACCAAACCAGTCTAGGACAATTCTCTGGACTCTCTAGATCAATAATTATCAAAAAAAAGTTGAACTTTGCCATTTGGGTGGCTGTAACAGGGTCATTTAGAAAAGGGGCGTGGCAAAATACACTAAAAAGCCTATAAATCCCAAATGAAAACTCAGAACTTCACCAAAATTGATGAGCATATGTGTCAGAACATGCTGAGGAAGCATGCAGAGTTTCATGGAGATCGGACCACAGGTGGCGCTATAACTGGCAAAAAGCCTTCATTCTTATTAGGGGTTCAAGCATGAAATGCTGAAACCCTATTGTAATTGTAAGGATTCGTAAAACGCATCGTGCAGGACAAACCGTAAGGCCTAGAGACTTGAAACCTGGCCAGATGGTAGGCCTCAATTTGGGGACAACCTATCAGAGTATGACCCCGATTGGCCCATAGGTGGCGCTACAGCAACCAAAAGTTCAAAATCGCTCATAACTCTTAGACCGTTTGTCCCAGGATCAAGTGTCGTATATCGTTGGAATCCTTGGCTCGAGGCGGACAAAATGGCTATCTCCGATTTGGATGTAGGCAGGGAAAATTTTCTGCTATGTCGGATTTTGTCCAAAACCTACTTTTGCGAACTAGTCCCTGGTTTTTCACTAGAAAAAACTAATTCCCATTCATTCACTTCAATTGTAAGATGAAGGCTGTAATTCCACTGTTGTCAACTAGAGGGAGCAGCAGTATTAGACATAGTATTAATCTTTTTATCAGCTTTCAGCTTTGGCCAACAAGCAAATGCTTAAAGCTATTTATTATTATTATTATGGACTGATAATACAGATCACAAAGAAATATGTGAAATGGTTAGACCATTAAAAGATATTTTCACAATAACATCCCAAAAACATTGAAAACATATTTGTCTTGTGTGTGTGTGTGTGTGTGTGTGTGTGTCTGTGTGTGTCTGTGTGTGTAAGCATGCTTAATGGAAAGAACATGGAGAAACTCCTTTGTTTTACTGGTGGATAAAAAAGTATTTCAAATGAGAGTGAGTCAATTAGTGGTCTTCTACTGCCCTCTGCAGGACATTCTACTTATAAAAATATTTTTACCTGTGCAATTTGCATACATTTTTATACTATATAAAATTGCTTGCATGAAAATCACCTATTATAGCACAATCATGTTTTGTCAGTTTATCACTTCATTTGTACTGAGCTCTCAGTTTGAACAATTCTGCCTCTCAGTGATTAATTTGAAATCTGAAAATGGTGTTATACAGAGGAGATTTGCAATTATCATTTTGTTACCTATCTTTTATTTAAAATATCTACATCTACAACCAAATGTGTTTGCGTGTGTGTTGAAGCATGGTTAGTGTATTAAGTATTATTGTTTAAGTATTATTGTTTTCATTTACATTTAACCACCAGAAGACCACTCATTGCTTCATTCTGCTTACTAAAATATTATTTTCCAGTTAGTTTCCATTTGAAATATTGTTTAAACTTTATAAAATCATTAAAATAACATTTCAAATCATATTTTGTCTGTTTATAAATCCCACAGACTCACATTGGCTGCAATACTAATGTTTTGAAAGACACAGACCTGATAGTCTAATCTTTGTGTATTGTGCATATAGTATTGATATTATTACTATTGCAAATCATGTTATTGTAACTCATATCTTAACAGAATATTATTTGTAATTTTAATTCTTTATTTCTTAATTGTTTTTTTCTGATTACTACAGATATTATCAACAAAGATATCAACTACACCTTCACTTTTAATATTGATAAGCTGCACACACAGCGCAATCACACACCCACTAATGCATTCAAATAAATGTAATCTTACTGTGCTACTTTATCTGTACATGATTAGAATGAACAGACATCTAAGAATATTTTTCTTCTTTTGTTAAAGCCATTTCAGACTACAAGTAAGCATTTTATTACTAATCAACTATTTTAAAGGTGCCATACAATTGAAAACTGTATTTATCTTGGCATAGTTGAATGGTAAGAGTTCTGGACATGGAACTGACATACTGTGAGCCTCAAACACCATTGTTTCCTCCTTCATGTGTAAATCTTCTGTTTGCAAAAGACCGCTGAAAAATGAGTGAATTACAGCATAACACCAACTGTGACGTTGGAGTCGGGATCATTCATATGTATACCCCCCCAATTTGCATATACCAGCCCATGTTCTAGGCCAGGCAGTGTTAACGTGGACCTGCACAGCCGAATCATCAGAAGTTCTGCAGGTATTGTGAAGAAGCAAGCAAGGACAATAGTGAAAATGTCAGATCATGGATATAAATGTTATGTTCGAGGCTGTGCTGCGGATTTCAGAACTTTTCATTCCCTTCCCACAAAAGAGAACTGCCAACAGGCATGGTTGATTTTTACAACAGGATACCTTACCATTTTAATTCAAAGCTGTTAGTTTGCTCTGCCCATTTCACCACTGACAGTTTTTCTAACCTGGGACAATATCAAGCAGGTTTCGCTCATCGTTTGATACTGAAGAAGGGGGCAGTTCCAACTAATGTTATATTTCCATTACAACATCCTTTACCCATTGGGTAGCCATAATAGGATCATTTAGAAAATGTGTATGGCAAAAAACACTCAAAAGCCTGTAAATCCTAAACGAAAACTCAGACAACTCACTAAACTGCCTTATGTGCTTAAAGACCCTAAATGCTTGAACCCCGATAAATGCTGCTTGCAGCTTTAATTATTATTATTATTATTATTTTCCGCTAAAACGCATCGTGCAGGCCAAACCGTAAGATCAGGAACCTTGAAACTTGGCCATATGGTAGTCCTCAATTTGGGGAGAACCTATCAAAGTATGACCCCGATTGGCCCATAGGTGGCGCTATAGCGACCAAAAGCGCGAAACTGCTCATAACTCCTAGACCGTATGTTGTAGACTCAAGTGTCTTATATCATTGGAAAGCTGGACGCCTGAAGGTCAAAACGTATATCTCCGATTTCATTTACGGTATGCAAATTTTCCGCCATTTTGAATTATGTCAAAAACCTACTTTTGCGAACTAGTCCCTGGTTTTGTGTCCGATTGGAACCAAACCAGTGCAGAAATGTTCTCTGGAGTCTGAATATCAATAATTATCGAAAAAAAGTTGAAATTTCGATTCCTGGTCACTAGGGGTTGATAAATTTATTTTGTGGGAGGAGCCTATTTTACTAAAATGGCTATAACTCGAGAAGTAAATGAGATATCTTTACCAAACTTGGTACACATGTGTATGAGTTCAGTCTGGGGTCACAGTAAAGACATCACGACGATTGAACACTAGGTGGCGCTATAACAGGAAAAAAACATGAAAAGGGCTATAACTACCTGACCGTTAGTCCGATTGACTTGAAAATTGGTATGCAGTGTCTTGGTCCAAGGTGCCATGTATGTCTATGAGGACATTGGCGTATCTCAAAAAACATGGCCGCCATCGACCAATGAAATTTGAGCACCTATTAGACAAGGTTAATGGAGGCCGATCGGAACAAAACTCGATGGGCATGTTCAACTCATGGCCCTAGAGGTCTGTAAGAGTTTTGAAAGAAATCGGCCACTAGTTGGCGCTAACGAGTTTTACGGCTCTGTAATCACGTGGTGTTACACTTATCGTCACAAAATGCATATCATTTGATAGATCTGCTCATGCTGAACAACTTTGCCTCAAGAACCAATGCTGTCAATCAAACCGTTCATTAAATATTCAAGAATATGTTCAAAACCTACTTTTGCGAACTAGTCCTAGGTTTTTCGCCCGATCGGAACCAGAACAGTGTAGGACAATTCTCTGGACTCTCTAGATCAATAATTATCAAAAAAAAGTTGAACTTTTGCATTTGGATGGCTGTAATAGGGTCATTTATAAAATGGGTGTGGCAAAATGCACTAAGAAGCCTATAAATCCTAAATGAAAACTCAGAACTTCACAAAAATTGGTGAGCATATGTGACATATCATCATTAACAAGCATGCAAAATTTTATGGAGATCGGACCAAATGTGGCGCTATAACAGTTAAAAGGCTTTAAAACCATATGTTTCCTATGGTAAACTGCCTGTATTGGCTGTAAATGGTCTTTTCCATCTCTGATCATATAATTTTCATATCATAATGTTCAAAACTAGTGCAATACAATTCTCTGTACTCACTAGATCAATAATTGTCAGAAAAAGTTGAACTACTTCATTTGGTTAGCTATAATAGGTTCACTTCAAAATGTGGCCTTTACCAAGTGTCGCCGAAAGCCTATTTCTCTTTAATCAATGCTCAGACCTTCTTAAAAACAAGTCAGAACATGTGAAATATCACTCTGAACATGCATGAACATTTTCAGACAGATCGGACAAAATTTGCCTCTATAACAGTTAAAAAGGTGAAAATGATATGAATATAATGGCATATTAAGCCAATAAGTGGTATTTTACTGCCCCCTGCTGTTTAAAATAGTAATTTTGTCATATTGTTCTATAATTTATATTTAGACTTTATAAAATCACTATTTTAACATTTACAATTACATTTAGTCAAAATCCATCTGTTAAAGTATTAGTATTGACAGTTTGATCACATCATATAGTTCAAATGTCTGTATCTACAACATAATGTGTGTGTGTAGTCTTAGGTTTCGGTATAAATTCTGAATCATCTGATTAATAAATAAAACTTAATAACTTTTGATGCTTTTGTGCTTAAAAACCTTAAACGCCTTAATAGCTTGAACCCCGATAAATGCTGCTTGCAGCTTTAATTATTATTATTATTCTTCTGCCGTAAAACGCATCGTGCAGCCCAAACCGTAAGTGCTAGAGACTTGAAACTTGGCCAGAAGGTAGTACAAAAATCGAGGAGAGGTTCAGAGAGTATGACCCCGATTGGCCCATAGGTGGCGCTATAGCGCAAAAAAACAAAAAAAATTCATGTTTTTGCTTAAATCTCCTTAACCCTTTGTCGCAGACTCAAGTGTCTTATATCACTGTAATCCTTGGCTCAAGACGGACAAAATGTATATCTCCAATTTCATTTCCGGTATGCAAATTTTTCCGCCATTTTGAATTTTGTCCAAAACCTACTTTTGTGAACTATTAGAGGGGTTTTTTGGCCAATCGGAACCAAACCAGTGCAGAAATGTTCTCTGGAGTCTGAATATCAATAATTATCGAAAAAAAGTTGAAATTTTGATTCACGGTCGCTAAGGGGCGCCAAAACGTTCGAAGTAGGCGGAGCCAGATTACTAAAATGGTTATAACTCGTGAACGAAATGAGATATTTTCACCAAACTCGGTACACATGTGTATGAGTTCAATCTGGGGTCACAGTAAAATTATCGTGACGATTGAGCACTAGGTGGCGCTATAACATGAAAAAAACATGAAAAGGGCTATAACCACCTGACCGTTAGACCGATTGACTTGAAAATTGGTATGCAGTGTCTTGGTCCAAGGTGCCATGTATGTCTATGAGGACATTGACGTATCTCAAAAAACATGGCCGCCATTGGCCAATGAAGTCGAGCACCTATTAGACAAGGTTAACGGAGGCCGATCGGAACGAAACTCGATGGGCATGTTCGACTCATGGCCCTAGAGGTCTGTAAGAATTTTGAAAGAAATCGGCCACTAGTTGGCGCTAACGAGTTTTATGGCTCTGTAATCACGTGGTGTTACACTTATCGTCACAAAATGCATATCATTTGATAGATCTGCTCATGCTGAACAACTTTGCCTCAGGAACCTTTGCTGTCAATCAAACCGTTCATTAATTATTCATGAATATGTTAAAAAAACAACTTTTGCGAACTAGTCCTAGGTTTTTCGCCCAATCGGAACCAGTCCAGTCTAGGACAATTCTCTGGACTCTCTAGATCAATAATTATCAAAAAAAAGTTGAACTTTTGCATTTGGATGGCTGTAATAGGGTCATTTATAAAATGGGCGTGGCAAAATACACTAAAAAGTCTATAAATCCTAAATAAAAACTCAGAACTT
The DNA here is from genome assembly GCF_949319135.1 of Squalius cephalus. NCBI lineage: Eukaryota > Metazoa > Chordata > Actinopteri > Cypriniformes > Leuciscidae > Squalius > Squalius cephalus. Next base: position 36,268,606 of record NC_137123.1, on the reverse strand, counting down.
CACAAAAATTGGTGAGCATATGTGACATAACATCCTTAACAAGCATGCAACATTTCATGGAGATCAGACAATAGGTGGCGCTATAACTGTTAAAACGCTTTAAAACCATATATTATATGGTAAATTGCCTGTATTGGCTGTAAATGGTCTTTTCCATCTATAACCATATAATGTTCATATAATAATGTTCAAAACCAGTGCAGTGCAATTCTCTGGACTCTCTAGATCAATAATTATCAGAAAAAGTATAACTTCTTTATTTGGATGGCTATAGTGTCACTTCAATATGTAGCCTTGACCAAGTGTCTCCAAAAGCCTATATCTCTTTAACAAGTCAGAACATGTGACTTTTAAGAAGCATGAAAAATTTCAGACAGATCAGACAAAATTTGCCTCTATAACAGTTAAAAAGGTAAAAATGATATAACATGGCATATTAAGTCAATAAGTGGTATTGTACTGCCCCCTGCTGTCATTTTATCATACTACTCCCTAATATTGTAATATAATTCATATTTAGACTTTATAAAATCATTATTTTAACATTTACAATCACATTTTGTCAAAACTCATCTATTGAAGTATTACTATTGACAATCGTGTCAAATTAAGAAATGGAATCCTGAAACGAAAGTAAAAATGGAGGCCGCCATTTAGGCCACGCCCCCCCCAGTACAAATTCACTCATAACTCGAAAACGGAAAGTCGCTGCGCGCTCAAATTTTGATGGTAAGGACCTCTCCGGGCTCATGATCGAAACGTTTGGCCCCCTCCCCCCCGCGGATCGCTGGTCCGCGGGACCCCCGACTTTGAACGGCCGTAACTCCCGACCCAGACCACCCCGAACCTTGTGTGAGAGCTCGTTGGAAAGGGCCCGTCCTTGGCTAGCTTCGATTCAAATGTGGTGTAATTTGCCCAGGGCATTCCAGAGATGAAAGCCCAAAAATATATGCCTTTGAACGGTCATAACTCCCGGGCCCAATCGCCCAAAAACACTGCGATGGTCTCATTCAACAGGACTCGTCACGCACTATCTATGCTCTGAGTTTCAGAATTTTTCGCCTTCTGGTTTCCGAGATATAAGTGAAAAACTAAATTCCCATTCATTCATTCAAACACTTCAACTGTAAGATGGAGGCTGTAATTCCACTGTTGTCAACTAGAGGGAGCAGCAGTATTAGACATAGTATTAATCTTTTTATAAGCTTTCAGCTTTGGCCAACAAACAAATGCTTAAAGCTATTTTTTATTTATTTATTATTATTGGACTGATAATATAGATCACAATGAAATATGTGAAATGGTTAGACCATTAAAAGTTTTTTTTTTTTTTTTTTTTTCACAATAACATCCTAAAGTGTGTGTAAGAATGCATTATTGAGTTAACATGGAAAAACTGTTTTGCTTTAGTGCAGAAAACTGGTGAAAATCATGAAGTTTAAAGGGAAAGTGAGCCAATAAGTGGTCTTCTAGTGCCCTCTTTCAATATATTGCAGATATGCTCACTGAATATAAACCCAACAGATCACTCAGATCACTAGGATCATATCAGCTAGAAATACCAAGGGTTCACTCTAAGCATGGCGAGTCCGCTTTTAGCTATTATGCCAGCCGCAGCTGGAACCAGCTTCCAGAGGAGATCAGATGTGCTCCTACAGTAGTCACATTCAAATCCAGACTCAAAACACATCTGTTTAGCTGTGCATTTACTGAATGAGCACTGTGCCAATGTTCGTCCGACTGTACTGTACTGTATTTTATTTTTTATTTTTCTAAACTGTTTTAATTATTCTTATTTCTTTGTATTATTTTTAATTTTAATTTCTTCTATGTAAAGCACTTTGAATTGCCATTGTGTATGAAATGTGCTATATAAATAAACTTGCCTTGCCTTGCCTAGAAACATGATAAATCATAGTAAATAATACTAGAGTGTGGTGTATCAAGGTAAATCATGCTAGAACATGGTAAATCATGGTAAACTATGCTAGAACAGGGTAAATCATGGTAAACCATGATAAATCATGATAAACTATGGTAAATCATGCTAGAATGTGTTATATCATGGTAAATCATGCTAGAACATGGTCTTTTCCATCTATGATGTCAGTGGTTACATGCTTGCTAAATAAAACTTGATGTCTTTTGATGCTTTTGTGCTTAAAGGCCTTAACTGCTTGAACCCCGATAAATGCTGCTTGCAGCTTTAATTTCTTACTATTTCACTGTATGTTGTTGTTAGCCTACTTTCTCCTCCCACATTTAGCTACTTGAAGAAACTACTTAATTACAACTTTACATCTTCATACCACAACAACGTAAACACCGGTCAATTACCATAGAAAGTATTTAATTTTTATTTATCATGAATGATAAAGCATGTATTACACTGAAGGCTAGAATGCCTACTCTTTCTGTTCACTTCTTTTGTGATTTCTTTCTTTCTTTAAATGCTGTCTGTCAGTGAAGAGGGGTTTTTCAATCTATTGACTAGTTGTGTGAGTCTAAACTGAATATTTGGCCAGACATTTCTTTGTTTTGTTTTTTTTATTAGGGGGTGCTTAATGTCAGCTCCCTAGACTTTGCAACTCTAATCTGAGCTCTAACTTTAACCACGCTGAGATTTAAGCAACAAAAATTGTTAACCCAAGCAGTTCTCTCAGATTCTCCACCTCTGCAGAGCTGGCTAAACTAGGCCGGGATGTTCCCGCCTGAGATAGCCATGTCAACACTGTCAGTGTTACCCACATTTAGCCAGGAGCAAGAGGAGATTACTCTTAGGGGAGAGTGGGGGATTAGACATTGTTCAGCGGCTTGTTTTGAGGTGGATGAAAGGAGCATTGACTCAGACATAGACAGTCATTCATGCAGGTTCACAACAACCATGTCCTCATGTAGACGTCACAGCATTTCCAGGATGATTTTGCACAGCCTCATTTGTTTTTGGGTGTCTGACAATTAAAGGCCTAGATTTTAACTCATCGCAGTGGAAGTTTTTTTAACCCGTTATTAAATCCACAGCTTAGACTCTTTCTTAGAGGACTCAGTTGCTCACTTATTCCACAGTTGGAGGTGCTGTGACATCTCTATCCAGTGATGCGCAAGCTAGCGGAGATGCTATGTCATGCGTGCATTAAATCAGCATTGCGTGACTATTACCCGGTTCCAAGCATCACTCACTGCTGCCTAGAGCTTTCAGCATTACAAACTACATTATAGGCTGCAGACATGGTTGTTGGTACCGTCATCACGCAAACCCTAAATCTCATCAGCTGAATAAAAAAGGGAGGGTCACCATCCAATTCATCTACTTGCATGCAAGCCTGAGCCTTTTGGCAGTTGTAGCTTTGCATCCTTGCTGCTCATTGACCCTGAAACATATTGGAATTTGTGTAAATTACCAAGGATTAAATTAACCAAGGTTAACCGAGGTTTTAAGCTTTAACTATTGTTATTTCAGGCAATCACATGAGTATACCCACAGACAATGCTTTGTCAATGCCTTACATTCAACTTCAAATTGCAATTATTTATACTGTTTACTACAATTTTAATTCAAATTAAGTTTAAATTCAGGAATTGAACTGGAATATAAAAAGCATTCTCAATTAAATGTTGAATGGTGCACCACCCTGCTGCATTGACAAAGTTTCATCATGACCTCACAGTTACTTTCAATTACAAGTGTGGTTTATGACTTTATTTCATTAACTTTTTAACAAGTCTGGCAATATGGGAATTTAGTCTTATAGTCTTTTTTAACAGATTCCACGTCTCTATCCTTGACTATATGGTCTCACTCCACATTATCTTAAAGCAAGTGTATTAAACATTCCTGAAGAGGACAGTCCTCTTGAGAAGTCCACATTATTCTTGAAGGATTACGGGCTAATGTTCTATTTTGCTTCAAGAAACAAATATTAAATCTTACACAAATGTCATGTGTAATCATCATCTTTGCTCCAGCCATTATCACTGGCTGCATCTTATCTCCCATTTGCCATCTCCTTTCATGTAAATTAAGGTGAAGTCTTGAAGTGCTTTGCCATCATTTTACCAGTCAGTTGTCAGATTATGTAATTCATACACTTCAGGATCACCCAAGACCTAGCAAAGAAAGACTCTGAGATTTCCTCCATTTCTTTGGTCTGTGACTATAATTCCAATGAGATTATCAGGGAATTATTATCAGGATTAGCCCATCTGTGGACAGTAGATGGTTAAAACTGCTGCTAGCTCCATCCCTCCTGACATTATACCCTTTCCCTCGCTTATCTTTAAATATGACTGTGTTTAAATATGACTGTGCATCATGGGTTAATCACTCATGCTGGTCTGGAACTGTCACTAAAAATGTCATAAAAAGAAGGTACATTTAATAATAAAATGCCATCCAAATAAAATATGAGAAGTTTTTTTTTTCTTTTCTGTGTATGCGCATGTTTTATTTTAGAAAACACAAGTGTCAAAAGGTATTTTGTACTAAGCGAAGAAAGAATAAGATCTTTGTTGTGAGTACCTTCGGGTTTTAATAGTGTTTTGGACATTTTTTTTTAATGGGTTTAGTTCATAAAAATTGATTTGTAAAAGGCTGCTGGATAACGTTCAAGATAATTTGACGTCAGGGGTTCTACTACAGTGCAGCTACATTTTTTCTCAACAATTTTGCATTCTCTTTGTTGCTTGTGGTTATACATTTTTGTTTCAAATGGAGCTTTAAATATATCTTCTCTTTTTTTCTCCCCCTTACTTTCAGATTGAGCAAGAAGCAGAGGTTATTCCTCCTGGTACTGAGGGAAAGTGGAAGCTCAACCAGTAACTAGACTGGACTGGTCTGGTCTGGACTATGCTGCTGTAAATGAACTGTGACCTTTGTAACTCATCCTAAAGCTGAACGTCCGATGGCTGGGTTGTGATTATTCTAGTGAGGCCACTTTAACATGCTACTCCTGCACCATTTTTCTACAAAGCTGCTGCTCTGTTGGTAACAAGAGTCACGAAACATACATGCCACTTCACTTGTATGTTTGAACTTTTAATTGTTGTTGATGTGAACACTTTTCTTTTTTTTAATTCAGAACAATAATTGGAATATAGTTTACCCTGAAATATGTAATCTTCATTTACCTGACATAAACAACTGTAAGGTTCTTATTGCCCCATCCCATGAATAGCTACAATTGTGGTATTTTAGTCATTTTAAATGATGACTAAAAGATTTCCACAAGTCCTTTCTTAGGAAAAGACTTGTACTGATGTATGTAATTTAGAAGAGATAAAGAATTCCTACTTATTTTTTCCTCAAATTGAATGTTCTCACATGACCAATCCAAAGCCTTACACTCTGTCCGCAAAATTGCGACTACTTATCTGGACCTAAACAATGAGAAAATATCAAAACGTGATATTTATTGTATACACTCTATTTTTCTAGATATTTAGTTTATTAAATAAAAACATAGTAAGTTGCTATATAATGGTCCACTTTTGATATTCAGAGTGTCTTACCACATAATCAGAGGTGGTTATTGCAAATAATAATTAATATCTAAACATTATTAGTACATATATGGTCAACCTTTAAATCCAATGTTTTCTCAGAATCATTGTCACTTTCTCACGTTGTTGCATAAAACATGGCCATTCCATGTTCCTCTGCCTCAAGAATTGCATTTAACAGTAATATAATATATGGTAACAGTGACTATTTCCCATTTGCGTAGAAATGGCATGCACTACTAGATGGTATCCATGCACAGGAATTTTGACCACAGAAAATGCCATAAGACACCACCTTCGGCTAAAACAGAAAGAGTAAAATGGAAGTTAATCACTTAAAAAATATTATTAACAGAATTGATAGTTTTTCCAGACAAAGGCTTATTTCAAATGAGCACTTCTTAGTTTTTTACATGTGTGGGTCCAGAATTTGGATGATCATTTCTGTTCCTTTCTGTGCATCACTAACCCTAACCCTAACCCAAAGTTTAATAGTTGGTGACTGTCTTAATATGCTCATATTGGCTCTGTGTTGATAATATCGCAGTGATGTCTCATTCAACTAGATTGTAACACATGACGCATCTGAATGTAGAGCACAAAACCCACTTAGACAGTATGAGTGAACAGATTAGTGGGGCAGAAAAAATTATCACAACAGGAGTAATTTTAGCCATTCTCTGCTTTTCCCTGAATGTTGTGAGCTAAATACAAAAATGTGATCAGCTTAACATTTTCATGACATTTAAGATACTTCTCCTCCTACACAAACGGCTAAGCAAATAAAAAAATGCAAGATACTACACATTGCATTTGTGAAACGTGATTTGTTCAAAACTTAATAAATCCCTTATCTAAAAACACATGTATAGCACTGATATAGACGTGTTGATGCTTTTTAAAATGTTATGTTTAAAGTCCTAAATAAGAGTGACACATGACACAATGCTACTTTATTATGTAATTTCTTGAGGTAATGGTACTCATTCTTCTTGATTCTTAGGAAGGTCTTGCTTCTTGGGTAGCATTAATTCACTCTTTGTATATGCAATTCTTACTAATCAGATTAGTTTACAAAGTGGAACCAAATGTATAAATATTATGTTAATATATTTCTTAAAATATTTTGCAGAGATATTGAATTTATGCTGTTTTGTACATTTCATTCTGCCAACTTTTAAAACTTGTTTTATTTTTCTTTATGAAACAAATCTATATATTCAATATATATATATATATATATATATTCTATATATATATATATATATATATATATATATATATATATATATATATATATATATATATATATATATATATATATATATTCAACAGTGTTCTTGAAGATCTTGAGTCTAAGTATAAATATATAAATATATATATATATTGTTTGTATGTATCAAAGGGTTAATATATTTTCAATATTTGCCAGGATTAATTGAACAAGCTGTCTTCCATTGTACAAATATCACATACTGTTTATTGTCATGCTGTTAAGAGATCATTTAAAATATTCTAGATAAATATTGCTTTTGTTTGTGTTGCAAAATAGTCACATGCAATAATACAAATGATAAATATTGTTATTTAAGGAAAATAAAATGTTTTATTGTTTTTTTTGTTTCTTATATCCTTTCTACAAAACCTAGAACACCTAGTGATGCAAACTTGTTATATAAACATACATATTTTGAAATAATTCCCACCTCTTTACTGACACTGTGTCCCTAAGCTTGAGGGTAATAGAGGAAGGAACACACAGTTCATTCATAAACAAGTAGACAGATTACTTCCTGTTGAATGAGCAGGACAAAAGCAAGTGTTTTCCTGTTCATATCATAATTCCCAGGCTCGAATTTATATAACAGGATGCTAATGAATCAATATATTCCATGTGCTAGACTGAAGTACAGTCCAGATCCACATGCAGGAAGCAAATAGAGCAATACATCCTTCCTTTTCAGTATCTGGATCATTCCTAACAGAGTAACTTGAGTTCTTTAAGTTAAATAAACAGTTATTCAAGTGTTGTGATTTATGGAAGTATTTCTGGGGTACTCGACTTTCAGGAATATGCAGCACTTTATTAATCATAGCTTGATTATTTATGGTAGAAAAGTTAACAGATGGACCCTAAAAGGTTGGAAATAAATGTGAGATTGGCAGTCTGCTTGCATGAGAGTTTCAGTTTAGAAATAATTTATGTCATTTGTGTAAATTTATAAAACAACTTGGTATGTTCTGTAAATTCATCAAACATTTTAGTCAAACCGACCAAAAATACAAAGCATACTAATACAGCAATTATGTATTTTGTTAAAGAGATTTTGAAAAAAATTAACAGGATACAAAATTATATTGGGAATACAGGGGGAAAAAATGATTACCAGTTAAGAAGATATTCCAAAGTTTTCTTAAAAAAAAACAAATGAAAACAAGAAACATCTGAATTGTTTTTAAATTGTCAGTTTTATTGAAAAGTTCAAAGCATCTGTGGTCGTGAAAAAAAAACATCTGCTCAAATCAAAGCAGTAACAAATTCACCCTATGTTCACTTAATCGTGATTTTGAGATTAAAGCAACATAAATAATAGTGTAGCAAGTCTAAAGACTCTTTATGTTCAATATCAGGTGCGATCTAGATGCATGTATTTTCTTTCATGTGTTCTGGTTGTGTGGGGCTTTAAGGCGTAGGCTGTACTTCTGAAGAACGAGCCTGCGCAGTGTGGGCGGGAGAGGAAAAGGAGTTCCTGAAGTTTGAGGTTCGCTGGACTGTGTGAGGCAAAAGCATCGGCCACACAGGTGCTCACGTTAATAAAAAAGCATTTAAACGCTTAAGTGAGTCTATCATTTTCTCCGATCGCTACACTGGTGTCAGAAGTGAACTGTTTGAATCCAGTTAGTATATGAGATTGCTCTCGTTGTCGTTCCTGAAACACGATGCGGAAGCAGACTAAAGAAAGATTAAGTCCGAGCCAGAAGCAAGCCGGATGTTTCGTGAGGCTTTAGGCGCTTCGGCATGGGCTTCCGATTAATTCGCAACAGAGGAAGACTTCTGGAATCGCACAAGGCTTGTGTGAGGGAGTCTACTTGGAGGATGGCTGTAGACGCCGGGCTTTCGTTGCCGGAGCCAAGTGCCGCCGAGTACTTCCGAACTTTCATGAGGACAACAAACAAACATGGCGGCGCCCACAGAACCGCACTGGTTGCTGATGTAAACAGACATGGCGGCGACCATGGAACCACGCTGGTTGCCGATGTAAACAGACATGGTGGCGCCCACGGAACTGCGCTGGTTGGCGATGTAAATTGACATGGCGGCGCCCACAGAGCTGCGCTGCTTTCCGACATGAATGAACATGGCGGCGCCCGCGATGCCACGGCTATGGTGGCAGTAAAAAAAAAACAAATTCTCAGGTAAAGCTGATTGGGAAGCTTTTCATGTAAACTGGCCAGAGGACCGCAAAGCTCTTGAATTGGCTATGTGTCTCACAGATGATGCTCTGAATTGTTAGACACAATTATAATGCACTTGTTGGGGCACTGCGACAGCGTTTTGGGCAATTTGAGCAGACAGGGCTCCTGTGTTCTGAACTGAGTAATAGCCAGGAGAGCAACTAAGAGTCGTGGCAAATGATATTGAAAATTTGACTCGGCGAGCATATGCCCACATGCCAACGAGAGACCAGTTCATACAAGCCCTTACCTCTGTGGAGCTCCGTAGACAGACACAACTAGCCCACCCTCAAACCCTGCAGGATGCCTTGGAGATGGCTTTGGAGAGGGAGATTGTTTGGGCAACTTGCCTACTGGATGAGAGACAGCGCGAATCTGTGTCGGTGAGGTCTACGGATGTGGGGGAGGGGCTAAGCGAAAGGCCAGCCTGGGTTTCTGAGATTACTGAATTAATTTGCGCGGTGGCACTTCAACCTGGTCAACGTCCCCGCACACGACCAAGGATTTGTTGGGGTTGTGGGCAGACTGGACATTTAGTTCGTCTGTGTCCTAAGCTAGCCAGTAACCAGGGAAATGGGACTATAATTTAGCAGCATTATTTAATGCACTTATGGCTGTTGGATAAAAGCTGTTTTGTAGTCTATTTGTTCTTGTTTTCATGGACCTATATCTCCTGCCTGATGGCAGTAGTCTGAATAGTGTGTGACCAGGGTGAGATGAGTCCTGTATGATGGTTTTGGCCTTTTTGATGCAGCGGGAGCTGTGAAGTTCTTCCAGAGAGGGGAGGGGGCAACCAGTGATTTTCTGTGCTGCCTTTATGACACCCTGGAGCTTTTTCCTCTGTGCCACAGTGCAGCTTGGAAACCACACACAGAGACAGTATGACAGGATGCTCTCAATTGAGCAGCGATAGAAGGACACCAGCAGTTTTTTGGGGATGTTGTTCCTCCTGAGAACTCTTAGAAAGTAGAGTCTCTGCTGGGTCTTCTTCACTAGCTCAGTGGTGTGGACGGCACAGGTCATGTCCTTCATGATGTTGACTCCCAGGAAGCGGAAGTCAGAGACCCTCTCTACACAGGTTCCACCTATGAACAGCGGCTGGATAACCGTTTTCTTCCTCCTGAAGTCCACAATGAGTTCCTTGGTCTTTGATGTATTGAGGAGCAAGTTGTTAACTCTGCACCACCCCACCAATTTCTCCACCTCGTCTCTGTAATTGGACTCATCCCTCCTTGTGATGAGCCCCACTACTGTGGTATCATCAGCAAATTTGACAAAGGTGTTGCTCTGATGAGCAGGGGTGCAGTCGTGGGTGTAGAGGGTATAGAGCAGGGGACTCAGCACACAGCCCTGCGGAGAGTCAGTGCTGAGGCTGAGGGCCGTGGATGTATGGGGGCCCATTCTTACCCTCTGAGTGCGGTCTGACAGAAAGTCCTTAATCCATAGGCAGGTGGAGTGTGGTATTCCAATGTTGGACAGTTTGGACACCAGTCTGTAGGGGAGGATGGTATTAAAAGCAGAGCTAAAGTCTATGAAGAGTAACCGGGCATAGCTCCCCTGCTGCTCCAGGTGGGACAGTGCAGCATGGAGGGCTGTAGCCACGGCATCCTCAGTCGATCTGTTCGCCCTGTAAGCAAACTGGTGTTGGTCAAAGGTAGGAGGATAAAAAGACATGATGTGACTACGGACCAGTTTCTCAAAGCACTTCAGCACCACAGGGGTGAGTGCTACTGGCCGGTAGTCGTTGAGAGTGGTTATATTTGTTTTTTGGGCAGGGGGACAATGATGGAGGACTTCAGGCAGGATGGGACAGTGAGCTGGAAGAGTGACTGGTTGAAGATCTTAGTAAAGACCCCCACCAGCTGGTCCGCACAGTCCTTTAATCCGCAGATGTCATCAGGGCTGGCCGCCTTCCGTGGGTTGACTGCCCGCAGCGTATGCCTCACCTCATGCTCTTTTACCATGAGGACGGTGTCGCTGTGAGCTACTGGATGTGGTGTGGCTGCCTCTGGTGGCTGACCCCTAAAAACAGGCAAAGAAGTGGTTTAACTCCTCCGCCAGTGAGGCATCCCCTTCCACAGCCCCGGGGTTGGTCCTATAATTGGTGATGTGCTGGATTCCCTGCCACACCTGCCTGCTGTTGTTGCTGTCCAAGTGGTCCTCGATCCTCCTCCTGTAGTCAGACTTGGCCTTTCGGATGCCCCTCTTCAGATTAGTACGTGCTGCACTGTAGAGAGCCTCGTCACCTGATCTGAAAGCAGTGTTCCCCGCCTTTAACAGATGCTGGACCTCCCTTGACATCCAGGGCTTCTGGTTGGGGTAGACCTGGATGCGTTTATCTACTGTGACAATGTCTATGCAGTATTTAATATAACACAGAACACTGTCTGTAAACATATCCAGATCTGGGTGTTCAAAAGTGTCCCAACAGGTCCTGTCAAAGCAGTCCTGCAGCTGCTGGGAGGCTCCATCAGGCCATGTTTTAATAGTCTTTGTGATGATAGGAGTGGTTTTCCTAATGGGGGTGTATGCCGGGACTGACAGCAGTGACAGGTGGTCAGACTGGGCCAGGTGTGGTAATGGATTGACCTTGTAGCCCCGCTTGATGTTTGAGTAGACCTTGTCCAATGTATTAGCTCCTCTGGTTGCACACTTTACGTGCTGATGGAATTTTGGGAGCACTGCTTTTAATTCTGCGTGGTTGAAATCCCCCGCAACAATACACACTGCATCAGGATACCTACTCTGCTGATTGCTAGCGCTGCCACTTAAAAGTATGAGAGCTGAGTTAGCGTTAGCATCCGGCGGAATATAAACAGCAGTAATCAGGACAACAGTAAACTCTCTAGGGAGATAAATGGGACGACATTTGATAGTCACATAATCCAAATCTGGGGAGCAATGCCTGTCTAATATCACTGTGTTAGTACACCAGCAGTTGTTGACATACACACACAGCCCCCCTCCTCTGCTCTTACCAGAGTTACTTGTCCTGTCCTGGCGCTGTGCTGTGTAGCCTGCTAGCTGGATAGCTAAGTCCGGGATGAGTGAGTGGAGCCAGGTTTCCGTGATCAACAGGATGCAACTGTTCTTGATGGCATTATTTGTTGCAACCTGAAGCCTCAGTTCATCCATTTTATTATCAAGCGATCTTGCATTGGAGAGGAAGATGCTGGCAAGCGGTGGTTTGTGTGGCTTCCTTCGTAGCCTTGCTAGCGCGCCGGCCCTGCAGCCCCGCTTTTGTTTCCTCTCTTTGCGCCACCTTCTCCGCCTGCCCACTGGGATGATAATCCACGGAGAACCAGGGCACCTCGCGATATCCGGAGGAATGTTGTGTGAGTGGTGAAAATCAGTGGAAATGCTCTGTTTGCTACAAATGATCATGTCGGCTGTAAGTGTTGTTTGTACAATAAAAAGACTGGATACAGAACACCATACACACACACATTCGTAAAAAGTACCGACAGGGAAAGCACTGAGCCGCTGCAACTGTGTGCGCCGCCATCTTGGATCACATGACATCCCTCCTGACATGACTCAATATCATCTCCAGCAGGAGTCTCAAGAGATGGACAGAGGGAAAACGATCAAGGACTGTTGGGGCAGGGTGAATGTGGGCAAAAAAGTCTGTGATTGTGGTGGGACGAACCACAAGTTATTACACAAGTTACATAAAATGTTTAATTGATTTTTGTCATGTGCCAATTTTGGTGGAGGGGGTTCCATGTGTAGTATTGGTGGATACGGGATCAATTGTGACAGTTATAAGACCAGAGGTAGTTCCTGCCAATGCCAGTCTGGAACCCACCACTGTCCGACTGTGCACAGTGACGTGTGAACTGGCACCAATGAAGGGTAAAGGCGTGGTGGGGCTGACTGCAGGTGGGTCCTGTAGTCCAGGACCCTTGTATTCTTGGTCTGGACTTCCTTAGAAGTGCAGATTGGCAATTAGACCTGAGAGATGGCCTGCTCCATTTTGAAGGAGATCCTGAGGTTGTCATGTCCACTGAAAGGAACGTTGATTTGTCTTTTACAGGTCTGCTGGATGCAGCAGCTGCACCTGAGGACCCTAGTTTGGAGCACCACACACTACACTCACGAACCCACCCCAGCGCTGTCGCCAGTCCACCACAGGTAGATGTTAACCCCACCTCCTTACCCCACACCCCAGCTGACCTCTTCCCCGGGGTGGCCACACAGTGCCCTTTAGAGCCAGCCTCGAGCCTCTCCAGCAGGTATGGGCAGGAAAACGGCATTCCATTTCTGGCTCTCGAGGAGGGGGAGGGGTTGGTTGCTTTGAGGGAGTTGTGGCTGAAGAATTGTGAGGGCTTGGATGAGATTCCAACATTGTTTTGCATTTGGGGAAGGAGATGTGGGGTGAAAAACACCTGGCACAGCACGAATTGAGACTGGGAATGCCATGCCCATTAGGCTGGGGCCCCAGAGGCTCCCTTTTGCCAGTCTGGACGCTGCTGATAAGGTCTTGTTAGACATGCGTTCACTATTGTGTTGACTATAGGCGCCTTAATGAGGACACCAGGAAGGAATCATACCCCATCCCTCGTGTGGATGATTCACTGGACCTCGTAACCGGGTCGTCATGGTTCACTTCACTGGACCTGCGCACTGGTTATTGGCAGGTACCACTTGCTCCCGATGCCAGACACTGGAGGCACTCAGGCGTGTGCTGGTTCACATAAGCGAGTCTGGCTTGAAGATGCACCCGGAAAAATGTAATTTGTTTAGGAGGGAAGTGATATTTTTGGGGCACAAGCTGGGGGGCCAAGGGATTGGTCCGATGGAAGAGAAGGTGCAGGCTGTAAGCAACTGGCCCACTACAGTTTTTTGGGGTTGGCCTCATATTACACGAGGTTTGTGCATGGTTTGTCCAGCATCGCGGACCAACTTTTCCGCCTGCTGAAGAAGGATAAGTCCTTCTCAGTACTAGGACCTTTGCTGTTCACTATGTACATGCTACCCTTGGGAGATATCATTAGGAAGCATGGCATTAGTTTTCACTGTTATGCTGATGATACGCAGCTCTATATTTATTCACACCCTGACGAAACTTACCAATTCACAAAATTAACAGAATGCATAGCTGATATAAAAAACTGGATGACTAGCAACTTTCTACTACTTAATTCTGAAAAAACAGAGATTCTAATTTTTGGGCAAAAAACTTCTTCACGTAATAACCTAGAATACTGTCTAACACTTGATGGCTGCTCTGTCAAGTCTTCGTCGTCGGTTAGGAATCTGGGTGTGCTTTTTGATACCAATCTTTCATTTGAAAGTCACGTGTCTAGCATCTGTAAAACCGCATTTTTGTTTCATCTTAACCCTTTCACACGTAAGTTTAAAATATTCTGGCTGACCCCCCAGCGTGAGTTTTTCAAGGCGACCATTATTTAGAATGTGTCACTTTATGGTTTCCATGGTGATGCGTCATTGCTTGTCACGTGACACACCGCAGCAACAACAGAGCTGAATGAATGATGATCTGCTTTTATGTCATTTTTCCTTTTTTATTCAAAATATTCACAAATTTGTTAGATATGGCATTAAATATCTGATATTCCGATTGTCAAATATATGCAAGTGGAAGTGTTTTGTTCTTTAAACACCTTTATAACGATCGCGTTAGTTGAGCTGTATGCACGATGGGCGCCGCCATCTTAGTTTGTGCCGCAGATGCAGTTCAGAAAATCGGATCTGTTGGATTTACAACACGTGAATTCATCCACTTCTCCCGAAATACATAAAAGTAAGTGGCTGGTGAACTGGGAGAAGAATAGAGTAAACTTTAAAGTTACTTACACAATGAGTATCTGATATGAATAAAACGTGTCTAATTATAATGGAAAGGATTATTATTGCCTCTTCCTTTGACATCAGTGTGTATTTTACAAACTCTAAATGTATTGTTTTTTTAAGTACTTATATGTCTGAAACCTAAAATAAACATTATGTGGTTGAAAACACTGAAAAGTTGTGATATATGACATATATCTCTGAGCGCGCCTGTCTCTGGCTCAGCGCCAGCCAACGGGCGAAAGCACATTTGAATTTAGCAGTTGATCACGTCATGCACTGACCGTTCTAATCACACCGGTGTGATCGTACGCTCCAGGGACCAGCCTAGACTGATCACACCGGTGCGTACGTGCGAAAGGGTTAAAATTATATCTAAATTACGTCATATGCTCTCAATGAAAAATGCAGAACAATTATTTAATGCGTTCATGACATCAAGGCTAGATTATTGTAATGCTATTATGAGTGGGTGCACTGCACGCTTAATAAACAAACTACAGCAGGTCCAAAATGCAGCAGCTTGAGTTCTTACCAGAACCAAGAAGGATGACCATATTAGCCCGGTTCTGTCAACACTGCGTTGGCTCCCTATTAAACATTGTATAAATTTTAAAATATTGCTGATCACTTACAAAGCACTAAATGGTTTAGCTCCCCAGTACTTGAGCAAGCTCTTAACGCAATATAGTCCTTCATGTCTATTGCGATCTAAAAATTCTGGCCAGTTGATAATACCTAGAATATCAAAATCGACTGCTGGCGGTAGATCCTTTTCCTATTTAGCACCAAAACTTTGGAACAATCTTCATAACATTGTCCGGGAAGCAGACACACTCTGTCAGTTCAAATCTCGACTAAAAACACATCTCTTTGGCCTAGCATACACATAACACATTATTAACTACTATAATTCAATGTTAGGCTGCATAGTTTAGGTCAGCTGGAACCGGGAACACTCCCCATAAATCCTGATGTACTTGTTACATCATAAGAAGGATGGCATCTACACTAATATTAGTCTCTCTGTTTATTCGAGGTTTACCGCAGTCCACCGGATCCAGGCCGTATCCAGATCTGATGAAGGACCTGCGCCTGGACACGATGACAACGCAGTCCTGAAGTGTCAACCAGTCCCTTCCCTTTTTACTGAAGTCAGCCAGATCCTAGCCATATCCAGATCAGATGGTGGACCTGCACCTGGAACCATACATGACGCATCCTGAAGTGCCAGCCTCATCAGCCCTGTGAAGGCCTCATCGACACGACAGCCATCGGCAATGATCCTCAACAAACTCGTCTCCATATCGGCGTGATGACTCCGACTTCCAACCAGATGGAACTGGATAAATATGCTGAATGTTCTGATCCAATCTGACTTCTGACCTGTAATGGTGCCTGGATCATAATCATACACTGTTCGCTCGTTGGCCAGAGGAGAACTGGCCCCCGACTGAGTCTGGGTTCTCCCAAGGTTTTTTTTCCATTCTGTCACCTGATGGAGTTTTGGTTCCTTGCCACTGTTGCCTTGGCTTTTGGCTTGCATAGTTGGGGACATTTAATATTCAACAATATTACTGATCTGCCTTACTTAAGGTGGATGATGACGCAATTTTCTTCTAGAAACAAACTTTGTTGTATTATTTTCATGTTATCACTGTGAAGCTGCTTTGATACAATCTGTATTATAAAAAGCACTATATAAATAAAGGTGACTTGACTTGACTTGACTTCGCTTGGACTGAGGAGTGTCAAAACTGTTTTGCTTCCCTGAAACAGGCTCTGGTCACAGCCCCTGTATTGGTCCCCCCTGACCTCGAACTGCCCTTCATTCTGGACACGGACACCAGCAATGTGAGTATGGGGGTGGTTCTCTCTCAGGCGGGGGTTGGGGGAGAGCGAGTTGTGGCCTACTACAGTAAAGTGTTCAACAAGGCAAAACACAGTTACTGTGTCACCAGACGGGAACTTGTTGCAGTGCTGTTTGCAGTCTGACACTTTAAGTATTATCTGTGCGGGCTACCTTTCACTGTACGCACTGATCATTTAGCTCTCCAATGTCTAATGTCATTCAAAGAGCCAGAGGGCCAACTGGCATGCTGGATTGAGGAACTTCAGGCATACAGTATGAGAGTAGTACACCGTCCAGGGTCAGGCCATACAAATGCAGACGCTCTTTCTCGTCGGCCATGCTTTGCCGACGGGTGTCGGTACTGTAATAAAAGAGAAGCCAGGGAAAGAGATCTGTCTCTGATCGATTGCTCCTGTCTGCCTCGCTGCCTGCTGTGAGTGTGTTTGTTTGCTTCGGTGCTGTAAGCTCCGTCTTAGCCTTGTATTTCTTTGTTTTGAACCATCATTTACTACCATTTCTAGTTGTTTATACTACTACATTTTACCCAACATCTCAGATTAAACTGACATCGCTAGCTTCTGTTATTAGTACTACTAGCACAAAACGCTAGTAATTCGCTAGCCTGTTAACGCGCCACCCGTGCGCTCAGCTATTTTTATTTATTTATTTTTCTCTCGCGTGTCCGCGCCTTTGAGTTCATAAAAGCTCAGGTGAGTAAGAATCAGTCAACAAACACGGTGAGTAATGTCTTGTCCTGTTATTGTCACCTGCACTTCATGTCACATGTTTAGCATAGCCTTCTCTGTCGACAATATAGGATTTATATGTGATAAATGTAAGGAGACAGTTAGGTTGACAGAGAAGATTTCAGAATTAGAAACACGCATCCAAACTTTAATTGAGGATAGTAAGAGTGCTAGTGCTTTAGATGTTTTGGATGCGCCTAGCATAGTGACCTCTTTACATGAGTCGGTTCCGGCTGAAGTAGAGCCTGCGCAGCCGGGCAAATGGGTGACAGTGAGGGATCGCTCTAGTCGCGGATCTAAAAACCACTCTTCCGTTCCGATTACCATAACAAATCGATTTGCCCCGCTCAGTGAAACACCCACTGAGAATGATTGTGCCCTAGTTATTGGCGATTCTATTACACGGAACGTAAAAATAGAGACACCAACCACCATAGTCACATGTTTGCCGGGAGCCAGAGCGCCTGACATCAAAGCAAATTTAAAAGTGCTGGCTAATGCTAATCGTAAATTCTCTAAGATCATTATTCATGTCGGCACTAATGATGTTCGACTCCGCCAGTCGGAGATCACCAAAATTAATATTAAAGAGGTCTGTGAACTTGCAAGTACGATGTCAAGGACTGTAATTTGCTCTGGCCCCCTTCCTGTTCGCAGGAGTGATGAGATAGTTAGTAGATTGTGTTCGCTTAACAGTTGGCTGTCTCGGTGGTGTCCGCAACATAATATAGAATTCATAGACAATTGGAAAAGTTTTTGGGGCAAACCTGACCTGTTGAAAAGAGATGGTATTCATCCCTCCTGGGATGGTGCTGCTCTTCTCTCTAGTAATATGGCTCATAGTCTTAGAGCTCAAACATGACAATCTGGGGCTCAGGTCAGGAAGCAGACAGACTGGCTAAACCGACCGTCTGCTAGCGGCCTCGCGTCACCCAGGTCAGATAAATCCCATCACATAGAGCCTCTTTCACCTAGCTATCATCATATAGAGACTGTGTCTGTTCCCCAAATTTGGAAATCCAAAAAACGTTTTAACCCATCTAAGGTTAAAAATTTAATTGATGTTCAACAAATAAAAAACAGCTATAATACAGATGAGCAAATGCTAAAGCTTGGGTTGCTGAATATTCGATCGCTTACTTCAAAAGCACTCATTGTTAATGATATGATTTCAGATAATAACCTAGATGTGCTGTGTTTGACAGAAACCTGGCTAAAACCAAACGATTACATTACTTTAAATGAATCAACCCCGCAAGATTACTGTTATAAACATGAGCCTCGCCTGAAACGCAAAGGGGGTGGTGTTGCTGTAATTTATAGTAATAGTTTCAAAACCACTAAGAAATCAAGTTTTAAATATAATTCTTTTGAAGCATTGGTGCTTAATGTAAAAATATATAGTGTAAACGATAAATCACGTTTGAGATTTGTGCTGGCTACTGTATACAGGCCACCAGGGCACCATACAGACTTTATCAAAGAATTTGCGGACTTTCTATCAGAATTAATATTGACTGCAGATAAAGTACTAATTGTTGGTGATTTTAATATACACATCGATAATGAAAAAGATGCATTGGGATTGGCATTTAAAGACATTGTAAATTCAATTGGAGTTAGACAACACGTGTCAGGACCTACTCATCGTCGTAATCATACTCTAGATCTAATATTATCACACGGAATAAATGTTGATGCCGTTGAAATTCTGCAGCAGAGCGATGACATCTCAGATCATTATCTAGTCTCGTGTAATTTGCATTTAGCCAAGGCTGCAAAGCCAACTCCATGTTTCAAATATGTGAGACCTATCACTTCTGCTACTAAAGATTGCTTTATTAATAATCTTCCTGATCAGTTTCATCATCTCAGCATCCCAGATAGCTTAGAAGAACTCGATATTGCAACAGAAACTTTTAACTCTCTCTTTTCCAGCACTTTAGACACAGTTGCTCTGTTGCGCTTAAAGAAGATTAAAGAAAATAGTCCAACGCCGTGGTACAACGAGCACACTCAGGCCCTTAAGAGAGCAGCCAGAAAAATGGAGCGCAACTGGAAGAAAACAAAACTAGAGGTATTTCGCATTTCATGGAAGGAGAGCTCAATTACTTACAGAGAGGCTTTAAAAGCTGCTAGATCTGCTTATTTTTCAACCCTATTAGAAGAAAATAAACATAATCCTAGGTATTTATTTGAAACGGTGGCTAAACTAACGAAAAATAAAGCTTCAAGCCCAGAAGTTTCCAAGCAACACAGCAGTAATGATTTTATTAACTTCTTCACTTATAAGATTGATAATATCAGGGACAAAATTATAACTATGCAACCGTCTACTACAGTATCGCATCAGGCAGTGCATTGTAGCCTCCCTGAGGAAAAATTTGATTCATTCGTTGCTATAGGAGAGGAAGAATTTACTAAACTCATTAAATCATCTAAATCGACAACATGTATGTTAGACCCTATACCAACTAAGCTACTGAAAGAGATGCTTCCAGAGGTCCTAGATCCTCTTCTTAATATCATTAATTCATCTTTGTCTCTAGGATACGTACCAAAAAACTTTAAGCTGGCTATGATTAAACCGCTTGTTAAAAAAACGCAACTTGATCCTACAGAATTAGTCAATTACAGGCCGATCTCGAATCTACCTTTTCTGTCAAAGATATTAGAAAAGGCAGTATCCTCACAACTGTGTTCCTTTCTTGAAAGAAATGATATCTGCGAGGATTTCCAGTCAGGATTTAGACCGTACCATAGTACCGAGACAGCTCTCGTTAGAGTCACAAATGATTTGCTCTTATCATCCGATCGTGGTTGTATCTCGCTATTAGTGTTACTCGATCTTAGTGCTGCATTTGACACCATTGACCACAACGTTCTTTTAAATAGATTAGAACATTATGTTGGCATTACGGGAAATGCACTAGCATGGTTTAAATCATACTTATCTGACCGTTATCAGTTTGTAGCAGTAAATGATGAGATGTCTCATCGATCACAAGTTCAGTATGGCGTACCACACGGCTCAGTACTAGGACCGCTGCTGTTCACTCTGTACATGCTACCATTAGGAGATATCATTAGGAAACATGGAATTAGCTTTCACTGTTATGCTGATGATACTCAACTGTATATTTCTTCAAAACCTAACGAAACTTATCAATTCACAAAATTAACGGAATGCATAGCAGATATAAAAAATTGGATGACTCGTAATTTCCTACTTCTAAATTCTGAAAAAACAGAGTTTCAAATTATTGGACAAAAAACTTCCTCACGTAATAACCTAGAATACTGTCTAACACTTGATGGCTGCTCTGTTAAGTCTTCGTCGTCAGTTAGGAACCTGGGTGTGCTCTTTGATACCAATCTTTCATTTGAAAGTCACGTGTCTAGTATCTGTAAAACTGCATTTTTCCATCTTAAAAATATATCTAAATTACGCCATATGCTCTCATTGACAAATGCGGAACAATTAGTTCATGCGTTCATGACCTCAAGGCTAGATTATTGTAATGCTCTACTGGGTGGTTGCCCTGCACGTTTAATAAACAAACTACAGCTGGTTCAAAACGCAGCAGCTCGAGTTCTTACCAGAACCAGGAAGTATGACCATATTAGCCCAGTTCTGTCAAAACTGCATTGGCTCCCTATTAAACATCGCATAAATTTTAAAATATTGCTGATTACTTACAAAGCACTAAATGGTTTAGCTCCGCAGTACTTGAGCGAGCTCTTAACGCATTATAGTCCGTCACGTCTATTGCGATCTCAAAATTCCGGCCAGTTGATAATACCTAGAATATCAAAATCGACTGCTGGCGGTAGATCCTTTTCCTATTTAGCACCAAAACTCTGGAACAGTCTTCCTACCATTGTCCGGGAAGCAGACACACTCAAAGCCAGATTAAAGACACATCTCTTTGACCTAGCATTCACATAATACATTATAGACTTCTATAATTTAATGTTAGGCTGCATAGATTAGGTCAGCCGGAACCGGGAACACTTCCCATAAATCCTGATGTACTCGTTACATCATGAGAAGAATGGCATCTACGCTAATTTTAGTGTCTGTGTTTATCCCGAGGTTTTCCTGCAGCCTGCCGGATCCGGGCCGTATCCAGATCTGACGAAGGACCTTCGCCTGGACCCGATGACAACGCAGTGCTGAAGTGCCAACTAGTCTCTCCCTATGGAGGATCCCTCTACCACTCTACAGATAAGGCGTTGTCGGGAAAATTCGTTTCGCGTTCCTACCCCAAAGCAACAAAATAAAATAAAATTCTTTATCAAAAATTATAAGGAAAGACAAGTACTTTGTTTAGGCTTGGCTTGTAGGGAATTCCAAACCTGCATATTTTTAAATGCACATAACTATAGAACCCATTCTAAATGCGCATGTGAACGCCATCAGCGTTTCTCACAGGTTCGCGTTTAAAGTCTGTGTAGAGGGAATGGTGTCGTCTTAGCGGCCCCTAATTTAATTTAATAACAAATGATCGTTGCGACGGAAGCAAATCAATCAAAACTAACTTTAGATGGAAAATAACTTAACTCTGCTATAAAGCCAAAACAATCTCTGTTACCTTAAATTATACGCTTATCTCTGTGAAGCTGCTTTGAAACAATCTACGTTGTTAAAAGCGCTATATAAATGAAGATGACTTGACTTGACTTGAAAGAGAGCTGGAGGACCAGGATGCCAGTGGGGCTTCTGTGGTTTGTAAGCATGGCGATACGCCGATGTGTTTGACGGTTGGGACAGTGGGAATAGAGGACTGGAGGCGGCTGTAAGAGGAAGATGCGGACCTGCAGCCAGTAATCCAGTGGGTCCAAACACAGCAGCGACCTCTGTGGGAGGAAGTGGCCATTCTCTCTTTGTCCACAAAAAACTTATGGACAAAATTCAAAGACCTGCGTCTGCAAGACGGGGCGTTAGAGAGGGAGTGGAAATACCCTGCCACTGGGGAGGTGAGGTGGCAGGCGGTGGTGCCCAGGTCGCTGCGTGAGGGGGTTATCAGGGCTGCCCACGGGACGGTGGGGTCTGGACACTTTGGGGTTTCAAAAACACTCAAACATGTCAGACAGAGTTTTTACTGGGGGCTTGTGAGGAGAGATGTGGAGGATTTTTGTCTGCCAATCCCTCGCTCCCCTGCAACAGTTCCCCGTAGGAGGCCCAATGAAGAGAGTGGGGGTGGATGTAATGGGTCCTTTTCCATGTTCGGAGAGGGGTAACAGGTTTGTGCTGACGGCTATGATTTATTTCACTAAATGGCCAGAAGCTTACCCACTGCCTGACCAAGAAGCCAAGACAGTGGTGAACACATTAGTGGATGGCATGTTCAGCCGGTTCAAGGTTGCTGAATTCATACACAGCGATCAAGGCCGGAATTTTGAGTCACGTGTCTTCTCGCTGATGTGTGAAAAATTAGGGATTCACAAAACAAGGACCACCCCTTTGCATCCCCAAAGTGATGGCCTCGTTGACAGGTTTAACAGGACACTGGTGGAACAGCTGGCCATTGTGTCTGCCAATCATCAGTGCGATTGGGATACACACTTGCCGTTTATCCTAATGGCATGCCGATCTGCTGTGCCAGACTCAACCTCTTGCACACCTGCCCTTTTGATGTTGGGGCGGGAGATCAGAACACCTGGGGAAATGGCTTTCGGGAGGCCACCTGCTGCGCCTGCTAGGAAGCTTCAAGACTCATTGGAAGCCGCTCATAATTTTGCAAGGAAGCAGTTGTTAAAAGCAGGGACCCGGCAGAAGTGAAATTATGACCTGAAAGCAAAAGGGGGGGCATTTCACAGCGGGAGAGCTGGTGTGGGTGTGCAGCCCTCAGAGAAATAGGGGCAGGTGCCCTAAACTGGACTCCAAGTGGGTTGGGCCGTGCAGTGTTCTGGAGAGAATCGTAGAAGTGGTTTACAGAGTGCAGTTGCCTCCGAGGGCAGCTTATAGAGGAAGCGCCGCTACAGCCCCAGCACCGGCCTCCTCTACAGATGTGCCTACCCCGGAGGGTGGACCAGGACCCCAGTTGAGCACTTCCAGTCCTCTGGCAGACCCACATGCAGCCACACCAGTTCTTGAGCTGCAAACCTCGCATTCATATAGCCTGGTTTCAGTTACACAGGAAGGGCAACTGCGGCCTCAGCGAGTCAGAAGGCCGCAGAGATGGTTCGGAGACTTTGTTTGTTCCCTCGAGGTCGAGGCACTTTGTGAAGGGGGAGCAGTGTAGCAAGTCTAAAGACTGTTTATGTTCAATAGCAGGTGCAATCTAGATGCATGTATTTTCTTTCATGTGTTATGTGTTCTGGTTGTGTGGGGCTTTAAGGCGTGGGCTGTTCTTCTGAAGAACGAGCCTGCACAATTATGTGTGGGCGGGGGTTGGAGGAAAAGGAGTTCCTGTAGTTTGAGGTTCGCTGGACTGTGTGAGGCAAAAACATCGGCCACACAGGTGCTCACGTTAATAAAAGAGCATTTAAACTGTTGAGTCTATCATTTTCTCAGATCGCTATAATATGATTTCCATCTACAACTATTGCATTTGGCTAATGTTGGCTATTAAGGAAAATATACGCATGTACATAATATATCTTTCTTTTAATGCACACATACTAAATACTTGAGACATTGATGTAGGTAAGATCATTTCAGAAAACCAATGTGTCCAGACTCATGGACGGGCCAAACACCTGGGGGAAAAAAAGAAAAAGATTTGCACTCACACAATGAAGCACGAGGGCAGCAGGACCTCTGTTAGATCACAGTGACTGGAGGGAAGAGGCAAGGGCACAGCGTTATGCAATAATCCATGTCAGTGTAAAGAACACACTGTGCCGGAATTGTAATTTCCCCTGCCTCTGTCCCAGGCCCTGTTTCTGAAATATTTGCAAAAGACCTCCCACGTAGAGACAAAATGAATAGGAAAAGAGTCAATCAAAGTCATTTACATTTACAGAGTGTTGCTAAGAGAAGGTTTTGTTTAGGAAAAAGTGGACACTTTGATCAGCAGTTTGATTAGACTGCATGAATTATTTTCTCTCGCAAACCGCACAAACAATGCCCTGCAGCCATTTAGTCTATCTATGCAAAAGTAATCTATCAGTCGGAATGTCCTACCAACACTAAACAAAAATGCAAATTGATGCATTCAGAATCTTAGGTTCTTTCAACTATTGTCTTAAAATTGGCCAAATTGACACTGCTTTGTTTTATCAGTTTAAATTTGTTCATAGACCTTAACACTTGACACAAATTCCAAGAATGGTGACAATCAACAAATGAAAAAGATGAGTTCACAATGAAATCAAAAATTGTGACAATTCTTGTTTTATGAAATATTGCAGTATTTGTAATAAATTATATATCCGTGCACATCATTATTTTTTTGCAGCGACATCTCTTCTTTGATGACGTGTTCACCGTCGCAAGGGCAGGACAACCTGTCACTCACACAAGACCACAGCAATAGCAGACCACCACCATCCAACAAAATCGAGAAGCCGTTTAACTTCGATATACGTCAGGGAAGAAAAGACTATTGCAACTGCTGTTTCATGCCAACTTTAACATCACAACACAACAACAATAATGGCAAAACAACAACAAAGTTAAACCAAAAGTCCTGTAACATTAACCACATAACTTATTCATGCTGCAATGCATGCTGGGATTTCACAAACCCATTTCAGCACATTTCAGCAATGTTCAAGTTAAAATTCTTCATTCAGACACATGTTTGACTAGTCAGGATGGGTTTTTATTATATATATATATATATATATATATATATATATATATATATATATATATATATTTAGGGCTGTCAAACGATTAATCGCGATTAATCGCATCCAAAATAAAAGTTTGTGTTTACATAATATATGTGTGTGTGTATGGAGTATAATTATTTTCTATATATAAATACACACACATGCATATATATTTAAGAAAAATGTGTTATTTATATATAAAATATTTATATATAATATAAATTATATATAATATAAATATATATACACAGTATATACATGCAAATATTTCTTAAATATATACATGCATGTGTGTGTATTTATATATAGAAAATAATTATACACCGTACACACACATATATTATGTAAAAACAAACTTTTATTTTGGATGCGATTAATCACGATTGAATCACAACATTAACCACTGAAGTCTTTAGAATCAACTGATTTGAGGGGAAAATCACCCACTTTGCATACAGCAAGTTGTATTTTGAGACCATGTTTAATATTTAATATGTTTCCAGTAAAGTGGATCTAAAAATGCTGTTACCAAATCACTTTCTCATGTACCATGTAAAATGTAATTTTATTTTAGTATTTTCGTCTTGCTTTCCAATAAAAAGTAAAGTCTCAGAACACGATGAGAAGCCAATTTGTGTAAGATAAGAGGACTTGTTTTCAAAGAACATATTTTTCTCTGGGACAGTACTGGCAGCAATTGGAAATTATTGGGATTCCCCAGATGTCAGACAGGCTATCACCTGTCTGTCTTTCCAGGGCAATAAGCCAGTGGTGCAAGCATAGCCTACACTGCCTGAATAAAGTGGGAATAAAGTGGGATGGGAAAAAAAACACACACGGTGTGAGGCCAAAGAAAGTCCCAGTGTCTGAATAAAATCATGTGGTTCAGAAAATTGGGTAAAATCATTTAATATTCAAAATAGGAAGATATGTTAATTAGGATATGGATAATTAAAAGGAGGATTAAGGGTATATGAATGTATCTTCACATTCTGCTTGTGTTTAGTCTACAATAAAGTAAAGTTGTCTGTATTGAATCAGATGCTGTTAATTCTGAAAAAGAACCCATCAATCACTTCCTTAGATATTCTCACATGCACAGTCTTGGTCCGGCTTTACTCAAATAAAAGCTATACATCTTCATTACAAACAACATACCTACAAACTAAACAAAATGTTTTATTATTTATATCTTCTATCCTGAACATCAAACATGGCTGTGAGTGCACAATGTGTCCAGATTGTACATGCACATTTGTGCAAACAAAAAAACACAAACACCACGGCAATCAAAAGAGTAAGCATTACCCAACTAGAACATTGCCCTGTTTATGAAGGACTATTAGTAGTCATGGTGGCAAACACGCACACACATCTATCCATTATGCAAACACACATTATTTCCAGACAACATGGCTTATTATCCTCTGACCTCAGGGAAACTTCTTTAGTTTCAGTTTTCTGACATGCAACTCAACATTAGCATCTTAAACATTAAAGTCCAATAACATGCAATATTCGCTGAATGAGCACTGAAAAAATGACAACAAAAGCCAAGAAAACAACAAATAACAGTCGATTAACATATAAATTGTTTTTATTTATTCATCAGGACTTATTCACTTATCTATTGTAGCAACAATGGCATCTGCTTTTCAAATTAAGGAATCATGTGACGCCAAAACACATCGTCTTTGTCCTTACGGGTTAATAATTACCCCACAAGGACCAATTTGCCAGCGCCAGTTTGGCTGGGTTTCCCCCAACCTCACAGCAGGAGACATCCCAGAACACACACACACACACACACCAAGAGACCAACTTGTGTGTGTAACGCAGGATAAGCAATATTTATTTTAAATATATGTACAATTCCATTATGCATGTGTGTTATAAAAGAGGGGTGGTTTGCTAGAGTATAGGTTTGAATCCTAAATGTTCATTGAAGGGAATTCCTCAGTCGTGTCTTGTTGTAACCCTGCCTCAGACCATAAAACTTTACGACCCAGGAAAACAGACATTCCAGCGAGTCACGTCCCAAACGCACCACACACACACACAGATTTCCCATTGACTTACCCACATAGGACATTACCAAAATGGTGATATATTTCTGAGGTGCCTTTTGTTATGACCATGTCATATTGGGGTGTCTACGATTTTGTCATGTGGTAATCAAAACTTTAAATGTGTATAATTCTGCATATCCCCTGTAACTTCGCATTTCTACAACCTTCATGTGATGTGTCTGATGTCTATGGAATTCTCTCAATATAACAGAGCCAAATTCCAATAGCAGAATGCAGTAATATACATTGTTTACACATTTCATATTTCTGGAACTGAAAGGCTTAAGTCAATCGTCACTGTAACTCGAGCCAGGAGATCGTTCCAAACGAACAAAGGATCTTCCCGCTAGAAAAAATCTCGACAGCTGATTCGTCCTCCACGAAGAAGGGGGCGGTACCTGGGACACTGATAAAAGTCCAAACCTTCAGTTTCCTCTCTCTCTTCTCTCATCGATCGCTCTGACCTCCTCCTCTTCTCCACGCGCAGCGCTCCTCCTCCCAACGGAACCCGCTGGACCCAGGCCTTGCCTCGGCCTCGGGGACGCATGCCCTCGCGTCATGTAGAAGCTGCCGTTCTTTGCAACTAAGTTATATTTTGCCTCTTCCGTCACGGGAGATGAATCTTATTTTCCGGTAAACGTTACATTCAGTGAGCCTTTCAAGCTTCGCGCGACACCGGAAGACGCAGCAGAAACAGGACACCGTCCGCGCTTCCTTCCTGTCTCAGCCTCACCCGAACAGAGAACAGACTTGCAAGTATCTTTTGATCCCTCTAAAGCTGATTTCCTGGGGCCGGTTTCACAAAGATAGACTTTGACTATGGCTTAGATATAGTAGATAGTCAGACTTCAGATAGACATCTAAATCAGACCGTTGCACAAAGCACTTAAGACTCTGACTATCTTAAGTAGGACTACACTGCAATGCATTCTGGGTAAAATAAGACACTTTTCAAAACAAAAAACATGGCGGATCGAGTAAGCACATTCAACCGCTCAGTGCAGTTTACCACAGCGGAAAATGTGTTTGTTGGAGGAGTATAAATTGTCTCTGGTATAAATGACACAGTATGTTTTTATGTTTCCACTGTTCGATCGCGCCCGTGCCTCTCTCTCTCTCTGACACACACACTCCAGCATTGCAATCTTGACATCGCAGCCTGTTATTATGCAGCGTTCACACCAAACGCGTCTATCGCGTCTAATTCGACGCTTGAACATTTAAAATCCATTCGCGCGTCCAAGTTGAATAGGACGCGCGTATAAAGCGAGCGTTTGAAGCGAAATAGACGGGCATTCAGAGCTATGACTCCACTACCCCCTGTTTGAGCAGTCACGGTGTATTTATTGCATTTCACGCATCGCCCGTGACGCGCGTATGAAAGGGAGCGCGTCGATCGTTGCTCGCGTTGACTATGTAACGGCCCTAACAGTTACAAGGACATTTTACTTGGGAATGTAGTAACAAGAAGAAATGTTTAAATTATGAGCCATTTTCCCTTTTCTTTTGGCAGTTTGTAATGTAACTGATTGTTACTGCTGGTTGCCAAGGTAACATAGAGTCTTAGACCTAAGTTAGCCTGGGGGTAAGGTGTCTAATTTTTTTGGTCTAAATTAAGTCAGTCTTTATTTTTGTGAAACAGTCTAACTTGCATTAGACTAGTCTATGAGCACATTTTAGACTTGTCTAACACTATAGACCGGTCTAAAATAGCTTTGTGAAACCGGCCCCTGGGGTCCGGCTTTTAGGTTTCTGTATGTAACAATTACTAGCTTTTCCCTTCTCTCTATTTCTTTCTTTCTTTCTTTCATTTCATTCTGATCATGTTATGTTTTATGTTTTGGTTAGGTTAAGTGTTTGTTTGTTTATTGTTTGCATTTTTACGTACGTTTATATTTGTAGCTCATATAATCTCTAGCCTTACATTTATTAAAATCCATGGAATACTTTTCACTGTCTCTGTGTTTGAAAATCCACCTTATAAGTCAATGAAACTTAAAAGATCCAATTATAAGCTACAAAGCTCGATATATAGACTACTTGAGTAGTTTTAATTAATAAACTCAGAAAGTTTGATGTCCGTGGCCAGAACATAAAACTTTCTTGGAGTTTGTGAATACCCCTTCTTAACTGTAATGATCTTACATTCATTCACCGGACGAATTAAATGTTGGTCAGACCAGTTACAGAACAAGGTAATCTCGAAAATTGATAAAATAAATGTACATGCGACTTATGAATTATGACCATGAGTCATAAATATTAATATTCCCAGAATTCCCCATATTCTTGAGCTAATTCACATTTACCCAGAGTCGTATTCGCTACACTATTGAAAACAACAAGTACTACAATAATATGACCAGAATACAATGCGTAGCCTATAGTGTCTGCGTTTGTGCGTGTGCCAACACCAATATTGACTGTAGTCAAGGCAAGTCACATTTATTACAGTGCTTTATACAATACAGATTGAATCGAAGCAGCTTCACAGTAATAAACAGAAAAATAATGGTCTGATGCAAACTTAATTAAATATGAGACAAATTCAATCTCTGCTGTAAAGCAGCTATACAGAAGACATGTCATTATTCAGCTCAAGTCAGGTCAATGTTGATTCAATTCAGTTTAATAACAGTGTAAATATTGCAAAATTAGTCAGTTATGCAACAAAGTTGACTGTAATTTATTGTATTGGAGATATACAGTATGCATTACCTAATTGTTCATGTTTGTAATTACCTGTTGCACAGCCAGAGTATAAAACTTGAAACTGTAGTTGCTTGCAATTCTCAAGGACATTTCTCATGGCAGTTTTACACGTGAATATACACTTCAGTTGTGATGCTTTCACATGGTGCATTTATAGAGCTATTACAGCAGAGTGATTATACAAGTCTTGACACTAACAGAAGAGGAAATGGGTGAGAACAGATAATAGTGTTCGACAGCATGTTAATCTAATTGCTGGTAATACCCTGAGTTGTTCCAATAACTGCAGGACATTTTGAATTTTAAAATGCATTTGGATGGATCTACTTAATGGCTTCATCCAACACACAAGCATTTATCCTCTTTTCAATAGGGACTCTCGAGGGGCAGAAATATGTGTAAGGAGTTTGGTTGATAATTTGGTTTATTGTATTATAAAATTACCAATAAAACCTGATTCAACATGAGAAGAATAGAAAAAAACAAAACAAAAACGTAGCACTCTGGGAGTCCCTTTGGACCAACACATACAGATCATGTACACATACAGCTCACGTGTGCAGTGTCAGGGACCGCAGCTGATGGCGTGTACCTGAACTTCCCACTCCCTACTTCTATTATCTTGCTTTATAAACTATAAAACTAACTGTATAACATTACTTTGGAGGCAAGTAGCATGCTTTGAGGAACCATGAATGGGCTTAGAGCTAATCGCACACGAGGCCACAGAAAGTAGCGAGTAATCGCGAGTTTGTAAACAAGCCCATGTGCTTGCTGCTGCTGCAGGGCTAGAGCCACGCCCCCTCCTGTCTCAGTCTGTTTGAAGCTTTCTGAAATCACTTGTATGGGCTAAATATTTAACTCATTTGCCATTTATTAATTTTAATTTTTTTCTTCAGTGAATTAAAACTTATAGAGGAAGTAAAATCTGATTTATTGCAGAATATATATATATATATATATATATATATGAAGAGTTCAGATGCAAAAGCCTCTAAGTGCCATCTGAAATTTTCTTATAGAATGATCATTTTTATCAAGCTCGTTTATTTAAGTTCAGTAATTTCACTTAAATGGCAATGAAAATGACCTATTAATTGCCATTTAAGTGAAATTACTGAACTTAAATAAACAAGCTTGATAAAAATTATCATTCTATAAGAAAATTCCAGATGGCACTTATAGGCTTTTGCATCTGAACTATTCATATATAAATAAAATTCTAATTCAAATATTTAAATGTATGAATTTTGACAATTTATCCTATTTTACCCTACCAAAAATCTGAGAAATGAGTAATGCCTTTATTTCATTAGTTATCTCAACACATCGACACTAGATTCAAATTATTTTTGTCTTCAGATATCATATAATCAAGTTGAATCAACACTGCAAAAAATGACAACATATGTTTTTTTCCCACATTACTTAAATAATTTAACCAATTTCAACTTCTTTTTTAAGTTAAAGTAAGATTCAACTATAGGCAAGATAATGTTTCTTTTAAATGGTTGAAATGACTTGGATAGTTAATTTGATTAAGAAGGCAACAAATAAAGGGTTGAATTAGGGGGAATTTTTCCCAAATCCTCAAATCAAATACCTTACATGATGGCATCAATCATGGTTAGGTTGTGAATGGCTGCATACAAAGCTGCATGTTTCTTCTTTCAATGAGCAATAGCTGTGCTAAAGCCAGTGCAGTAACAAATATCTTTCTACTTGTGCTGTGCTGCAGACAGTCTTTTAACTGAATATCAAATACAAACAGGTCTTTTCCATTTACTCAAAATCACAGACTTGAATATATTGGAATCAATATATTTGAAATGAAATAACAAAAAAAAAAAAAAAAAAGATTAAGTTCAACTAAAAAATGTTTTAAATGAAGATAAATACATTTTATGTAACCACTTGCCTTAAAAATTGAGTAAAATCAAGCCAATGTGCCCAATTACCCCAATGTGTATTATATAGAATAGAGGTAATTCTGATTTGATTTCTCTTTTAATATGTTCCCTGTTAAATATTTGCCTCAAGCACAATGCTACTAAGCCGTGACCTATTTGCCTATTATGAGAACAAACTCAACTCAACTGTTAAGTAGGAGAAAAGATTTAGAGCATTAACTGACTTAAAGAGGTTAATTTAAAAATATATACATGTTTTCTTCATCATGTAGGTCATTTTCCCTAATTCAAAATAGTTTTCTTCTGGGCAGGCAGAAAAAAAAGACATATGTTGCAAATGATTATTTTCTTTATAGAACATTTTGTGAATAGAGTCCTCACTGGTGTTCACCCAGCTGTTCTGTATAGTCAAAATGTCTTTTAATGATAGAGGTCAGGCGAGATTGACCAGACTGGTTCAGGCTCATTACCACAGACACATTTCTAATATTGGCTAAGTCACTTCTTTACTCCCAGAACAGTCTCAATTGTTTGTGGCATGGGCTTAACAAGGTGCTGGAAACATTCCAGTATACAATGTGGCAGAAAAGCTACTTGTTTTGGTTGCTATTCTGTTTAGACAGAGCTCTGTGGGGTCAGTCACAAGGGTCTGTATAAACTTCCAAGTGTTTAATTGCTGAAAAGAAAAGATGTCTTCTTGGGTTTTAAAGGATGGATGTCTTGATCTCAAGAAACAGAAAATGCTCCCATTGACCAATTTAATAAATTATGTTTTATTAACAAAGTTCGGGAGGAACAGGTTCAAATGATCTATCCTATCAGCATGAGAGGAGGCCTATATACGTAGCCCACTCACCTGTTCCTCAACAGTTTTCAGCATCCCTCCACCACCCCGTCTCCTCACACTCGCCAGGTTAATATCCTAACCAGAGATGCAGTTGGATTACTCTGGGTTTGGGCCAAAATACAGAGCTCGGAGCTCTCTCCTCGGACAGCACGCCAAATACACATACTTCTTTTACTCTATCTGATTATTTGTAAGTGTGAACTCGTGAAACCAAGTACTATACAGGCATGTCATACATTAGCATAAGTTGCTATAGTAGATTTGCAAATAATTTTATTGGCATTTTATCAACACAGATATTTATAAAAAAAAAAAAAAGGCAATATCAAAGTGAGACCTATCTTAAAAGGTCCCCTTTTCATATTTTACATGCAATAATTTCAAACAAAATCACTCTGGTCAGTTTTGTAGTTTTTAGGTAGTTGTGCTTGTATTTACTGTGGCAACCATGTTATGTCAAATCCATCACACAACTTGTATAGAAATTGTTTGGGATTTGTAGATCATTTCCATTATTTTAATGTCAATAAAATAACGTGAGCAAAGAACCCATTATAATTAGTGGTTTTGGGGGCCTTAGGAGGTGGGTGGAGCCAAAGAGACCGGGCGACACAGAATGTCCTGTAGACCAAGGCAGATCATGGGGACGAGTGGCCGAGGTGAAACCAGAGAGCCGAAGGGAAGGCGGAGACCGACGGAGCCAAAGGGGTAGAGGTACGAGTCACAGATGAAGGCCCATAAATCCATGGCAACAGCAGAGCGATGACTTACCAAGGTGGAGCCGGAGGGACAAGGAAGTCCAGTGGAGCCGTCCCAGGTGATACTGAGGGGGGAGGAGCCACGGTGGAGCTGACAGGTCGACAGGCTGAGGTTGGAGTGATGGGCACAGAGGTTCAAGGCGGAGCAAACGACTCGACAGTACAGGCTGAGCTGGAGAACTATCAGATCAAGGCGGATCCACGATGCACCGAGTAGGCAGCATTGGAGGAGACAAATTGCTGATGAGAGGAAGTAAAGACAGGACTGAGGGACTGGGCAGTGCAGGCAGAGGGTTAATAAACGCCATTCCTGGCCGATATTGTACACACAAACAGTCTAAAAATGGCCTCCTTGGCCGATACATGACAGGCAGATTGGTCAGGAATGACCCTCTAGGCCAACGTAGTACAGGCAGAAAAGACTGGAACAAGCAGACAACACTGGAACATTCTCTCTGGCCAACACGGAACAGGCAGAGGAGGTGGGAGTGGGAGGGAAACTTCAATGACTTCAATGCAGGGTGACGAAACAGGCATTGTGCAGGGTGACAAAACAGGTATGGTGCAATCTCCTCAAACAATATTTGGGGTGCTGAGTTCAGCGCATCCATCCGTCTTAGTCGAACGGACAGGGCTCCACACCATCCCCTCATATTCCACGAGTATACTCTCAGAAATGCACAATGTTGCCGGCTCACGTACCTGGTCAGACATTTTTTTGTTCTTGGGCTATAGGATGATATTAGGCTCTGGTGCTGGCTCTGGTGCTGGCATCGTGGTAATGTGGTGTTAAAGGGGGGGTCAGAAGTGAAATAGGACCCAGTCCACAAACTTCCTCAAAGCTCCCTCGAGGCCCATCTCCAGGCAGGCACACTCTCATCTCGGCATTGATGCCTGCCCGGAAAAACACATTGAGGCTAACTTCATCATAGTGTAGTGTACAAAATTAACAAGGTCTAAAGTTCCTCAGTGTGTCTCGAGGGAGTGATCCCCCTGGCAGAGGAGGAGTATTCGAACTGCCACAAGATCCATGTGTATGTTCAGTTCTTCTGTCAGTGTCGGTTGCAACAAAGATGAAAAAAAAAACTTTTAATAAATGCGAACTCAAAACAAAATACTAGTAATACTCAGAACTAGAACACATGAAAAGAACAATCGTGTAAAAGCGATGAGAACAGACAAATGGACTAAGCAAAACACAGGGAATATTGAGGCAGTAAAAAACAAA
This sequence comes from Squalius cephalus, assembly GCF_949319135.1. NCBI lineage: Eukaryota > Metazoa > Chordata > Actinopteri > Cypriniformes > Leuciscidae > Squalius > Squalius cephalus. The sequence continues at coordinate 36,233,930 of NC_137123.1, read as the reverse complement.
CAAAAAGGAAATTGAACCAGAACATGTTGAACAGATTAATCCAAATTACTGCATAATAAAATAATACAAGACTCAGTGTGAGATGCGTCTGAAAAAATGCACTACAACTGGATTTTTTATGGCTTTGTCTCACTTAAGTAAATGCTTATCTCATTATCTCTCTGTCTGTTTAGTCAAATGTTATATCAATATTTGTATGTGTATGAATTTGTTATTACAATGTGGAATTACAATGTTGAATTTAACACTTTGATAACTGTCTGAACTGATTGACCCATTGTATAGGTTTTCTTAATCAGAGACACTTGGTTTTATCATTTCTTGCTGTGAGGTTTGTATTATGTTAGGGTTATCTTATAGTTTACTGGTGGTTAAAAAAATCATCAATGAGAATGTAAGGTCAGTGTATTACAGTGTGATATGTTTTTTGCATTATCAATTCTGATTTGTAATATAACTGACAGTCTACATGAGTGACATGGTTTTGTGAAAGTGATCTACAAATAAAATGACATCTTTAAAGACATTTTGTCAACAGAGTTTTTTTTCCCTAAATATTTCCAAGAATCTTCTGTTAAACTATATTTATTAAATATTCTACTACTAAAAATCAAATATGTTGGTTTTCATGAACTGAAATGCCTTATATCCCATTAAAATACATTATCTACAGAGTAAAGGGCAAAAATTACTCATCTGTATTGAGGTAGAAGTTTTACTGCTACTTAGTTATCTTTATCTCTTTCAAATAACTTACAGAGCATAGGGAACAGATTATCTCTTATTAACCTTTAACACTTTTGCAACAAATACATCATGGGACACAGTGTTGAATTATCAGAGAAAGATACTTTGCTAACAGAATTGGCACACACTCTTTCTGCAAGTCTCATGTGTGGTCTTGATGACCCGTTACCATGTTTTTATTGTCTTTACATTGAAATGAGTATATGAGTGCATAGCTCTCTGAAAATATAGCTCACAGAGTGCTTGTGCAAATAAAAAAGCAGGGTAACACAAACAACTGTGATATCATTTGCGTTGCCTTATAGGGATGTATTATATGATAACTCATGACTGACTTGTTCACTTGTACTCCAGATGGAAGTCAAGGGAAGTTGTGGGCCATTTCACCTTTAGCATTCGAGGTATGTAAGAAGACTATCTCTGTCATCTGTCACCAAGAGCTAATGTGACTAAGACGTGGGGTCAAGTGAAATTATACTGTATAAAACCTGTCCAATTATTTTACTAGAACACTATTTAATTCCTTACACCTCTTTTGTTTTGGACAAATTATTCCAAATTATGGGACACCCACAATGACAATAAAATATCCCAAAGGATGATGGTCAAAGGTTCTCATAGCATTAGTCTCATAGTACTGACTCACTCCAAATCCCAGTTCCAATCCCAATCCCATGTATTTCATAATCCAATGTGAATTATGCCTGCATGTGAGATTTATATTTTGTCCTCATTGTGGGGTTGTGTCTGAAGTGATTCATGATGGATTCAAGCATGCATTACTTGCTGTTTGCATTGCTATGGTTACAAAAAATAACTCTTTAATTGAATTTGATTCAGTCATGGACAGTGGCTCCACATGATTTAAACATGTTTTCTCTACTCAAATACTTCATGTAGGATGAACTAAACTGAACTGAGTACATTCAACTAAACTTAGACATGTCCAAATTGATTGAAGTTGTTCGGACATGTTTCCATAGCAAGCTAAATGTAACTTTTCTTTACACATTTGATGTGAGATGTTGGCAGTCCAAAGCTGAAACTGGTTACATCCATAGAATCACTGTCCATCTGTCACTGTCATGTGACTTCCGGTGTGAGTACGCTGAGCTTGGGAAAAGTGCAATATAAACTAGAAAAAAAAGTTTGTTGAGACAAACTTTAAGTTGGCTTGAGAAAGCCGGACCAGAGAGTTTGAAGAAGTTTAAAGTAGTTAGAATTTTAAAGTAGTTTAAATTTTGATTGACAGATTAGTTAAGAAAGAAAGAAAGAAAGAAAGAAAGAAAGAAAGAAAGAAAGAAAGAAAGAAAGAAAGATTAGTTAGAAAAAGAAAGATCAGTTAAAAAGAGAGATTAGTTAGAAAGATTAGAAAGAAAAATATTATTTAGAAAGAAAGAAAGATTAGTTGGAAAGAAAGAAAGAAAAATTAGTTAGATAGAAAGAAAGAAAGAAAGGTAGGTTAGAAAGAAAGATTAGTTAGAAAGAAAGAGATTAGATAGAAGGATAAATAGAATAGTTAGAAAGATAGATTAGTTAGAAAGAAAGAAAGATAGATAAGTTAGTTAGAAAGATAGATTAGTTAAAAAGAAAAAAGATAGATAAGTTAGACAGATAGATAGATTAGTCAGAAAGAAAGAAAGATAGATAGATAAGCTAGTTAGAAAGATAGATAGATTAGTTAGAAAGAAAGAAAGATAGATAAGTTAGTTAGAAAGATAGACAGATTAGTTAGAAAGAAAGAAAGATAGATAAGTTAGTTAGAAAGATAGATAGATTAGTTAAAAAGAATGAAAGTTAGATAAGTTAGTTAGAAAGATAGATAGATTAGTTAGAAAGTAAGATAGATAAGTTAGTTAGAAAGATAGATAGATTAGTAAGAAAGAAAGAAAGATAGATAAGTTAGTTAGAAAGATAGATGGGATTAGAAAGAAAGAAAGAAAGAAAGAAAGAAAGAAAGAAAGAAAGAAAGAAAGAAAGAAAGAAAGATAAGTTAGTTAGTTAGTTAGAAAGATAGATAGATAGATTAGTTAGAAAGAAAGATAGATAAATAGTTAGAAAGATAGATAGATTAGTAAGAAAGAAAGATAGATAGATAAGTTAGCTATAAAGATAGATTAGTTAGAAAGAAAGAAAGAAAGAAAGAAAGATATAGATAGATAGATAGATAGATAGATAGATAGATAGATAGATAGATAGATAGATAGATAGATAGATAGATAGATAGGTTAATTAGTACATAGAATAGTAGTTTAATTGAGTCTAGGGCTTCAGGGAGTTTAGATTTGAGTTTTTGGGTTGTGCACTAATGGGCCACCGTAGTCTTGGCTCAATTTGAACAGTCTGCAATGAAAGTCAATGGGGTTTTTATGATTTTTAATATTAATTTTTAAGAAAACTGAAAGTCAAATCAGTCTGAATAGATATAGCAACTCAAGTCAGAACAGTCTGAAAGTCTGACCCGAGTTTGGAGTTTGTAGAGTTAAAGCTCTAGGCGGAGTTAGTGTCAGAAAATTTTGGGTCAGAATAATAATAATAACTAGAATGTACATTTCCTGAAGAAAATGTGAAGTGGTGCTTGCAGTGGCAAAACTCGCCACTCGGTTGCTAGGGTGTTGTACATGTTTGCATTCGAGCCAACAACCATGTCTGTACGATGTTGTGGAGCTGAAATATGGCTTCTATATGTTGCAATATGGTTGCTAGGTGGCTCTAAATGGTTGCTAGGGTGTGAATACACAGTTACCATGGTGATATTTACAGGCTGTTTTACAACTGAAACTAATGAGCCAACCCCCATCTCTATACAATATTCTGATGCAGAGATGTAGGTCTTGTAAAATGGTTGCTAGGGTACTCTGTTTGGTTGCTATGGAGATGCTTGTCAGCTGCTAATGATGAAACTACAAAGGCTTCTTGTTAGCATGAATGATATAAACCAACTCCCATCTCTATACGATGTTCTGATGCAGAGATATACGTTTTGCTAAACGGTTGCTAGGGTACTCTATTTGGTTGCTAGCGAGTGGCTTGTCAGCTGCCAATCATGAAACTCCAAAGGCTTCTTGTCACTATGAATGATATAAACCAACTCCCATGCCTCTGCGACATTCAGAATGGAAGATATGCCTCTTTGGATTTTGGTTGCTAGGGTACTCTGTTTGGTTGCTAGGGAGTGGCTTGTCAGCTGTCAATGATGAAATTCCAAAGGCTTCTTGTCATTATGAATTATATAATCCAACTCCCATGCCTCTGTGACATTCAGAATGTAAGATATGCCTCTTTGGATTTTGGTTGCTAGGGTACTCTTTTTGGTTGCTATGGAGTTACTTGGCACCTGCCAATGATGCAATTCCAAAGGCTTCTTGTCACTATGAATGATATAAACCAACTCCCATGCCTCTGTGACATTCAGAATGGAAGATATCCCTCTTTGGATTGTTGTTGCTAAGGTGCTCGACAATGGTTGCTAGGGAGGGGCTAGGAAGTGTTGAGGTGATTTATGATTGGCCGTTTGCTGCCCTGAGTCAAACTTGTGTTAACCCCATCTCTTTATGATGTTCTGATGCAGAGATATAGGTCTTGCAAAATGGTTGCTAGGGTACTCTGTTTGGTTGCTAGGGAGTGGCTTGGCAGCTGCCAATCATGAAACTCCAAAGGCTGCTTGTCAGTATGTATGATATAAACCAACTCCCATGCCTCTGTGACATTCAGAATAGAAGATATCCCTCTTTGGATTGTTGTTGCTAAGGTGCTCGACAATGGTTGCTAGGGAGGGGCTAGGAAGTGTTGAGGTGATTTATGATTGGCCGTTTGCTGCCCTGAGTCAAACTTGTGTTAACCCCATCTCTTTATGATGTTCTGATGCAGAGATATAGGTCTTGCAAAATGGTTGCTAGGGTACTCTGTTTGGTTGCTAGGGAGTGGCTTGGCAGCTGCCAATCATGAAACTCCAAAGGCTGCTTGTCAGTATGTATGATATAAACCAACTCCCATGCCTCTGTGACATTCAGAATAGAAGATATCTCTCTATGAATTTTGGTTGCTAAGGTGCTCGACAATGGTTGCTAGGGAGGGGCTAGGAAGTGTTGAGGTGATTCATGATTGGCTGTTTGCTGCCCCGAGTCAAATGAGACCACCCCCATGTTTCTATGACAATTCAGTCCTGAGATATCCCTTTGATCTCTTTCAATGGAAGTCTATGGGACTTGTTGCTAAGGTGCTCTAAATGGTTGCTAGGGCGTGGCTTGATAGCTTCACAATGATCCTGAGAGACTGATTGGTCATCTGAGTAAGATGAGCCCTCCCCCTTGTCTCTATGACACTGTGATCCAGAGCTACGTTCATTACAAAATCCCTATGCAATTTACCATAGTAGGAAAAGCATGTGTGTTTCACGGGACATTCCTTCCCCATAGTAAGTCAATGGGACAACTTTGGGACGCTCCTGCCCCCCAGGGGTGCAACTTTTACCCCATTGTGAGGTATGTTCTTACAGAGCCTGTCAGCCTCTTCAAATGTGGCAAATCACACGTTTCTGCAAAATCCTCGCTCAGAGCTATGAGTGCTCAAAGTTCGTCGCAATGTTAAGTCAATGGAACTTTTTGGGGCGCTTTTTCGCCCCTGGGGCGAACACCGCACCCCCGATCGCTTATAAAAGTCATAGCACACCTCTCCTCAATAAGCCGGTCGATTTGACACCTCATTCATGGGTCTGTGACAAACGGTGCGGGGCGAGTTACGCGCCAAACTTTTGTCCAGAACAATAAGAAGAAGAAGAAGAATAATAAGTATGAGCAATAACAATAGTGATGCCTTGCTTTCAGCAAGCACCACTAATAATAATAAGTTTAAATAGGATTTCAGTAAGTTGGCTTTCTCAAGCCAACTTAATAATAATAATAAGTTTAAATAGGATTTCAGTAAGTTGGCTCTCTCAAGCCAACTTAATAAGTTTAAATAGGATTTCAGTAAGTTGGCTCTCTCAAGCCAACTTAATAAGTTTAAATAGGATTTCAATATGTTGGCTCTCTCAAGCCAACTTAATAATAATAAGTTTAAATAGGATTTCAATATGTTGGCTCTCTCAAGCCAACTTAATAAGTTTAAATAGGATTTCAGTAAGTTGGCTCTCTCGAGCCAACTTAATAAGTTTAAATAGGATTTCAGTAAGTTGGCTCTCTCAAGCCAACTTAATAAGTTTAAATAGGATTTCAGTAAGTTGGCTCTCTCAAGCCAACTTAACTAGATTAAAAAGTTCTTCGAGACAAACTTTAAGTTAGCTTGAGAAAGCCGGACCAGAAAGTTTAAAGAAGTTTAAAATAGTTTGGAGTTTAAATTAGTTTAAAGTTTAAAGTAGTTTAAAGTTTAAATTAGTTTGAAGTTTAAATTAGCTTAAAGTTTAAATTAGTTTGAAGTTTAAAGTAGTTTAAAGTTTAAATTAGGTAGTTTAAAGTTAAAAAGTTGTTGGGGGTTTTCTAGTGGGTTGCTAAGGTGTTCTCGGTGGTTGCTAGGCGGTTGCTAGGGTGTTCTGGGTGGTTGCTATTGTGTTGCTAGGTGGTTGCTAAGGTATTTTGGGTGGTTGCTAGGGTGTTCTGGGTGGTTGCTATGGTGTTGCTAGGCAGTTGCTAAGGTATTTTGGGTGGTTGCTAGGCGGTTTCTAGGGTGTTCTGGGTGGTTGCTAGGGTGTTGCTAAGCGGTTGCTAGGGTATTTTGGGTGGTTGCTAGGGTGTTGCTAGGCGGTTGCTAGGGTGTTCTGGGTGGTTGCTAGGGTGTTGCTAAGTGGTTGCTAGGGTATTTTGGGTGGTTGCTAGGCGGTTGCTAGGGTGTTCTGGGTGGTTGCTAAGGTATTTTGGGTGGTTGCCAGGGTGTTCTGGGTGGTTGCTATGGTGTTGCTAGGCGGTTGCTAAGGTATTTTGGATGGTTGCTAGGCGGTTGCTATGGTGTTCTGGGTGGTTGCTATGGTGTTGCTAGGCGGTTGCTAAGGTATTTTGGGTGGTTGCTAGGATGTTGCTAGGCGGTTGCTAGGGTGTTCTGGGTGGTTGCTAGGGTGTTGCTAAGTGGTTGCTAGGGTATTTTGGGTGGTTGCTAGGCGGTTGCTATGGTGTTGCTAGGCGGTTGCTAAGGTATTTTGGGTGGTTGCTAGGATGTTGCTAGGCGGTTGCTAGGGTGTTCTGGGTGGTTGCTATGGTGTTGCTAGGCGGTTGCTAGGGTGTTCTGGGTGGTTGCTAGGCGGTTGCTAGGGTGTTCTGGGTGGTTGCTATGGTGTTGCTAGGTGGTTGCTAGGGTATTCTGGGTGGTTGCTAGGCGGTTGCTAGGGTGTTCTGGGTGGTTGCTAGGCGGTTGCTAGGGTGTTCTGGGTGGTTGCTAGGCGGTTGCTAGGGTGTTCTGGTGGTTGCTATGGTGTTGCTAGGCGGTTGCTAGGGTATTCTGGGTGGTTGCTAGGCGGTTGCTAGGGTGTTCTGGGTAGTTGCTATGGTGTTGCTAGGCGGTTGCTAAGGTATTCAGGGCGGTTGATATGGTGTTACTAGGTGGTTGGTAGTTGTCACAGATGGTTACTATGGAGTTTTTATAGAGTTCTTAGCATGATCTTGGCATGATTTAGCACTTAACTAATCGCTATTAGCATGTAGCTATTCACTGCTAGCATGTGTAGCATGTTGGAAGTGCTGTTTGCTAGCATGAGTCAAAAGAGCCAAGCCTCATCTCTATACGATGTTCTGATACAGAGATATAGGTCTTGCAAAACGGTTGCTAGGGTACTCAAGTTTGGTTGCTATGGAGTTGCTTGGGAGCTGGAAGCTTTAAACTTAAGAAGTTTAAAGTGGTTTGAAGTTTAAAGTAGTTTACGAGTTTTGAGTTTACAAGTTTACAAGTTTAAATGAGTTTAGAGTGTATGTATGTGTGTGTGTGTGTGTGTGTGTGTGTTCACACACACACACACACACACACACACACACACACACACACACACACACACACACACACACACACACACACTCAGAGTTTATGAGTTTAGAGTTTATAAGTCTATAAATTGATGAGTTTATAAGTGTAAGAGTTTTTGAGTTTAGAGTTTATAAGTTTTAAATGAGTTTAGAGTTTATAAGTTTAAATGAGTTTAGACTTTATAAGTTTAAATGAGTTTAAGAGTTCAGAGTTTATTAATTTATGAGTTAAAGAGTTCATAAGTCTATGAATTCATGAGTTTATAAGTTAATTAGTTTATAAGTGTATGAGTTTAGAGTTTATTAGTTTAAATGAGTCTCATTGGCTAATATAGTATATAGAACGGCAGTTTGGTTTAGTCTTCAAGGTGTTTAGATTTGAATTTTCGTCGGTTGGTGAGTTTGAATCTGGATTTGAATTTTTTAGAACTCCCCAATGTAAGTCAATGGGAGTTTTTCCGAGTTTTGATCGGCATTTTTAGGAAAACCGTAAGTCCGATCAGTCTGAAAAGATATAGCAACTAACTTCAGAACAGTTTGAAGGTCTGAGCCGAGTTTGGAGTATGTAGAGTTAAAGCTCTAGGAGGAGTTTGAGTCAACAGTTTAGTACAGAAGAATGATAATAATAAGTTTAAATAGGATTTCAGTAAGTTGGCTCTCTCAAGCCAACTTAATAAGTTTAAATAGGATTTCAGTAAGTTGGCTCTCTCAAGCCAACTTAATAAGTTTAAATAGGATTTCAGTAAGTTGGCTCTCTCAAGCCAACTTAATAATAATAATAAGTTTAAATAGGATTTCAGTAAGTTGGCTCTCTCAAGCCAACTTAATTATCATCATGACTGGAGTAATGATGCCGAAAATTCAGCTTTGATCACATGAATAAATTACAGTTTACTATGGCAAGAAAACAGATAGCCTATGTTAAATTGTAATATTACAGTTTTTATTGTATTTTTGATCAAATAAATGCAGAAGAGAACAGTAGGCTAGTGTACAATAGTACATTTACTATAATTAGGGTAGTTTTGTAAAAGTTACTGACTAATTACAGGCGAGTTGAGAGCACAAATCACAAAATATTTAGTAGTCTTGAAAACGTATTCAGATTTAGCATATTAATGATGCATTCACCTCATAAATCATGACACACTGCTCTAGCACAGGAAAGTGCATACAAGTTCAAGTGCATGCTTTTAAAATGAAAAGGTATTGGTATCGGTATTGATATCGGCGATACTGGCCCTGTATTTACTTGGTATCAGATCGATACCGAAATTTGCAGTATCACCCACCCCTACGGCATGTCGCAATCTGTAACGAAGCATGCGAGAGCCAATGAGCGTTTGATATCACTGCCGTAAAACATGTCGTAACGCTTCGGGTGCAATTTTTGAATTTGAATTCACCACTAGCGCGGGATTGACGCTTACGGTCTCTGCTGAGAAGTGGAGATGAAGATCACTGGATAAAGGGCTGAATTTGGATCTGTTTCTTGCAAACAACGTATGGATTCTAAAGATTTGGATTACATCAAGCTAATAAAATTGATGTATTTTGTGAATTTATGTTGTGTTTTAGTGTATTATGGGTCTATACAGGGGAAAACGACTTTTGTGTCTCACCTCACGGTAAATAAACCAAATATTACAAAATGGTTAAACGATTGGTATTTTTAGGGTTTTAAAATGTATTCTTGTTTAAAGGGGTCATGAACTGGATTGTTTTATTATTTTATAATGTTGCCTGGGGTGCCCTTATAATGTTAGTATGATTTTTACATCAAAAATTGTCATAATTTATAAATAAAAGCCATTTTTCCAAGCCTGATTTCAGCCTCAGGTTTGAACGCTCCATTTTAAGGGGCATGTCTGCTGTGAGACTGCAGTGCAAACGCCCACTGCTGTGATTGGCTGACATGCTTGCATATGAAATAGCTAGTATTACATGAACTCTCTCGAAAACTTTTACTACGTTTTTACTATTACAGCTATCAAGATTAACAAATCGTGAAAAGTATCGTTTAAAGCATTATATTTAAATCTATTACATCGCATGAAAGGTTGCAGCATGATGAGCACTGACTGAGCAGATGACAGACAGTCTGTTGATCGCGTGAATAAAGATCTTATCATTGCAACGCAATTTTTGCACTCTCACAAATGCTTACACCAAATCACAATGCAAACACGATGTGAATACACAGTAAGAGCTTCGTTGTGTAGTGTAACAGTGTCATTATTTCATCACGAATTTGGTAAGTGTCCAGATATATCTTAATATAGAGCTTAAGCTCTCGCGGCTCGCGCTGTGCTGTTTGATTGACAGCTTGGGTGAATGGAAAGGGATCGTTCTTTGATCGCTTTCTGTATATAATTTAATAACAGTTTAAAAAATATTATTTTCATAATACTACGAGAAATGATGTGAAGTTGATCGTTTAGTCACTGATGCATAAACAGTACTGAACGATTTTAAGAGAAAGATATCTGAACTTGAATAATTACACATCAGAAATCACTGATCGCAGATCAGGCATTAGAATACACATGGCTACTTACATGTTGCTGGCAGATCCGTCGGGAAATTGTGATTAACTGATTTAATAAAGTTTAACCATGCTGGAATCCGAAGGAATTTATGCAGACTGTCTTCTTCCACAAACAGGCACGCACAATATTTAGTAAACAGCATGTTTATTGCTTGGAAGTAGCTCGATCCGGTTTAGCAATCATCATGTCGTCCTATGTTATTTAGCAAGTTTGGGCGAATCGGTGGGCGGGGCTAAACAGGCCGTGTTGAAGTAGGCGTTGATCTTCTTTTGTGGAGGCGGTGTTTTATCCTCTTTGACGTCATAGTTCCCCACTTTGAAAAATGAGTCGTTTGCTGAGCCTGATGTCTATAAAAGCTTTTATTGGACTAACAAGGTAGTTTTCAGTTCTGAAACTTACAGGATATTATTATAGTATGATGATCTCTTATATGTCAAAAGCTCAAGGAAAATTTGATTTCTCAGTTCATCACCCCTTTAACACCATAGGCTAATCCTCCGAAACGAGTTTGCAGCAGAAGTCACGAACAGAGCGAAATGTTATTATTTATGAGTAACGTTAAACTGTATTAATAAATGCGACTTAAAATTTAATTGATAAGACAATTGAATGCAATAGAGTCAAAACATTAATCCCACGATTTTAATATGCATAAGTTAAATAGGAATACGTACAAATGTGTACGTCGGTAAAGTTGTTTATACGTAAATAAATTACGTTTTTGTGCTGTCAATACGTAAATATTATACGCTTTAGTGCTGTAAATACGTCAGTATTATACGTTTCTGTGTGTATAAAACGTAAATAAATGTACGTATGGTAGAACTATGCTTTACGTAAAAATACACACGTATTCTCATGAGATCACGTTGTCAGACCCTTATTTTGAAATAGTGATGAACATGAAAAATCATGAAAGATTGGTAGAAACTTTTTGTTTTGTGTTTGTTTTGTTGTTTTTCTTCTTTTTCTAAAGAAAAAAGAAAGTTTCTAAAGAAAATATTTTAAATATATAAAAAAAAAATTTAGATCCTGCATTTGTTATGCGGCGGAGAGCATTTATGTGTTCGTTAGAGGTCGAATTCAAATCAGATACTGTCAAACTGCCCAATACTACTTCTGAATAGGATGTCTTCATAAATTGAATGCTAACTATGGAAATATATGGTTCAGATAACCATGTATTGTATATATTGTACCAAACCAATCTCTAAAGAATAACCACATTTTTAACTGCCTCAATTACAGACAATCTCTAGAGATATCTTAACATAACTTTGTCTTTCTTATCTCATGAACTGCAGGCTATAGATTTTTTATTTTTAATTGATAAATTTTTACTTCTGATGATGGCAGATGTGTAGAAAATGGCAGATGTAATGTAGAAAAGGATGGATGTCCCTATGGGAACATAGGGATGTTAATTTTAATGTTATTTTTTGTAATGCTGATCATATATTTCCGGGATCATTGCTTATCTGAGTCAGGTGTGCACATGAGTGGGAGGAAGGATAAAATAGCACTATACAGTGACTAGGAGATCAATCACATTGCATATCAGATAGTCTAAGTGTCTATCTCCTCCACCTCTCAGTCTATTACTGAAATCAGGTCGGTGCACAGATTTGAACAAATGCTTCTCCACAAACCTCAGGCTGCAGCGGAGGTCACAGTAATAGCTATAATTTCTGCATCTATACAATGCAACCTACCAGCCATTGCTCACATGCTCCTCAGAGATACAAAGCAGTAGATATAAAGAAATGTATTAAATAACATTACAATAAACATAGAAAGCTAATCTACAACAAGGTCATTCAGAGCCAGGCCTGGGGTGGGTAATCAGGAGAATCGGGAGAATTCCCGGTGGGCCGCTTCACTTTTGGGCCGGTCGAGGATTTTTTATTTTTTTTTCACATTTCAATGTCACGTTAGTTACATTACACGTTCCGCATTCTGACACCACAGTGCGCAGCCTCTGCATGGGTTGTACCATGTGAGGGAGTTCTCCCCTCCCCTCCTATAGAGTTGGTTGGGTCCATAGCCCGTCTTTTCCAAAATGTTTTCTCAGGTAGGCTACCGCGGCACCGCTGGCGCCTACCGATAGCTGGGCCGGCCCTACCGTAATGGTACGCGTCAGGGAGGATGGATGGGAGGAAGAGGCCAGGAGGTATGGAAGCTTGTTTCCGCCACAGAATAAAACATTTTAAAAGATAATTGCGACTTTTTATCTCACATCTTTGCGAGTTTACATCTCGCAATTCTGACTTTATTTCTCAGAATTGCGAGATACAAAGTCAGAATTGCGTGAAATAAAGTCGCAATTGCGTGATATAAAGTCAGAATTGCGTGAAATAAAGTCGCAATTTCGTGTTATAAAGTCAGAATTGCCTGAAATAAAGTCGCAATTTCGTGTTATAAAGTCAGAATTGCGAGATATAGTCAGAATTGCGTGATATGAAGTCGCAATTGCGTTATAAAGTCAGAATTGCAAGATATAAAGTCAGAATTGTGTGAAATAAAGTCGCAATTTCTTCTTATAAAGTCAGAATTGCAAGATATAAAGTCATAACTGCGTGAAATAAAGTCGTAATTGCTTCTTATAAAGTCAGAATTGCGAGATATAGAGTCAGAATTGTGTGATATAAAGTCACAATTGCGTGTTATAAAGTCAGAATTGCGAGATATAAAGTCAGAATTGTGTGAAATAAAGTCGCAATTGCTTCTTATAAAGTCAGAATTGCAAGATATAAAGTCAGAATTGTGTGATATAAAGTCACAATTCCTTCTTATAAAGTCTAAGTGAATTATTATTTAACCTTTACATTATTTGTTGAACCATGGTATTAATACAAACTACATAATAGTAAGAGCTGAACTGTTGCTTCATTTATCCAATTTGGAAAAAGTGCTAATTTGGAATTCCACAATGGAAAAAGTGGGCCGGTCTTGGGCCTGAAACTCCCGGGCTGAAAAGTGGCCCCACTCCGGCCCTGTTCAGAGCTGAGTAAGGCTTATAAACAATAGCAGTTTGGCTTGTACTGTATGTTTTAGTAGAAACCTCATAAACAGAGATCAGCAGAATCCTTCTTTTGGGGCCCCCACCAAACTAATAGGCACAACAAAACAATAAAGAACAACACTACAGTAATAAATAACTTCACACATGTGGACGAGTATGAAACTTTAGACAATTACATTATATCTGTGTGTGTCAAGTCAAATGAACTCACTTTTTTTAAAAAGGGTATATAAGTATATGAAGAGTTCAGATGCAAAAGCCTCTAAGTGCCATCTGAAATTTTCTTCTACAATGATAATTTTTATGATGCTCGTATATTTATGTTCAGTTATTTCACTTAAATGGCAATGAAAATAACCTATTAATTGTCATTTAAGTGAAATTACTGAACTTAAATATACAAGCTTGATAAAAATGATCATTCTAGAAGAAAATTTCAGATGGCACTTAGAGGCTTTTGCATCTGAACTCTTCATATATAAAAGAGTATAAAAGGACGCCTGTGTAGTGCATGTCAACAATTTCTTTTGTCTTCAGGATCCGTTTGTTTATGTACTTTTGAACACGATCACTCAGCCAAGCGTTTCAGGAAGTATGTGCCTCCGTATCAGAGACGACACTTGAGGACACTTGACTTGTGTGTTATGTGTTTGGGTAAGGAGCACACACGTTCAGTTCTCCGGGGAACGTCTCAGTCACATATGTAACCCTCGTTCCCTGAATTTGTATCTCACATTCCGCCCCGCAGCGCGGGTATATATATACGGAAAAAGATGCACTGCATATTCAGGTTTTCCTGGGGCAGAAGATGGGACAGGACTTACGCCGAGAAAATCAATCACTGCTTTTCACCATGACCCTTTCAGCGAGACTATTGGATAACACTGGGAAAGCGTGCCCTTTCTAAGCAGAAAGGAACGCCACGGAGTCCACATCCTGCCCAAAGGGAGGTATCATGTGGAGGTTAAAACAAATGGACTGCCCATTAGGGCAGTGAAACATATGGAATGTCCCTGAGGTAGCTTCAGCCTAGTTAGGGGGAAGTCAACACCAGCAGGGATGGCAGAGTGGACTCTGCCAAGGGAAAGACACTGGTTCGCTGTCAGGGAAGCCGTACCGTGGAAGAATACACATATGGGATCACCTTAGGGAATCGCAACATATGGCACCTAGCATTGAACAGGGGTCAACCATTGGGCGTACTTATGAGTGGCCTGGCATCGGAGGCATCCGCCATGTCTGACTGCTGAGGGTGGTGGAGGAACTCAACAGGGTTCACCAACTGGGGAACTCTACTGGAGCAAGATAAGCGCACATATCCGGTTCTAAGGAGGGGAGTGGCACAGCAAGCAAAACACTGAGAGGGGTCTCTGGTGTTACTGGCTGCTTGAAGTGAGCACATGGGAGTATACCGGATTTACACAAAGGCTATAGAATCTAGCAAAAAGGTTGGGTGTTGCCGAGCCCACAGCTCCACATATATCTGCCAGCATGGCGCAATGCGCCACCGCCCAGAAGGAAGCAACACTCCTGGTAGAGTGAGCTCTCAATTCAAGGGGGCACGGCCAGCGCTTGCAGGTTCACCACCTGGTCCCTGAAGGGAGTGGTGGGAACCTTGGGCACGATTCGTCGACCAGAAATGCTTGCAGGACCTCTACCTTCTTGATGGAGGCCAGTGCGGTCAGCAGCACATTGACAGGACATTGACAGCTCTCGTGAAGTAATGGTGTCTTCCACCGCCTGGGGTAGATCACCTAAGTCCTCCGTGTCCCATCCAGAGACCAGACGTGGAGATTCCAGAGGTCTGGACCCGGGTGCCATAGGGTACCCGGTCTCTGAGAAAGCAGGTCCTTCCTCAGAGGAATGCGCAGGAAGGGGCTGTCGCAAGGAGCACCAGTTCTGGGAATCAGGTCTGGTTGAGCCAATACAGCACAACTAGCATGACCTGTTCCTCGTCCTCCCTGACTTTGCACAGTGTCTGTGCATTGCTGGGGGAAACACATACTTGGGTAGGCCCTGGGGCCAGCTGTGTGCCAGCACATCCGTGCTGGTCAGGTCATCCCTCGGTCAGGGAGTAAAACAACTGATAATGAGACATGTCTGGTGCAGCAAACAGGTCTAGCTGTGCTAACTTTCCACGGGAACATAGACCACACTGATGTTTGATGTATGCAACGGTCGGAGTACTGTTCGTAAGGACCAGTACGTTCTTGCATCGTAGCGGTGATTTGAGGCGGCCCAGCGCAAGACATATTGCTAGCAATTTTGGGCAGTTGATGTGGACTCGTCTAAATACCCGAAACTGCATGCCCGTTGTACGAGGCACCCCAGCCAGTGGAGGAGGCATCTGTTGAGACAATAGCATGCCTGGACACTTACTCTAGGTGAACTCCTGCCCGAAGAAACACAGCCCAGGCACGACCACGGGCTGAAGGTTTGGCTGCAGGCTGGGTGATTGTCACCCGCTGCGTGCCGCATTGCCACGCGCATCGCCTATCTCTAGACTTGGCCGTGAAGCCAGTGCTGAAGCGGCCTCATATGAAGCAATCCAAGTGGCATTACTGTGTCTGCGGGTGCCATGTGCCCCAGGAGCCTCTGAAAAAGTTTTAGTGGCGCTGCCTTCCTGTCTGGTTGACCGAGTCCAACTCCATACAGAGAAAAGTTCCTCTGCACAGGGTAGAGTTTGCTCTTTTCCTAGTTGACCCAAAGCCCCGACTGGCTGAGGTGTCTGAGCACCATGTCTCTGTGTTCGCACAGCTGTTCTCGTTATTGGGCCAGTATGAGCCAGTCGTCAAAATAAACATTCATGAAGACGCGAGGTGACAGCGACAGCCCAAAGGGGAGGACTTTGTACTGATATGCCTGCTCTTCGAATGCAAAGCGTAGGAACAGTCTGCGTCGAGGGAGAAACGAGACATGAAATTATGCATCCTTCAGGTTGATCGCTGCCATCCAGTCGCTGGGACAGATACGTCCAAAGATTTGTTTCTGTGTTAGCATTTTGAAAGGGAGCCTGTGAAGATTCAATACTCGCAGGTCTAAGCTTGGCCGTAACCCCCCACCTTTCTTGGGTACAATGAAGTAGGGGTTGTAAAACCCTGTCTGGAGGGACCGGCTCTTTCGCGTCCTTCGCCAGTAGGACTGCGATCTCTGCCCATAAGATAGGACCCCACACAGAGGTGAGTTGAATGCCCCTGATCTTGGAGGGACGCCGGGTGAACTGAACTGAATTGCATAGCCGAGTCTGATGGTCCACATGAGCCAGCGAGATGGGCTGGGGAATGCTAGCCAGGCCCCCAGAGACCGTACAAGGGCCAGGAGGGACCACAGATGTACCCACAGTGGGGCAGCGAGGTGGAACGCAGGGACCCAACTCCGAAGGTATGGCATCCCAAAATGGGGTCTGAGTGTGGGTGCAACACTTACCTGGTTCCACGGTTGGGCAGGGGGTGCTTGAGGAGGCTTCCTCGTGTCCTCGAAGCACACGCTGCTGCCCACTGGCGACAGAAGAGGTGGCTGAGGGTGGCAAGGCAATATGTCACACACTGCCAACTGCGCCCTCTTGGGACCCAGAGAAAAATTGGGTACCGATGGCTGTGGGGCCAGTGGCGGAACAGAAACAAAACTGAACAAAAGATTCCCCACCTGGCCCTCCTCCGGGGGAGGGAGTGATGCGGTCACCTATCTCAGGGCCGCTTGCTCTTGCACTTACCGCCTGGTTTGGCAGGGGCCTGGACGGGATGGACGACCTTCCTATGACAGGGAAACACCCTCAGCAACGAACAGGCAGGAGGGCTGCAGCTGGCGGCAGGGTGGAAGCAGCAGCAGACCACTGGGGCAGAATGTGTCTGATCGCCTCCGTCTGGCTCTGTGTGGCTGAGAACTGCTGGGCTAAGTTCCCAACCGCGTCGCCAAAGAGGCCAGCCTAGGAGATAGGGGACTCAAGGAACCGACACTTGTCTGCCTCCCGCATATCTGCCAGGTTCTGCCAGAGATGCCATTCTTGGACCAGTAGTGTGGACATTGTCTGACCCATGGAGCGAGCAGTGACTTTCGTTGCACGTAGGGCGAGGTCCGTCACTGTGTGCTGGTCCTGCATTAGTCCTGGGTCAGCACTACCCTCGTGTAACTCCTTAAGTGCCATTGCCTTATAGACCTGTAGGAGAGCCATGGCATGTCCACCGGCTCTGTAAGCCTTGCCCGTGAGAACGGACGAGAACTTGTAGGCCTTGGATGGGAGACGCGGATTACCCCTCCAAGTGGCAGCGCTCTTTGGACACAATTGCATCGCAACCATGTGCTCCACCGCATATATCCATGTTCCACTCGTCCACGATTTGGGGACCTCTTCATGCATTTCCGGAAAGAAAGGTAATGGGGCACTGAGAACCAGCACGAGCCGTCCCAAGAAACCAATCGTCCAACCTTGAGGATTCAGGACACAATGGAGGCCTCAACTCGAGCCTGACTCTCTCGGCGGCCCGGGAAAGCATAGCCGTCAGGCTCGGGCAACACTACTCTCCCCGAAGAGGGCAACAAAGTCGAGTCTTCTTCCCCGGAGGACTCAAGCTCAACCTCCGATGCATCGATCGACATCTGATCGTCCGGCAAAGCACCGAATAAAACGACTGGTCCCCCATGAGAAGGACCAGCACTCTCAGCCGGAAGCTCCTTAGCTTGCGGTGTGCAAGAGGAGTGGGGGGCCCACGGAGGCTGACTCGGCGGGTTAGCCCCCACTGTGATTGGATAGCTCATGTCTGCCTTGCTGCTGTAAAGTAGCCCTATTCTGTTGCCCAGAAGAGGAACTAGATCGGGTATAGGTTAGGGGACTCCACCTCGTCTGAGGTAATTGAGTATCGACTGCAACACTGAGAATACATAATCCTACAGTGAATACATGACTCATCCATGAACGCAACCTCAGCGTGCTTGATGCCCAGACACGCCTAGAGGCAACGATCATGACTGTCAGCGGGCGCCAGGTAACGACCACATCAAGAATTGACTATTGCAATGCGTTATATAAGAGAAGTAGTCAGTCATCTATATTTTTCACCGGCAAAAAAATCAAAACTCTGCTGCTAGACTTAATGGGGATATTTAAAAAAACGTGAACAGATTACTCCTACCCTGGTCTCCCTGCATTTGCTTCCAGTCTATTATATAATTGATTTTAAACTTCTATTATTGGTGTACAAATCCTTGCATGCACTCGCACCGGCCTATCTCTCAGATCTCTTAATTGAATATCAGAATGGACGGACTTTGAGATCAGCGACTCAAAGTTACTCAAAATTCCTAGGACACATCAAAAAGGAGATTGTGCCTTTGCTGTATCAGTGTCTAAACTTTGGAACAGTTTGCCTAAACATATTAGAGATGCTGCTACTGAAAAGGATTTTAAAGTAAAACTCAAAACACATATTTTTCAGTGACAATTTATTATATATGCTGCCTGTGTGACGCTTGTTTTTTTTGTTTTTTTGTTTTGAAGCACATCAGGAGAAAACAGAAATCCATAAGAACATACAACCACATCACACGTAAACTATCAACATGAACAAATAAACTCAACTCGTGTCACAGTGCAGTAATATTATTGATTAATGTCCACATATCAACTGATATAATGTGTGTGTGTGTGTGTGTGTATGAAGTCAAATTATGTGTTCTTGATATTCAAGTGATCAATTATGTCTTCAATATTTAGTTGTTTTCAAAGTCAAGTGTGTGTGGTGCTACAAATCAGTTATTTTCAAACTGAAAATAGCCTTTGTTGGCTCTGCCACAGCAACCGATTGAAACAGCTTATGGTTATGCTTTTATAACACATTGTCCTGCTTTCCTTCTCAATTGGGCCAATTCACACTAAGAGGCTTTTAACAATTAAATCATGCAGAAAAAACAGCTGAATATCAACATGCAGTTGGGCTGAACTGAGGGAACATAGTAATTGCAGGATAAGATGTACAAACAATGATTTGTGAGCGTTCAAGAAAACGTTCTCAGGTTACTCATGTAACTATGGTTCCCTGAGAAGGGAACGAACGCTGCGTCACTATGACGACCTTTTGGGGAATCGCTCCAGCGTCAGCGCTCCTGAAGTCACATGTACAACTTAGTCCGATCTTGATTGGTGCAACGTCATCCCGTGACGTGAGCCGGCGGAAAGCGGAAGCTATAAAGGGAGCCGGCTTCACAGTAGCTGTCAGCCTTCTGATCGACTGAAGCAAGCCGCTCTCAGGTGTACGGAAGCATGGCATAGGGACGCAGCGTTTGTTCCCTTCTCAGGGAACCATGGTTACATGAATAACCTGAAAACGTTCCCTTCCGAGGGAACTACCGCTGCGTCACTATGACGACCTTTGGGGAACGATATGCCCACTTCGCCATGCTAACGAAAAAAGTCTGTCCCGGTGTGAAATGAGGCACACCTAGGACATGATTGCTTGAGACCCCGGGGTCGCCAGGAGATCCAAACTATAAAATCTAATAAAGGTATGTGGTGAGGACCACCCCGCCGCATCACATACGTCCTGGAGTGAAGCCCCCGACCACAGAGCCTTTGAGGAGGCCATGCTTCGGGTGGAATGTGCTTTAACCTGTTAACCGTTGCCAGTGCGCCCGCGCACTGAAGCGTTTTTTTTTTTTAATTTAGTTCAAAGTTACTATCAGATTTAATGTTATACCTTGACAAACTATACATCATTAAAAAGATATAAGACTCAAGTTTCAGTATT
This sequence comes from Squalius cephalus, assembly GCF_949319135.1. NCBI lineage: Eukaryota > Metazoa > Chordata > Actinopteri > Cypriniformes > Leuciscidae > Squalius > Squalius cephalus. The sequence goes on along the minus strand of NC_137123.1, from coordinate 36,213,925 downwards.
TGACCACTATTGTATTCTGAGAAACTTATAGCGACAGGTATTTCTTAATTTATGTCAGGAGTTATGAAATGAAAAAATGAATCGATACCTTTAATATGAATTATGAGCGTCAGCCGCTCCCATTCAGAAAAAAACTCTGTGCTGTCGTCATGACAGCGCTTGACAAAACAACGTCCCTCAGGGCTTTAGCTCAAAAATGTGCACATTTGGAGAAATATTGATAGATTCTCATAGGTTTACATCAGATTTTTATAGACAGGAATAATATTTATTGAATTTATACCCAAATGCGTCGATGTAATCATTACGAGCGCTTGGTACTCTATATACTGTGTTTTCAATTCATACCAATAGCCTGAGGGCGCTACATGCACAATAATAGTCCATATATGGAACATGAAGAAGAGCCATAATCATGTGACATTCCAGGATGTCACTGATACACACACAGCTAACAGAGATTGTTGTAATAGATGTAACATGCAGATAAAGATGTTTTGAAGACAATAAACATGACTGCAATGATATTTGATTTACCTGTGTTTTTCAAGCCATGCCAGGTATTTTCATAATAATAGATTATATTTGTAATGTAATGCTAATCTATATAGACTATCATTGTGCAGAATACTATAAAATAGTATATTTTCTGTCTGATTTTTTTATCTGAAGCCAAATTAGATCACAGAAAATTATTTAAAACACTCGACTTGCGTTATATAGTAAGATTGGAGCACAAACATGGTTTTAATTTCACAAATTGTCGTGTATTGATGGTGTGCTAAGCTAACATGCTAGCTAGCTCTAGGTGCACCTGCAACCTAGCAGTTATCTTTTATGATTTTTTTCTAAATAGGAATGCTTACTGAAATGTTTCTTTATTCCAGAAGGGCATTTGATACAGTTAGATACAGTGAGAACTTTGATAAAAGAAATTAGGGATTGAAACCCTATGAATAGCCTGTGAATAGCCAGTCGTTAGTAACTATAATGCAGACAAAAGAAATGCATATTTAGAGCCATAACCAGGCTGGAGAGGTGTGAATGTGTGCATGGGGAGACTGAGACTGAATGGGGCTCGTTTGCACCACAAAACAATAGAGGATGACTAAACATCAGTAGCATTTTAGAGTCTAATCAAAATAAAGGCATATGATATGATCTTGAAAAACATTTAACTAAATACAGAGTTTTAGACTTATCATCTTCAGATTTTACATATAACATGGTCAGACATGTGGCTTTAGCTGCAGTGCATTTCTAGATTGCTACAGTGCCAACTTCAATTTTATTTTCATGAAAATGTTTCATAAAAATACATTTCTAATAACTTTACAAAATGTTGAAGCTATTTATAACTCTTTTTTTCATTATGACAATAATTAATTCTATATTTACAATAAACTACCAGGTGTCAGCTTTCAAATGAGATCATACTTGTGCTTTTAGTGCAAAGGCATCATGAACTGTATCTGTTTCAGTTTGGGTATGTCATTTCTGGGGATTTTTCAAAAGTGGGGTTGCAGGTTAACAAGTTAAGTGACAGAGGTGAGGGCAGCCCGCTCGCCTCATAAGCCATAGAAATGGCTTCACCGATCCACCTGCTTAAGGTTTGTTTAGTAGCTGGGCAGCCTTTCTTAAGGGGCCCAAAGCATACCAAAAGCTGATCAGATTTTCTCCACTGGGATGTTTTTCTCACATATATCTCAAGGGCCCTGACTGGGCAAAGTAACCTAAGCTTCTCTAATTCCGCCGACTCCTGAGGAGGATGGAAAGCCTGGAGGACAACTGGCCTGGCCACATTAGAGGGCACTTTAGGTACATACCCTGGTCTTGGGTAGAGAATAACTTTCACTCCTCCCGGAGCAAACTCTAAGCAGGACGGAGCAACGGACAAGGCCTGAAGATCTCCAACTCTTTTTAGAGATAAAATAGCCAGCAGAAACGCCATTTTTAAGGCTAAGCACTTGTCTGATGCCATGTCCAAAGGCTCAAAGGGTGGCAAGGATAACCCTTCTAAAACCACGGCTAGATCCCAAGTCGGGGTTCTAACCTGAGCCGGAGGCCTCATCCTCCGAGGACCATGAAGGAAACGAATAATAAGATGATGCCTTCCCAGTAAGGTGCCATCCAGCGGGGCATGGAAGGCAGCCACTGTAGCCACGTACACCTTAAGTGTAGAGGGGGAAAGGCCTGCCGAGAAACGACCTTGCAGGAACTCCAGCACTGAAGCCACTGGGCAGTTAACTGGGTCCAGTTGGTGTTCTGTACACCATGAAGTGAATACCCTCCACTTCAAAGCATATAGTTTCCTCATGGAGAGAGCTCTAGAGTTTAAAATGGTCTCCACTACCTCAGTAGAAAGACCAGCATTCAGGAACTGATCCCCCTCAGGGGCCAGACCCACAATTTCCACATCTCTGGCCGGGGGTGAAATATTGTGCCTCCGGCCTGAGTTAGAAGGTCCCTCCTGAAGGGAATCTCCCACGGGGGACCGTCTAAGAGGGCTATAAGGTCCGAAAACCAAACTCAGGCTGGCCAGCGCGGGGCTACCAGCAAGACTTGATCCCCGCCCTGGCGAATCCTCTCTAGAACTCCCGGGAGCAGAGCGATCGGGGGAAATGCGTACAGCCGAAGCCTCGGCCACGGCTGTACCATGGCATCCAGTCCCAGAGGAGCTGGATAAGTCAAGGAAAACCAGAGGGGACAGTGAGTGCTGTCTTGAGACGCAAACAGGTCCACGTCCGCCTGGCCAAATTTCCTCTAAATTAACTGCACCGACTCGGGGTGCAGCCTCCATTCCCCGGGCCTCAGCCCCTGCCTTGACAGGATGTCTGCTCCCACACTTAGATGGCCCAGAATGTAGATTGCTCTCAGTGAGAGAATCTTCCCTTGGGCCCGTAAGAGAATCTGATGCGCCAGTCTGCACAGAGGGCGCGATCTCAGACCTCCCTGATGATTTATATACGAGACCACTGACGTATTGTCTGTTCTCACCAGAACATGATGGCCTCTGAGGTCTGGGAGAAAATGCCTTAAGGCTAGCAGAACCACTAACATCTCTAGACAATTTATGTGCCATGACACATGATGTTCTTTCCACAGACCCTGGGTTGAACGGCCCTCCATGACCGCCCCCCACCCTGTGCAGGACGCATCTGTCGACACTACTCTGCGCTGACATGGTGCTCTTAGCACAGGGCCCTGGGCTAAGAACCAAGCCTTTTTCCACATGACCAAGGAGCGAAGGCATCTGCACATAACCTTGATCAGGCGAAAAGGGTTGCCCCTCGGGGGTAAACCCCTTGGTTCTGAGCCACCACTACAATTCTCTCATGTGCAGCAGGCCAAAAGGTATCACACTGGACGCTGCCGCCATAAGTCCCAGCAGTCTCTGGAACTGTTTCACAGTGATGCGTTGGCCTAGCTTTATTCTGGAGACCATAGCCAGAATCGACTCGACACGTGCAACAGACAGCTGTGCCCGCATTGTGATCGAGTCCCACACTACTCCTAAATAAGTTGTCCTCTGGACCGGAGTAAGCACACTCTTTTTCGCGTTGAGCCTCAGCCCCAAGCGCTTCATGTGGTCGAGCATGACATCTCGATGCTGTGCCGCCATTTCCTGAGACTGAGCCAGAATAAGCCAGTCGTCTATGTAATTGAGGACCCTTACACCCTGCAATCTCAGAGGCGCCAGGGCTGCGTCCATGCATTTTGTGAATGTGCGAGGAGATAGTGCTAGGCCAAATGGAAGAACCCGATACTGGTACGTTTTGCCCCCAAAAGCGAACCTTAGGAACTTCCAGTGTTCCGATAGGATGGAGATATGGAAATACGCGTCCTTCAGGTCTATAGTGACAAACCAGTCCTCGGACTTGATTTGACTCACAATAATAGGAATCGTTAACATCTTGAACTTGTATCTCCTCAGAGATTGGTTCAAATGACGAAGATCTATAATTGGACGTAACCCTCCATCCTTTTTCGGAACTATGAAATACCGGCTGTAGAACCCGGAGTTCCTCTCCGTCGGAGGAATAAGATCTATAGCCTCCTTCGCCAGAAGGGACTGAACCTCCTGCTCCATAACCTGCACGCGCTCGGGGGCTGCCACTGTTTCGAGAATGCCCCTGAATCTTGGTGGTCGAAACCCGAACTGCAGTCTGTACCCCTTGTGGATTGTACGCACTACCCATTGTGATATATTGGGTAGTGTTTCCCATGCGTGCAGGAAATTCACTAACGGAATCAACCTCTCGGGGCTGGAATTCATAGTTTCTTGAGGAGCAGCTTCGGCGTCCTGAAGCGGTTGCCCGGCAGGAACTAACCGATTTAATTTTCTACAGGCCTCTGTATAGATAATGAACTCCCCGCGACCGATGTATTTTTGCTGGGCGGAAGTCAAGGATTGTTTTCTTCGGAAATCGTTGCGCCCCGAAGCGCCGAAGGCGGCGGGGTTAGCAAATCGATTTCCTGAGGGCTCCACGGAGGAGCGGGTGTAATTCGCTCCACCCCGGGAGGGGGCGCCCTCAGAGGCCTGACCTGCCCATCAGGACCTCTTCCCCAAAGCCCGTTTGGTCAGAATAACGGTCCTCAGATCCGTTTTCTGATTAACGGGCTTCAGTTGGGAGTATTGCCTCGAGCCCTGATGACGTTGAGGCGGGGCTCGGTGGGCAACACTCTCCTTCTGAGTCTGTCTGTACGAGGAGCTAGATGTAGATGGCTGGGGCTGTCTCTCCTTACTTGTAGCCCCATAAGATTTCTGGCGATGGGGAATAAATCTTTGAAAGGCTGCTGCCTGCTTCTTTGCCTCCTGAAATCTCTCGACGACCAAAACTGACAGCATCGCCGAAGAGACCAGGAGGTGAAAGAGAAGCGTCAAGAAGGAAAGCTCTATCTGCGTCTTTTATACCAGATAAATTTAACCATAAATGCCTCTCCGTCGCTGCCAGGGCTGCCATAGAGCGGCCGATTGCACGAGCCGTCTCTTTGGTAGCGCGGAGAGATAGATCAGTTGCTCTTCTTAATTCTTTGATATCTTCGATATCTATATTTTCCCCTTTATCTAATTCGTCCAGTAAATCTGCCTGATACGCCTGTAACATAGCCATCGTATGCAAACAGGCAACTGCCTGACCTGATTCTGCATAAGCTTTACCCACTAATGAAGATGTTTGACGGCAGGGTTTAGAGGGTAATGATGGGGCTTTAAATGAGGATGCAGCGGAGGGTGAAAGATAAGCTGCCAAAGTATCCTCTATTTTAGGCATGTTGCCATAACCGTTTTGTTTCTGTCCTATAATAAATGAGTAATGATGTACATTAGGACTAGAAAGCCTAGATGAATATGGCTTATTCCAGGATATCGACACCTCAGTGTGGAGATCCGGAAAAAACGCTAAACCCCTGCGTGGTGGTTGTAAGGGGCAAACGCTCGCAATGCTCACACTCAACCCCCTCGAGGGCTGAGCGAGCATGCTCCGCTCCCAAACAACTGACACAGAGATCGTGAGAATCCCCATCCGGAATGTAATGAGGACAGGGATGAACACACTTTCGTGCTTCTCGTCCGGCCATTCAATATTTAATCTAGCAACGGCACGAGTTAAAACATCCAACAGCTCCTCATACTGTGGTACCAAATAAGACTGAGACAGACAGAAAGCGCTTTGCTGAAGATCAGAAAGCTGACAGCTACTGTGAAGCCGGCTCCCTTTATAGCTTCCACTTTCCGCTGGCTCACGTCACGGGATGACGTTGCACCAATCAAGATTGGACTAAGCTGTACATGTGACTTCAGGAGCACTGACGCTGGAGGGATTCCCCAAAGGTCGTCATAGTGACGCAGCGGTAGTTCCCTCGAAAGGGAACAAGGCAGGCTTGTTTACAGATGGGAGATGCAGAGAGTGAGAGACCCTAATGGGTGACCTCAAATAGACTGCTGAATAAGAAGATTGGTTTTAAATTATTCATTTAAATTGACTGTTAATTTAACAAATGACAAATACCATGTGTGTGATGGCACAACACTTGAAAATGTAAATATATAATGAAACAATATTTAACAATATCTTTGTTGTAATGATGAACACTGTACAAAAGTTTTTTTTTTTTTTTTGAAAATGGTAGCTGATATGTTACTGATTTGGGGTTGTCTAACCAGCTTTGATAATCAATCTTATCCATAATCTAGACCCACTAATGACCATAAATAATCAGCATGTTCCAGGATTTCCACTTTATTGAACGTGTTAACAAATTATTAATTTGGGCATTTACTTAATTATTTAATGTATTGTTTTTTAATTAACCAAACAATTGTTATTTAGAAGCCAGAATAATAATTTTTATATCAACGATTTATGAGTGTTTATTTTTCCATTCACTTGCTGTAATCAGTTACTGTACATACTGAAGATATGCAGGATGGTGTCAGGTGAATAGAAACATTTTCAGAGTAACAGAGACCGATATGGCTATTTTGGTAACACTTTACAATAAGGTTTCATTAGTTAGCATTAGTTAACTACTTTAGTTAACAAGAACTAAGAATGAACAATACTTCGACAGCATTCCAACGATTAAAATCAAAAGTTGTATTTGTTAACATTAGCTGTGAACTAACATGATCAAAAGATTTTTTGATCTAACATTTTTTAACTAACATTAACAAAAATGAATAAATACTGTTAGTTAATACATTAACTAAAGTTAACAAATTAGACCTTATTGTAAAGTGTAACCACAGTTATTAATGACTGCTACATTTTACAACCTCTTGATACGTAATGGGTAATGGTAAACGGTCTCATGAACTACTATAACACAGCTGTTATGGTGTGGTTGAGGCAAACAATGAAACAAAGCAAGATCTATGAGCAGCAGTCTTTATTAATAACAAAAATCAATATACCCAAATCAAAATAACACAATCAACTTATAACACAAACAGAACAACCAGCAAACATAGACTATATCGGACTAAGAACAATTGAAAGTGAGGGCTATATATACACAATGATATACTGGGGACTAAACAACCAAATTAAAAATACACAGGTGTGACACATATAAGGCAAGGCAAGGCAAGGCAAGTTTATTTATACAGCACATTTCATACACAATGGCAATTCAAAGTGCTTTACATAGAAGAAATTAAAATAATAAAAAGAGTTAAGAATAATTAAAACAGTTTAGAAAAATAAAATAAAACACAGTACAAACAGTCGGACGAACATTGGCACAGTGCTCATTCAGTAAATGCACAGTTAAACAGATGTGTTTTGAGTCTGGATTTGAAAGTGACTACTGTAGGAGCACGTCTGATCTCCTCTGGAAGCTGGTTCCAGCTGCGGCTGGCATAATAGCTAAAAGCGGACTCACCATGCTTAGAGTGAACCCTTGGTATTTCTAGCTGATATGATCCTAGTGATCTGAGTGATCTGTTGGGTTTATATTCAGTAAGCATATCTGCAATGTATTGAGGTCCTAGGCCATTGAATGATTTATATACCAGTAATAATACTTTAAAATCAATCCTAAATTTAACTGGGAGCCAGTGTAAAGACCTGAGGACTGGTGTGATGTGTTCATATTTTCTGGTTCTGCTCAGAATCCTGGCGGCAGCGTTCTGTATGAGCTGCAACTGTCTTATAGTCTTTTTGGGAAGGCCAGTGAGGAGTCCATTACAATAATCCACCCTGCTGGTGATGAAAGCATGCACAAGTTTCTCTAAGTCTTGACTGGAAACAAAGCATCTAATTCTTGCAATATTTTTCAGATGATAGTATGCTGATTTAGTTATTGCTTTGACATGACTACTGAAACTAAGGTCTGACTCTAGGGACACACCGAGATTCCTGACTTGATTTTTAGTTGTTTGACCCCTAGAGTGAAGGTATGCGTTCACCTTGAGAACTTCATCTTTGTTTCCAAACGCAATGACTTCAGTTTTGTCTTTGTTTAACTGAAGAAAGTTTTGACACATCCAACTGTTGACTTCATCGATGCACTGGCACAGGGAGTCAATGGGGCTGTAATCGTTAGGCGATAGGGCTAAGTAGAGCTGTGTGTCGTCTGCATAGCTGTGGTAAGCAATTTGGTTCTTTCTCATTATTTGGCTCATTGGGAGCATATACAGGTTGAACAGGAGTGGTGCAAGAATTGAGCCTTGAGGTACTCCGCATGTCATGGATGTCCACTCAGACTTATGGTCACCTATACTCACATAATAACCTCTCCCATCTAAGTATGACCTGAACCATTTTAGGACTATCCCAGAAAGCCCCACCCAGTTTTCCAGCCTGTCAAGAAGTATGTTATGATCAACAGTGTCAAATGCAGCACTGAGGTCGAGTAGTACCAGCACTGATAATTTGCCTGAATCAGTATTTAAGCGAATATCGTTTATTATCTTTATGAGCGCTGTCTCTGTGCTGTGGTGCGGTCGGAAACCAGATTGAAAATTGTCAAAGTATCCATTCAAGCTCAAGAATTTGTTCAGCTGATTGAAGACAACTTTTTCAATGATCTTGCCTATGAAAGGAAGATTTGAAATCGGTCTATAGTTGCTTAATATGGTCTTATCCAGATTGCTCTTTTTCAGGAGGGGCTTGACAACTGCAGTTTTCAGGGAGTATGGAAAACTCCCAGAGCGAAGTGAGACATTTACCACTTCTAGGAGATCTGCTTCTAAACTGTTTAACACACTTTTGAAAAATGATATGGGAAGTGTGTCAAGAGCGCATGTTGATGTTTTAAGGTGCTGTACAGTTTCTTCCAAAATTTTGCCATCAATTTCTTTGAAATCAGACATAGTAACTACTTTCTCAGGTGGTTTGATCTGTCTGACCTCAGTGCAACTCAAGGATGTGCTGATCACCTTTCTGATATTACTGATTTTCTCAGAGAAGAAAGAAGCAAACTCACTACACTTGTTCACTGAGAGCATTTCACTGGGAATCTGGCTTGGAGGGTTTGTCAGTCTCTCTACAGTAGCAAAAAGAGTGCGTGTGTTGTTTAAATTGCTGTTTATAATATTTGAGAAGAAAGTCTGTCTAGCTTTGCCTAGTTCCATATTGAAAGCATGGATGCAGTCTTTGTAGATGTTATAATGGACTACAAGTTTAGTCTTCCGCCACATGCGCTCTGCTTTCCTGCATTGTCTTTTCATATTTTGCACTGCTGTTGAGTTTCTCCAAGGTGCTTTTTGTCTGCCACTCTTCTTCCTGACTTTAACAGGAGCAATATCATCAATTATACCTTTAACTTTTGAGTTAAAAGAATCAAGGAGAAAATCAACAGAGTCAGCAGATATACTTGGTGTTAAGGATATAGCCTTCATAAATAGTACACTGGTGTTCTCATTTAAGCATCTCTTCTTGACAGACACAGATTTAGCTTCAATGGCAGGAGAGATCAATATATCAAAGAAAATACAGAAATGATCAGACAGTGCTACATCCTTAATAACAATTAATGAAATGTTTAGACCCTTACTGATAAGTAAATCTAGAGTGTGTCCACGATTGTGTGTGGGTCCATGTACATGCTGAGTCAGATCAAAAGTTTTTAAAACAGTTTTGATTTCTTTTGCCATATTGTTTTCTGCATTATCTATGTGAATGTTAAAATCTCCTGCAATGGCAAAACAGTCAAACTCTGAGGTAATTGCTGATAACAGTTCTGTAAAGTCCTCAGCAAAGGCTGGAGAGTATTTTGGAGGCCTGTAAATAATGATAAGTAAAATGCGTGGAGCACCTTTCAACACAATACCCAGATATTCGAAAGAAGGGTAATTCCCAAATGATATTTGCTTACATTGATAGATATCTTTAAAAAGAGCAGCTAGACCCCCACCTCTCTTAACAGCTCTGCAGACACTCATAAAAGTAAAGTTCGGAGGGGCTGTTTCATTGAGGACTGTTGCACTGCAGCTGTCTTCTAGCCAGATTTCATTTAGAAGCATAAAATCCAGGTTGTTTGTGGTTATTAAATCGTTGACTAGAAGTGATTTATTTTTAAGTGAACGAATGTTTAAAAGTGCTAACTTAACAGTCTTACTTTTTGTCCCCACATCAATCTTACTTTGACGTGTAATAGGCACCAGATTAGTTAGGTTTGCTGCACGGCTATTGAAGGCCTTAGACTTTCTATCTTGTAATAGAACAGCAATAGAGAAAGATACAGGCACACTGGGTTCCCGCTTGTTCTGTAAACATTTGAGAAAGTTACTGTTATCAGAGCGGGGACCCAAAACACATCACTGAGAGCTGGTATCAGTTGTTTTTAGTTCACCTCAAGCAGATGCAGGAGGGTGTGGGCCCTGGCGTTGTGGCAGAGGCCGAAGAGGAGGGGGAGGGCGAGCTGGGCCCGCAGGCTTTGGTGCGGGTGGTAATGGTGCCTGTCGTTTTTTGGTTGGTATCTGGGGGCTTGCAGCAAAAGAGTGGGATAGTCTGGTTCCAGCATACACCAGTTCTTCCATTTTCTGTGAGAAACACAGTAGTGGCAATGCTGGCGAGAGGGATAGCGTATCTGGTGAAAGGGGCTGTTGCTCTGGTGTTATATGAGGTTGTGCTATGCTGTCCTGGCTTCCCTGGCTGTTTTCCAGGAAGTCGTCCTTGGGTGCTGAATCTTCAAGCAGTTCTGATATGTCTCTCTGTGGGCAGGGCTCAGCTGAGATTGTGTCCGTGAGCAGAGGTTGTTGTGGCGGAGTGGTGTTATCATTGTCCTTGTGTGATATGTCAACCGCATGTCCATTTTGCTGCTGAAGTGAAGTCCCGTGGTCATTCATACTGTGTCCATGTGTGTGTGTGCCGTTCAGATTTAGTGGATTGGCACAAACTGCAGAAGGATGATTGAGGGAGAAGTAGAAATTGTCCTTTAACACTCTTGAACCAAGTTTGTTTGGGTGATGGCCATCCCGATGAAAAAGTTGTCTCTGACTCCAGAAAAGATTGAAATTGTCAATGAAGTTTACTCCTTTTATATTGCAGGTTTTTTGCAGCCATGTATTTAGCCCAAGCAACCGTGAAAACCTGTTTGTTCCTCTTGCTGGGAGTGGTCCACTGATGAATGTTTGAACTTTCAGTCTTTTAAGTGTTTCAAAAAGTTCATTGAAATCCTTCTTAAGGAGTTCTGACTGCTCTTTATGAATATCATTCTTCCCCACATGTATGATGAGTCGATTTGCAGTCTTATGTTTCATCAGAGTGTTCTGAAGTTCCCTGTTTACATCAGAAGTTGTTGCTTGTGGAAGGCAGCATGTAGTTGTATCCCTGCCGCTAATGTTTCTGATTATCGAGTCCCCCACTATCAGAGTCCTGGGCTCGGCTGCGCTCTGAGCTGAGTGCCGCTGTCTGCTCGACCTTGAGCGCCAGTTAGCATCAGTGTTAGCTACTGGCCCATTCAGTCTATGTTCGATCATATTCATCACATTTGGGGATTCCTCATTTACATTCATTAGTACTTCAAATCTGTTCTCAAGATGTATAGGCGGTGGTAGAAGACCAATGTTTGCAATCCTTGTCAGAGCTGTATCTGGGGTAGAGGATGCTACTGCGGCAATATGTGATGCTCGTGACAATCTGATGTCTCGAGTGCCTTTGGGTCTCGCTCCCTGTTTGTGCCATCGATTAGTAAGTCGATCGGCTTGTTTCTCTACCTGTCGAGGAGCACAAGTTTCATGGGACTCACCGGTATGCTGAGGGTGTCCATGACGAAGCTCTGTTGTGTGCTCCGTCTGGTTTGGTGGTCCCGTAAGTAACTTTGTTTCGAGAACTGCAATCCTTTGTAAAAGTCTGTGGCAGTTAGTGCAGCAAGTAGATTCTTGAACCTGAAGAGGCATTTTCTCTCTTATCCGTATGAATGTAGGCAGTTGTGTTTTCCTTTCCCGGAATGTAAGCTGGTCGGGTAAAAGAATTCTGCGTTTTTGTAGTAATCCAAACTTTGTTGTCTGAGCACTGTGCTGTTTGCTGAAGTTAAAATTAGATGATAAAAGGAAATAAAATATAAAATATAGGAGATAAAATGTAAAAGCGATAGAGCAAAGCGCGGAGCAGTAAGCAAGAGCGTCCGAACAGTAGCTGAGCAGGAAGTCGAGTCATATAAGGGGAAATCAAAAACGTCTCGGTTACGACTGTAACCTTGGTTCTTCGTTTTTATTGAAATTACAATGTTATGCGCCATCATTTTGTGTAAAACGTTGACTTTCATTTTTGTCCACTAAAGTCAAAGTAAATCCTTCTTTCTATTGTGTAGCCTATAATAAAAAAAGAATGTAAAAAGGTGCCCACAAAACATTATTCCTGTCTCCCATCACTACTGTTCTGTCCTCACAGACGGCAAAAGTAGCTACTGTTGGAAACTTTATTCCTTCATCGAAGCAAGACCAGGAGACTTGAGATGGATCTTATAAGCAGAAGAGATTTATTCTTCCAAGTCTGTAGTTCATCAAGTCTAATCTAAATACAGTATTCATGGTAGTTATACACATTCAAAGAGGGGAGGGATTACATAGAGGCGGAGACTGAATAAAGCATGTTTAGAAAACACACCCTAGACTGAGGGTGTGGCCAGTCGGCTCCAGTTCCAAGAGCCATCCAAGACAAAGGGGTGAGAGTCTCACCTACCGAGAGGTGGAGACACTCTAAACAAAGCGTGTAAATTAGGTATGCAAGTTTAGACTGCCTGCCACAGACTGAGAGAATCAACATAACAGTCATTGCTAATCCAATCAGCCTAACCATTCAACGTCTGGGTCAGGGGCTCCGAGAGCCATTAAAGACTTACAATAGAGAAAAACAGGACTGGCAGAAACTGTTGATACCATTATCCTACCCTAACCTTGAAATGCTAACTTCAATGTACTCAACTTTTACTGTTGCAACCTAAATTAAACATTTTGTAATCCCCCTTTGAGAGTTCTAAAAACTCTCACAAAATACAAATTTAGACACTTAAAAGTTCATTCTTGTAACTTGAAAAAGTTACAGGCACATATAACTTATTCTGTGTTGTGTCCTTGATTTACATGAGTGTCATAGTTCTTCTCAAAACCATAACTGTTGACACATACGACGCAGGGTATAAAATGTCGTATAAACTACATGATTACACAGAAAACCATGTAGCATAAGAGTGGAAGTCTTGAAAGTCCATGGCGCCTGAATAGCTGTGAAGTCTGTTTCCTGTAGAGTCCATTTCCCACGTAGAGTCGCTCTGATGACTCGTCCCTCATGAGGCTTGTTCATGGAAATCTGATGTGATGCTTTACACCAGGTTGTCGCTTGTGAAGACATCATGGCATACACACATACCTGTAACACAATAAAACAAAGAAACAGCAGACCAGCAGTATTCATGCATAGACTTCATTCTTCCATAAGTCTGTTTATCGTATAGTGGTTTTACGTCTAACTCTTATCAAAGTAAACTTCTGGTGACTATATAGTTTTTACTTATAACTATATTACAGTAAACATTGTGACCGTATAGTGTTTTTTCTTAACCTAATCTTAATTGATTCGACACCTATGGACCAGTGAGGTGGGGATAAACTACTGAGAGGGAAACCTATGAGGAAATCTTCACCACATGGTTAGCCCCCGAGGCCTGTTGCACTTCGGTTCTTCCATGGGCTCCGCACTGGTCTGTGTGTCCTATTCTGTCCCTGTTGCGTGCACACTGTACAGTGTGTGAGAAAATTTGCACATTTCCATTCTCCAGTGAAACATCAGTCATAATAGACATCATAATAGAGGATGGGTGTCTGACTGGAATATTCTGTGGTATAACATTTAAGGCTGTGAGTCTACTTAACCAGGGTCCCCCAAAGGAAGGCTGAGACAGCCACTTTCCTTTTGTTCTATTAAACAAAAATCAGTCTTTCATCTTTGTTCTTGTTTCTGGGGAAATTAAGCACTCACAGCCTAAATGGTTAACACCTTATCAAGTTGCCCCACGAGTTTAACAAGGAGGGGAGGGGATGCTTCAGAGTATCAAGCAGGCTGAGCAGAAGCTGAGCAACTTTGTTAACTTCTTTAAAGTTCTTTTTGTTTTTCCTACACGTCTTTATGTCTTTCATCCAATGCCCAGGTTTACCACAGTAATTACAGCTGCCCTCTCTCTTAGGACATTTGTGTTTCTGTTGCTGCTGCAATTTTTACTCTCGCCTTGACATCAGAGTCTCTTTCCCAAGTAGCTAAACTGTCCAAGTTGTTTTGCAGGGTTCTATTGGACCATGTTAATTCTAAGTAAGGCAATGCATTTTTATGTTCTGACAAAAGACCATCAAACCATGCCCGAACTAGGGGACCATTATCATCTAACACCTTCTCTGAAGTGTCAGCAATTCCGCTGTAAGCTGCAGCGGTCTGGCAAATTCTGTCTGTGTACTCACATACATTTTCACCCTTCTTCTGTACACAACTAGTTATCTAGGACCAGTCCACTTTCAGTCCAACAATGTTCTTTAACACTCTCAGAACTCCCTCTCTCAATTCATCTTTTCTGGCATTTTGAAACTCAGAATTGTTTACAGCATTTTCAAAATCATTGAATTCTGACTCAGTCAAGATCTGTGATATTAGCTGGGTGACTTCAGCTAGAGACATATCATAAAGCCACATCTTTTTGGACAACTCTCTCCTAAACTCAGAAAAATGTCTTTGCACTGATGGCAAACTTTCAGCAAGTCTCTCTATATCTTTAGGACCTAAAGCTGTGTTGACTGCTTGTATGGGGTTTGCAGATGGAACTGGATCAACCCCTTTTCCCCTACTCTGAGCCTTTTGTCGTGCTCCACACACTTCAACTACATTTACATCTTTCATCAATCCAGCATTGACATTGTCCTCTATTCTATAAAAAGACTGTAAATCAGGATAGCTTTCATCTGACTGTTGGTTTTCTGAGTCACGTTTGGTTGAGGCCTTATGGCCCACCTTTTTCTTGAGAGAGGACACTTGAGTGCGCAATTGTTTGTTCTGTTCTTTTAACTTAGCAATACACTGAGCTTGTTCTTGTGCAATGGATAAGCTAAATTCTCTGTGACAACAGATAATGGCTTTCACATTGTTTTTGCGAATACTTGCTCCTAGTATCTTTTTACAATCTTCAATTGACCATACTTTTTCTGGGTGTATTCAAAATGTCTTTGTTAAATTCAATCTGACTGACTCAGTCACTATGGAGTCCATGTGCTGTGCTAACAATGACTTGAACTCACTGTCTGTCCATAAAGGTGTAGCTAGTCCACCTTTCTCAGTTGTTGGAATCAGCCTAGAATTCCTTCTAACCAGTTTGTGAGTTTCTTTGTTACCACACAAACAAACACTAAACCTTTTCTGATCAACAGAGGGTACACATGTTAACACAGATCAACTATTGTTAAACTTCCTTGCCCAGAGCAAAGGATAACACAAATTACTAGCACTTTACGCTAATCTTCCCTGCCTGAAAACAGAGGATAAATTTCATCTCTAAAAGAAAACTTTTAGAGGATAACTTAGTTAACAAAACCCTGCAGCTGTCTGTTAACTCTTCTCTGACGGCGCAGAGGATGACAAAATTTTACTGGTCTTTAAAGGTTCTTTTGAATAGAGTGAAACTCACTGAATCGTTGGTTGTACAGAAAAATTTCATCTGGAACTCAGAAAATGTAAATCTGGAGTCAGAAAAGTTCATTCTTTGTTGAGATCTTTGAGCTTGAAGTTTCAAGATTCAGTCTGGAACTCAGTCAGAAAAGTTCATTCTTTGAGATCTTTTTTTTGGAGCTTGAAGTTTTCAATCTGGAGGAAGCTGGAAAGATTCAGTCTGGCAATCTTTGTTTAGCTGGAAGTTTCGCTCTGGATTCCAAAAGATGCAGTCTGGATCTTTGTTTGAGCTTGAAGTTTCAATCTGGATTCAGGTGAGTAGCTCTATCCAGGTCACGTGGCACCAAAACTGTTGGAAACTCAGAATCGAAGAACAGGAGACTTGGTTCTTTCTTCAGCAGGATACTTTATTGAGAACACAAGCTGTCAGTAGCTGCAGTCACCAAAGTCTAACTGAGTTCTATACAGTATAGTTTTTATACATTTACAAGGAGGAGGGACTTTTGGAGGTGGAGACAAATCAAAACAAAGCATAGGGATGATTTGATTCAATCAAGAATCAGCATAACACTATCATTCAAATGATCCAATCAGCCTGACAGTATCACCCATACCCTCACATGATCATAGCTTAACTTGGACCATGACACTGTTCAGGAGGTCCATACAGATAAAAAGGTTAATGTCCGACATCTGGGTTGCTTGATTTAATCTTCTTTGAAATATCATCATCTACGCCTCAAATGCTAAAATCAGTAACCTAAATTAAACATTTAATAAATTTGTAATCCTACACTACACACATGCTTCTCTAAAGTAGAAGTACAGATACTCATGTTTAAAAAGTCTCGGGTACAAAAGTGTAGTCAGTACTACTACCTGTTTTAGTGTCACGCTGGTAACTGGACCTCACATCATATTAATACATTAATACAAACAAACTTACATTTCAGATTTTGTTAACTAATGAATGTATCCAGGCTGAACAACCACCATGTAGAACAGGCCCACTCTGGGACAAAATTTCAGGCTGGGAAATTTGGAGTAAAACCATGGTTCATTTTCTTAAGGGTTCTGTTATTGTCTGCCCTGTAGCTCCTTCTAAACCCATTATAAAACAATGTGAATATTTGTGTGCTAAATTACTATTGTAACTTTACAATAGATAATAATGATGTCATTTGAGTGATAATAGTAATTGGCTGCTACTACTATCAGCTGCTAGCAGTTTAATGCTTAACTAAGTAAACAAAGAAAAAAAAGAAAGGCTATTCACAGATGAAACTAACCTGCCACCTGGGTGCTTCAAATCCATTCTCGAGTCTCATCCCCAGTAAAATCCTCGGTGTTAAATTAACACCGCTCAGTGTTTATATGTTAACCACCAGCAGGGAGTTAAAAGTAACACTGAAGCAGTGTTAGAGTTAAAGTGATTAATTGAGTGTTGATTGAACATTAGTGATGAACATTTGCTGTTAACAAGCAGAATCACTGAGAAAGATTCACTATTTAAGATTCACTATTCACCATTATGATGATCAGTGTTAGATGTAGTTGGGCTCTTGAACCTTGTCTATTTAACATTATTATTATTCTGGTTGGTATGATTGTGTGTTTGTAAGGCATGTTTGTTATGGCAAAGAAAGCCCAGCAAAAATGTAATCATCAAATGTTGATTATATTTTGATGGGTGCAATCACCATGTAGTGGCCTGAATCAATGATCTCACTCACAGTATTTTATTATATGGGTGATGCGTTGTTTTTACATTATTACTTAACCCCCTGGGGTCGGCGGTATCGCCGGCAATACCAGCTCACTCTTTTTTTATCAGTGTAAAAGAGACTCATAAATACTCTGTTGACTTTGATTTTCCATAGGAGTTTCATACATCAATCGATTCTGTTAAGTGTGTATTATTTTTGTGTATACTCACAATAAAAACAAAGTGTTGTGCTTTTTGCCAAATAAAGAAAAATAAACACGAAGCGAGTTCTGCCTTCTCTCTGTCAGTGTAGTCCATTCTGAAACACGTCCGAAAATGAACAATAACTCAGCGAATACTCAGTCAAACAGACATACAGACACACAGGCATGAAGCTTGAATTTTCATCTTTTAAATGAAGTAATTTATATAAAAAAACGAATATTCTCAGTTCATGTAATCTGTAAGAAAAGAGCGAGATGTCAGTCGTTCTCATCTCATCTAATTATTTTTAATGTGACTCTGCCCACTCTGCGCACTATTCAAACGCAAATGACTGAGGCAATTCTGCAAACTTCTGAACGCCCCCGTATCAGCTCGAGAAAACACTAGTTTAATCAGATCATTGTAGCCTACTTGTTTACACCGTCTCGCAGCGCTGTGAGGAATAATAATAATGGAAAATGTACCTCAGAAGTGCGGGTATTTCGAGGAGCAAGGATCCGACTGAGCTGAGGAATACTGTAGTAAGTTTTTTTCCTTCTCAAGTGAATCGCATTTTTGTGAATGAATGAATGAATGAACGGCAGAGATGCGCGCTGTTTACCACAGCTCGCAAAAAGAGTTTAAATTAAAATCGCCTTTCTGTGTGTGAATGAATGATGATGTTTTAGCAAACTGTATTGCTATAATGAGATGAGTAAAAATCGACTGAAATATGTTGAAATAAAATGTAGGCTATTTGTATAAGCAACGTATTAAACTGCAAATTAACATTTATATGCCCTAATATTTCATAAAAACAACGTTACAGTCAGGCGAAATATGAAAGACAACATTTTGTTGACTAGATTTGGGTACAGTTTTTACTGTAGAATATACTGCCACATCAAATAAGCTTTTGTTTAGCAATTTCTGCTCATATGTTTTATATATATATATATATATATATATATATATATATATATATATATATATATATATATATATATATATAGTATATATTGGATGGGAGACCTCCTGAGAAAAACCAGGTTGCTGCTGGAAGAGGTGTTAGTGAGGCCAGCAGGGGGTGCTCACCCTGTGGTCTGTGTGGGTCCTAATGCCCCAGTGTAGTGACGGGGACACTATACTGCCAAAAGAGCACCGTCCTTCGGATGAGACGTTAAACCGAGGTCCTGACTCTCTGTGGTCATTGAAAAAAATCCCAGGATGTCCTTCGAAAAAGAGTAGGGGTGTAACCCCGGCATCCTGGCCAAATTTGCCCCTTGGCACCTGTCCATCATGGCCTCCTAATCATCCTCATATACTGATTGGCTTCATCACTGTCTCTTCTCCACCAGTAAGCTGGTGTGTGGTGGGCGTTCTGGCGCAATATGGCTGCCGTCGCATCATCCAAGTGGATGCTGCACATTGGTGGTGGTTGAGGAGATTCCCCCATCTATGTAAAGCGCTTTGAGGTCTCAGAAAAAGCGCTATATAAATGTAACAAATTATTATTAATTATTATTATTATTACACACACACACATATATATATATATATATATATATATATATATATATAGGCCTATATATATATAACATACTATTTTTGTCAAAAATAAAGTCATCAACTAAGATGTTAGCTGTCCCAGTGTTGGCTATATTCAAACTAATGAATACATATGATAAAATGTAGGCCTATAATCATTTTTTTACAAAGAAAGAGTACACTTGAAATATTGTTGAAATTGTAATTATTGTTGTAATTGTAACCTTTTTAATAAAATAGCAAAACATATTTACAAGATAGATGTAAGCAAAATCTTAAATGGTCAATATAAGTCTTCTTCTAAATATATCTTTTGTCCTTGCATTCATTCTTGTGGCTGAAGTGTCACACCTGAATGAATGGCTCATTATGCAGAGTCATTACGCATATTGGGTGGGACATTGTATTCTCAGGTGTAAACCACTCCTCGTCAGGGTTGGGGAGTAACGGAATACATGTAACGGCGTTATGTAATCAGGATACAAAAATCCAATAACTGTAATCCGTTACAGTTACGTCAAAAAACGTTGTAATCAGATTATAGTTACATTTTGAAAAAAGGGGGAATACTTTCAGGATTACAATGGTTTCATTTGAAACTAAATAAATAAGTATTTTGGTATAATAACACTATATTAAGCGCTGCTTGATTATACAGTAGTTCTGTAATGTTGCGGAGGAAGACAGACGAAGACGAGGATCTAAACGCAGGGTGATTTAATAAAGTAACACAAAACAGAGAACACAGAACTCAAAGAACAAAAGAACAAAACCTTGGGAATCACAGAGAGATACAACCATTACACGAACAACAACTGACAAAACAACAAGTGAAACACAAAGGCTATAAATACACAGGGACCAACAAGCTAAACAAGATAACAAGGGGGTGTGGCTAATTTGAAACACCTGGGAAGACTAATAAACTAGAAAACTACAAAGGACTACAAAACATGGCACAGAACAGGAAATAACAAGTCCACACAAGACAAGGGGAACACAAGACAGGAATCATGACAAGTTCCTGGTTCTGTTGCCAGTAATGACTCACGTGTGCCACGCGCTGGTGCATGCGCAAATAACAGCTGTCTACAATCTCCTCAGACGCAGATTGAATCACTGCTGCTAGTAGAAACGATGCTGCCTGCGGGTAAAATCGCTTTTAATTCATGGAAATTCCACTGCTATTTTGTAGAAATTAGGAGAGTAGCTTTTTTAGTACCCAAAATGTCCTTTCTTAATCTTTTCTCACGTAACGGGATGATCGCTGTCTAGGTAACGTAGGGGAACTCCCACTGCCAACGCCCCAAGTTCAGTCAGGCAAATTAAGAAAGATCACGGCTTTAGTCAACATGTAGGCCTATTTTAAAATAAACTATTTTACACAACTAAATGTGTTTTTATTTTTTAGTTAAAAATTAGTTAAAAATAAAACAAAATAATCTGTAATACCATACATTAGCCACTAGATGTCTGTATAGCCCTTTACATAAATATATATATTCAGGCCTGTGTGTATATTTTGCAAATATAGTACACTGGACCAAATTCTTAATAAATAAAAGGTTTTTGTATTTATTTTTTTATAATATTTCTTCTTGCTTGACTTTATTTATATACGTGACCTTGAAGTAATCCAAAAGTAATCAGTTACATTACTTTAATATTATAGTACTTGGATTACGTTACTGAATACTTTTTTTAGGAAGTAATTTGTAACTGTGACGGAATACATTTTTAAAGTAACCCTCCCAAGCCTGCTCCTCGTTCACGCCCCCCTCGCATATTGTCTTTCCAAGCAAAACCTGTCTTATAAAACAATACATTGATTTAAATTGTGTGTGAACGATTAGGCAGGATGATTTTCACATCATTTTGAAGCCAGAACTCGAAGCGACAACATTCATTAGTCAAAAGTCTTGTGGACACATATTTAGTATGTGTTTTGTGGTCTTATTTCAGCAACTTTATTTTTTATTTTTTTCAATAACCACGCATAAACATTATTCTCTTAAAATTCAAACATATACATGCATGTTGCTTGCATATTATGGTAGCCCTTTTTGTGCTATATAGAGTGAATTTACACCTTTGCCATTAACATGTTTATAAATAACTGAAAAAAGCACAAATGTCAGAGCATGTCAGAACACCTCCAGGGCCCAGAAAAGCCCTCAGACCCCAGAGGGTTAAAGCAGCCCTGTGACTTAACAGCATGACACTTTGCACAAAAAAGTTTGAACTATGTTTTTATTCAGACACACACACACATCAAGAATCAACATATGACTCTCAACAATGGAGACAATCAAACAGATAAACAGAGCTTTGAACATTACAAAGCAAGCTAAAAAGGCACATCAAAAGAGCAAAAAGAAAATAGTAAAATTAACAGAAATTACTAAGACAATTCAGCCGCAATGCATGCTGGGAGCCATGGATGAATTTTGATTGGTGCACCCAGAATGCACTGAAGCATACTTTTTGATTGTCGCCATTGTTGAGATTCATACGCTGTAAGTGATAGAGTAGACCAAATCAAATACGCACAAAAATCGGATTAGGACTGACAATCTGAACGTAGCCAAATAAACGCTGAGCTAAATTAACACTGGGTTTTTTGCTGTGTCTGAAGGTCTTGATTAGCTGGTCCAGGTATGTTTATTTAGGTTATTTATTTATTTTATTTATTTATTTAGCTAAACTCTGCAGGATAGTGGCCCTCCAGAAACAGCAAATCAGAATGATTTCTGAAGGATCATGTGACACTGAAGACTGGAATAATGATGCTGAAAATTCAGCTTTACATCACAGAAATAAATTATATTTAAAGTATATCAAAATAGAAAGCCATTATTTTAAATTATAATAATATTTCACAATATTACAGTTTTTTTTCTGTATATTTGATAAAATATAATATAATATTCTGTATATATTTATTTATTTATTTTTTTTTTTTTTGTTTATTTCATGTAGTTGTAAGAACTAAATAAAGTACTATATCATTTGTGATGTGAAACTGACTAACTAGGTATGTGATATTATGGATTATTTTTTGTCCAAGGGTTACACCCCTTATTGTCTGGGGTTTTTAACCCTTTATTCAGTACAGTTTATGGTGACTGTACTGGGGCATTGGTGATCCAGTATCTGCTGTAGGGACTATTTTACACCAGGGTTTCCCTCTTTTACAGTACAGCTTATTGCAACTGTACTGGGGCGTTAGGACCCACTCAGGCCTCTGGTTGATCAGACCTGCTGGCCTCTCTAACACCTCTTCCAGCAGCTACCTGGTCTCCCAGAGATCTCTCATCCTGATGAATACTGGGCTCAAACCTCCTGAGTTTCGGTGGGAGTGCAGAGGGAGTGCAAAGCTTCAGCTTGATCGCTGCTGGCTGGTGTTTCAGGTCTAATCACCACAGCTCTCTCCAACCACTGATGGTTGCAACAATGGTGATAATAAAAATAAAAAAAGCTTGGGAATCAAGGATGAGTTTTGTATTATACATGAAGCCACCCATCATGCATTGCAGCATGAAGCTTTTTTTGTTTTGATTGTCACCGTTGTTGTAATTCATATGCAAAATATTGATGTCTGAGTGTGACTGCATGATAAACTTGATCAATATATTTTGTGCTCATGATTTTCTTTTCACTTTCAGAATTACAGTAACATGCAGCTGTAGCGTATGGACAGGACTCATGATTACTTGTCATTATAAATTTTGGGAAAGCTTTTAACTTTTAACCTGGTAAATATAATTCACTTACTGGAGCCGCCTGGTCTGTGAGAGACCATTTTCCTGGGGTGTTTACGACCCCCCAGAAAGCAACGAATAACACCAAATGGACCCCGAAGAGCTCCGAAAGCCTTGGTCAAATTGCCTTTTGACACTTTCATGCCAGCATGAAATTTAACAGAACCATCGCTAGGATCCTCACTGGCAGATCACAAAGATTGCTATCAATCTTCCTCCTTTCCCTGCAAACGAAGGCCCAGGTGGTCTGTCCACACACACACACACACACACACACACACACACACACACACACACACACACACACACACACACACACACAACAGACCCTCATTCAATGATCGATTGCTCCTGTCTGCCTCGCTGCCTGCTGTGAGTGTGTTTGTTTGCTTCGGTGCTGTAAGCTCCGTCTTAGCCTTGTATTTCTTTGTTTTGAACCATCATTTACTACCATTTCTAGTTGTTTATACTACTACATTTTACCCAACATCTCAGATTAAACTGACATCGCTAGCTTCTGTTATTAGTACTACTAGCACAAAACGCTAGTAATTCGCTAGCCTGTTAACGCGCCACCCGTGCGCTCAGCTATTTTTATTTATTTATTTTTCTCTCGCGCGTCCGCGCCTTTGAGTTCATAAAAGCTCAGGTGAGTAAGAATCAGTCAACAAACACAGTGAGTAATGTCTTGTCCTGTTATTGTCACCTGCACTTCATGTCACATGTTTAGCATAGCCTTCTCTGTCGACAATATAGGATTTATATGTGATAAATGTAAGGAGACAGTTAGGTTGACAGAGAAGATTTCAGAATTAGAAACACGCATCCAAACTTTAATTGATGATAGTAAGAGTGCTAGAGCTTCAGATGTTTTGGATGCGCATAGCATAGTGAACACTTTACATGAGTCGGTTCCAGCTGAAGTAGAGCCTGTGCAGCCGGGCAAATGGGTGACAGTGAGGGATCGCTCTAGTCGCGGATCTAAAAACCACTCTTCCGTTCCGATTACCATAACAAATCGATTTGCCCCGCTCAGTGAAACACCCACTGAGAATGATTGTGCCCTAGTTATTGGCGATTCTATTACACGGAACGTGAAAATAGAGACACCAATCACCATAGTCACATGTTTGCCGGGAGCCAGAGCGCCTGACATCAAAGCAAATTTAAAAGTGCTGGCTAATGCTAATCGTAAATTCTCTAAGATCATTATTCATGTCGGCACTAATGATGTTCGACTCCGCCAGTCGGAGATCACCAAAATTAATATTAAAGAGGTGTGTGAACTTGCAAGTACGATGTCAAGGACTGTAATTTGCTCTGGCCCCCTTCCTGTTCGCAGGAGTGATGAGATAGTTAGTAGATTGTGTTCGCTTAACGGTTGGCTGTCTCGGTGGTGTCCGCAACATAATATAGAATTCATAGACAATTGGAAAAGTTTTTGGGGCAAACCTGACCTGTTGAAAAGAGATGGTATTCATCCCTCCTGGGATGGTGCTGCTCTTCTCTCTAGTAATATGGCTCATAGTCTTAGAGCTCAAACATGACAATCTGGGGCTCAGGTCAGGAAGCAGACAGACTGGCTAAACCGACCGTCTGCTAGCGGCCTCACGTCACCAAGGTCAGATAAATCCCATCACATAGAGCCTCTTTCACCTAGCTATCATCATATAGAGACTGTGTCTGTTCCCCAAATTTGGAAATCCAAAAAACGTTTTAACCCATCTAAGGTTAAAAATTTAATTGATGTTCAACAAATAAAAAACAGCTATAATACAGATGAGCAAATGCTAAAGCTTGGGTTGCTGAATATTCGATCGCTTACTTCAAAAGCACTCATTGTTAATGATATGATTTCAGATAATAACCTAGATGTGCTGTGTTTGACAGAAACCTGGCTAAAACCAAACGATTACATTACTTTAAATGAATCAACCCCGCAAGATTACTGTTATAAACATGAGCCTCGTCTGAAACGCAAAGGGGGTGGTGTTGCTGTAATTTATAGTAATAGTTTCAAAACCACTAAGAAATCAAGTTTTAAATATAATTCTTTTGAAGCATTGGTGCTTAATGTAAAAATATATAGTGTAAACGATAAATCACGTTTGAGATTTGTGCTGGCTACTGTATACAGGCCACCAGGGCACCATACAGACTTTATCAAAGAATTTGCGGACTTTCTATCAGAATTAATATTGACTGCAGATAAAGTACTAATTGTTGGTGATTTTAATATACACATCGATAATGAAAAAGATGCATTGGGATTGGCATTTAAAGACATTATAAATTCAATTGGAGTTAGACAACACGTGTCAGGACCTACTCATCGTCGTAATCATACTCTAGATCTAATCTTATCACACGGAATAGATGTTGATGCCGTTGAAATTCTGCAGCAGAGCGATGACATCTCAGATCATTATCTAGTCTCGTGTAATTTGCATTTAGCCAAGGCTGCAAAGCCAACTCCATGTTTCAAATATGTGAGACCTATCACTTCTGCCACTAAAGATTGCTTTATTAATAATCTTCCTGATCAGTTTCATCATCTCAGCATCCCAGATAGCTTAGAAGAACTCGATATTGCAACAGAAACTTTTAACTCTCTCTTTTCCAGCACTTTAGACACAGTTGCTCCGTTGCGCTTAAATAAGATTAAAGAAAATAGTCCAACGCCGTGGTACAACGAGCACACTCAGGCCCTTAAGAGAGCAGCCAGAAAAATGGAGCGCAACTGGAAGAAAACAAAACTAGAGGTATTTCGCATTTCATGGAAGGAGAGCTCAATTACTTACAGAGAGGCTTTAAAAGCTGCTAGATCTGCTTATTTTACAACCCTATTAGAAGAAAATAAACATAATCCTAGGTATTTATTTGAAACGGTGGCTAAACTAACGAAAAATAAAGCTTCAAGCCCAGAAGTTTCCAAGCAACACAGCAGTAATGATTTTATGAACTTCTTCACTTATAAGATTGATAATATCAGGGACAAAATTATAACTATGCAACCGTCTACTACAGTATCGCATCATGCAGTGCATTGTTGTCTCCCTGAGGAAAAATTTGATTCATTCGTTGCTATAGGAGAGGAAGAATTTACTAAACTCATTAAATCATCTAAATCGACAACATGTATGTTAGACCCTATACCAACTAAGCTACTGAAAGAGATGCTTCCAGAGGTCCTAGATCCTCTTCTTAATATCATTAATTCATCTTTGTCTCTAGGATACGTACCAAAAAACTTTAAGCTGGCTATGATTAAACCGCTTGTTAAAAAAACGCAACCTGATCCTACAGAATTAGTCAATTACAGGCCGATCTCGAATCTACCTTTTCTGTCAAAGATATTAGAAAAGGCAGTATCCTCACAACTGTGTTCCTTTCTTGAAAGAAATGATATCTGCGAGGATTTCCAGTCAGGATTTAGACCGTACCATAGTACCGAGACAGCTCTCGTTAGAGTCACAAATGATTTGCTCTTATCATCCGATCGTGGTTGTATCTCGCTATTAGTGTTACTCGATCTTAGTGCTGCGTTTGACACCATTGACCACAACGTTCTTTTAAATAGATTAGAACATTATGTTGGCATTACGGGAAATGCACTAGCATGGTTTAAATCATACTTATCTGACCTCATGAATCATCAGCACCTTCAGGTGCATCAAGTTACCAACATTGTGGAAACACCAGGAATAACACAACACAACATACCATATGTAATGTCCATGTGACCCTTATGAACAATTTATACAAAAAAATAATAAAAGATAAATAAAAAATAAATAAATGAAAGATAAATAAATAAATAAAATAAATAAATAAATATAAACAAATTAATTTCAGAATACATGGTAAATACAAAAAGCCCCTCATGAATCTGAATTTGATGCACCTGAAGGTGCTGATGATTTGCTGTTTAAGGTGATTTTGATACTTTGCTGGTTCTCAAAGGCACATTGTGATTTGTTTACTATTATGTAATCTGTTGTTTTTCCTTTCTGTTTATTTTACTTTCATTTTACTGTCCCATATATATATTCTTTGTTAGATGTAGTTGTAACGTTACTTTCATAATCGCATTTTATTAAAAACTATTATACTCTTGATCGTCTCTGTCTGCTGCTCACAGAACAAAGCCTCTTAAATGTGTTCAATCATATAGCTACAAGCTCGATAAATTCTTGAGTGACCTACCAGTTAATAATCTCGTAAACAAGACAATTATTCTCTGTGGCCAAGGGAATATATTTTCTTGAGAATTTATAAGAATATCTCTCATTGAGAGTTGATAATAACATCGCATGATTCGTCTGGCGGACAGACGGATTATCTGATATAATTTGATTTGGTAGGCATTTACAGATTTGATATAGCCCCTCTGTGCATTTATAATTAATTGTAATTCGTTGTGATTGATTGTTTATATACAGAGATCCAACTATATGGGCTGTGTATTACCTTTTGGGTAATTTTAAATTGTGTAAGTGATAGCCAGTATGATTAGTTATTGATTTATTAATAATTCATAAATGAAAATTAGTAAATCAATAACTGTACATTCCCCTCACTCGGGCTAGTGTCCTTACACAGCATATCATCAGTGTTTTTCTGCTCATCCTGGACTGAAGCACAGGCTTTATTCTTCAACACAATGGTGACACACAATACAGAAACACTTTAAACCCCAACAGAACATTAAGCACTAACATATCTCTCAAGATATCAGCATCTTCACTTATTACAATCCAGACTTCATTTCTTTTAGACTAAAATTCTTATTGAGTATTAACCCATTTGTCTGAATGGTTTCATGCATATAATCCTGTTAATAGTGTCCTATGTGAACATGTTCTGTATTTATTTTCCCCATTTATTATTTTTTTTCTTTCTTGAAAATCATATTTGAATGTGTGGCAACTATAGTTGCCGGTGGGCAAATATGTTGTATGCACCCCCTCAATGTAAAATATGAATAGGAGGAGAACATTTGGCATGTATCTCAAAATAACTGCTTTCAACAGATCAATCTTTATTCATAAACAAATTTATTATGTGTAAAAGTCGAAGAAAATTTGATGCAGACCCAAAAAAACTGCATCTAGCTTATAATCTCTTGAATATGAAAACACAACAAACAACAAATCCATTTGCCTTAACCATTGTGCGTTGTTCAGGGTCTTTTTGACCCACATTTCTAACTTTCATTCATGGGGATAACATGGATAATTTGACATGGTTTAGTGTAAGATTTTTGCCCATCTTTTGGAAAATGCTGTTTTAAAAGTAACAAATTATCACTTTAACCAATAGATGGCTGCAGAGCACCACTATTTGCTATTTGCTTTTTGACTAACTGAAAGACATCTTTTCACAAGTTTTTCCAGTTGTATTCATATCTACATATTATGAAATCACAATTATAATAATAAAAGTTACTTTTTGTCAAAGTTTAGGCACTTTTTGTACTGAAAAAAAAAATCTGTTTTTCAGTAATGTTATATTATGATTATAATCAAATGAATTTGATCAATGGACAAAATTCATCCTCAAAATCAGAAACAACACAGAACACACATAGACAGAAATGAAATGGCACACTTTAAATTTGTAGAATTATATGAAAAACAGATGTTTGAAATAAATTATAAACTCTAAAAACTCAAACTTTTCTCTTTGTAACATCCTGATCAGGTTTGATTCTAATCATAATGTAACATTATTGAAAAACTGATTTTTTTCAGTACAAAAACTGCTAAACTTTGACAAAAAGTAACTTTTATTGTTATAATTGTGATTTCATTATATGTAGATATGAATCTAACTGGAAAAAACTTGTGAAAAGAAGTCTTTTAGTTTGAAACTTTTAGTACTTTTAGAGCTCTGCAGCCATCTACTGGTTAAAGGTATTTTTTTTATTTTTTTTACTTTTAATACTGCATTTTCCAAAATTTGAGCAAAAATCTTACACTAAACCATGTCAAATTATCCATGTTATTCCCATGAATGAAAGTTAGAAATGTGGGTATTTTATAAGGCACATTTTTTATTAATTGTTTTTTCTTTTTGGAGAATTTTTCTATTCTTTTTTTTTAAACATTTTGTGGAGTAAAAATGTCCAAATGTAGAGTAAAAACATTAATAAACTGAGTAAAATTATATTTGTTTAAAATATATATATATTGTTACAAAATTAAATTTTGTTGCCTGGGGTCTCTCAGACCCCAAATAGCCTGACTGTAAACTGCAAACGAACAGCGCACAAGGGTTAAAGTTGTGGAACATAGTGCAGAACAAAGTGCAGCCATAACAGGGCATTGTGTATCAGAAAGCTAAATGAAAATAAATAAATACAAATAAATAGAATGAAGAAAAAAATATATCTATATAGAGATGTCATTTAAAGGGTTAAGTTATGTTTATGCACTAAACAAAACCAATAAACTTGATTTATTAATCTATTAACACAGTATACCCCATTTTCCCATGATATATGTACTTACAAGGCATTTGCCCACCGGCAACTATAGTTGCTGCTTGGACTTTTGACTAAGTATACAAAAAACGTCTCGGTTACGTGTGTAACCCTCGTTCCCTGAGTAGGGAACGGAGACGTTATGTCGGATGACGACGAATGGGGTTTCGCTTAGAAAGCCTGTCATCTTCGAGTATATAAAACGAGCCAATGGCAATGAAATGCCATGGGTCTGTGGAATTTGCGTAAGTCCGCCCCACGTCGTGGGTATATAAGGAAGTATGCTGGCAACATGCAGATATGTCTTCGCTGAGGAGCCGAGACTGAACTCCGGCGTTCCAGCGGTACAGCGGAAGTGGCAGGGAGACGTAACGTCTCCGTTCCCTACTCAGGGAACGAGGGTTACATACGTAACCGAGACGTTCCCTTTCGTAGTCACTCCGAGTTACGTCGGATGACGACGAATGGGGTTCCCAGTCTAATCACGCTACCTCTCGACTGTCTTCCAGTGCCCTGCGTAAGTCTGAGCTCCCTGTCGTGAGACTAGCACGGACGAAGGAGTCCTACTTAACACAGGAATACCAAGGTACACTGGGAAGCATATCTCAGAGGAAATATGCAATTATGCCCAGACCGAAGGGGGGGACTTGGAAAACACATATGACCCCGGGGGGCTGCATATGGAGTATCACTGGGGTGTCCAGCCGCAGGTGGAATATTTCAACCCCAGGGGTGGCAAGGTGGCTTGCCAAGGGAAAGACACATGCTCAGAGAGGCTTACAGTGGAAATACACATGTGGGGGTCGCCCAGAGGGGGAACCATGCACATGGAGGCACCTAGCCAAGCGCGAAAGCTGCCGGTGGCATAACTCTGGCGTTGACGCCGTCAGTTCTGGAGGAGACTCAGGGCTTATTAGGCTCACCTGAGGAGAATATCGCACGTATCCCGTCCGAGGAGAGGAATGGCGAGCAAGCGAAGACACCTGAGCAGAATCTAGAACCGGCTAGTTGAAGCGAGTACATGAGAAGAAACTGGCTCCACTCGGAGATTGTAGAATCTCGCGAATGTGTTAGGTGTCGTCCAGCCTGCAGCTCTGCAGATGTCTGTTAGCGAGGTGCCATGCGCTAGAGCCCAAGAGGATGCCACACTCCGGGTGGAGTGAGCCGTCACACCAAGGGTAAGCCAAAGCAATGGCGTCCACTATCCAGTGAGACAACCTTTGCTTGGAGAGAGCCTTTCCCTTCAGCTTCCCACCATGACAGACAAAGAGCTGATCTGAGGTCCTGAAACACTGCGTTCTGTCTACGTAAGCACGGAGTGCGCGTACTGGACAGAGCAGTGCCAAGGCTGGGTCTGCCTCCTCCAAGGGCAGCGCTTGCAGGTTCACCACCTGGTCTCGAAAGGGAGTGATGGGAACCTTGGGCACATATTCAGGCCGGGGTCTCAGGATCACGTGAGAGTTAACTGGTCCGAATTCCAGGCACACTTCGTCAACGGAAAATGCCTGCAGGTCCCCTACCCTCTTGATGGAGGCCAATGCAACCAGGAGCGCTGTCTTCATTGACGGGAACTTAAGCTCCACTGATTGCAGAGGCTCAAAGGGAGCACTGTGCAGGGCAGTTAAAACCACTGAGAGGTCCCAAGAGGGTACGAGGGGAGGATGAGCAGGATTCAGTCTCCTCGCTCCCCTCAGGAACCTGATGATTAGGTCGTGCTTTCCCAGAGACTTACCATCAACTGCGTCGTGATGTGCGGCAATGGCGGCAACATACACTTTCAGGGTGGAGGGAGACAGCCTTCGCTCCAACCCTTCTTGCAGGAAGGAAAGCACGACACTGATCGGGCATTTCGTGGGTTCTAGATGTTTAGAAGAACACCAGTTGACGAAGAGGTTCCACTTCAACGCATAGGCATGTCTCGTGGATGATGCTCTAGCGGAAGTGATGGTAGCCACCACCGCTGGTGGTAGGGTACTCAAACCTGCCTCCAAAGATCGGGACGAGGGTGCCAATACGGGGCAACCAAAATGACCTGCTCCTCGTCCTGCCAAGGTCTGCGCAAGGTCTGCGCAAGAAGGCTCACTGGGGGAAACGCATACTTGCGAAGGCCCCGCGGCCAGCTGTGCGCCAGTGCATCCGTGCCGAGCGTGTCCTCGGTCAGGGAATAAAACAGGTCGCAGTGGTACGAGTCCTGGGAGGCAAACAGATCTACCTGTGCGTCCCCGAACTGATCCCAAATCAGCTGAACCGACTGGGGATGGAGTCTCCATTCTCCAGGGAGAGGCCGAAGCCGAGACAGCTCGTCGGCTGCACGGTTCAGGTCTCCCGGGATATAAATGGCTCGAAGCGACCTCAGATGCTTCTGACTCCATATGAGGAGGTGGCGGGCGAGTTGTGACATACGGTGGGAGCGCAGACCACCTTGAAGGTTGATGTACGCTACAGTCGCGGTATTGTCTGATTGGACTAGTACGTGTTGACCCCTGAGCAACGCACGGAAGCGGTGCAGGGCATAACGTACAGCCAGCAACTCGAGGCAATTGACATGCCAAAGGCGCTGGGGTCCTGTCCAGGAGCCCGCGGCAGCATGTCCATTGCACATGGCGCCACAACCCGTGGTGGAGGCATCTGTTGATACAATAACATGCCTGGAAACTCATTCCAAGGGCACTCTGGCCCGAAGAAAATTGAGGCACTCGAAAATGCGTTTGGCCGTGAGCATCTTGAACGGCATCCTGTGAAGGGAGCGGTTCAAGACGCGCAAGTCGAGGATCGGTCGTAACCCACCGGATTTCTTCGGTACAATGAAGTAGGGGCTGTAGAAGCCGGACTTCATTTCGGCTGGAGGGACAGTCTCGATCGCACCCTTCGCCAGTAGGGTGGCGACCTCCGCTCTCATGACAGGGGCATAGCCACTGACCATAGTGAAGCGGACTGCCCTGAAGCGGGGAGGAGACCGCGCGAACTGAATCGCGTAGCCGAGCCTGATGGTTCTCGCGACCCAACGGGACAGTCTGGGAAGACTCCCAAAAGCTGTACCAGCGGGGTCAAGCGAACCACAAACGTACCCTGGTGGTGCAGCGAAGTGGAATGACCGGCCCCGGACGTGGGTGGCATAGCGGCCCGGTGTGGGGGCATGGTCATTAACCGCGTCCTGCCAGAGGAGGCCAGGGAAGGACCAGCGTTCCACGGGGGCGTGCTCTGGCAGGGGTCTGGCGACAGAGGGGGACGAGAGTGGCGAGGCTCGTGAGCGGCGCGCATTGTCATCCACAGCCTCTTGGGGCTCGGAGGAAGGGGCATCAGTTCTTGAAACAAGAGATTCTACCCCGGCCCTCCACCGGGGGACGGAGTGGCCCTGCTACCAACTCCTGAGAAGAACTGAGCCCTAACTCCAAGCTGCCCGTCTCGAGAGTGCTGCTTAGCCTGGCGTTTGGCCGGCTAAGGGGCGGAGACGGGCAGTGCCGCCTTCCTGCATTCCCCTCCTGCCAGAGGCCGGTGAAGGCTCGAGAGGAGGAGCCGCAGGGAGGCGGCCTCGGCGGGAAGCAGACTAAGGAGACCGCACAGACGGATGACCATTGATGCAGAAGGCCTCAGTCCACTTCAGGGGAGGGTCGAAGACTGTTGGGCGCAGTCCTCAACCACACCGCCGAGCAAGCCACCCGTCTCGAGAGTGCTGCTTAGCCTGATGTTTGGCCGGCTAAGGGGCGGAGACGGGCGGTGCCACCCTCCTGCAACCCTCTCCTGCTCGGGGCTAGTGAAGGCCCGAGGGGAGGGGCCGCAGGGAGGCGGCCTCGGCGGGAAGCAGACTAAGGAGACCGCACGGACGGATGACCGCCGGTGCAGAAGGCCTCAGTCTGCTTCTGGGGGGGGGGTTGAAGACTGTAGGGTACAGTACTCATTTCCAGAGGAATCAAGCCCGCCTTGTGATGCTGTGAGTGACATGACACCATCTGCTGGAGTCCTGAATGAAAACACTGAGTCCCCGAGAGGAACCAGGCACACACAGATGAGTCACGCGCCCACATCCAGAAAATACACGGGCGAGCCGTCTTGAAAAAGACGTGCCGCGTGCAGCTCTTTTAGAGAGAGAAAAAAGCTCAGCAGAGTGCTGAAGCGCCCAGGGAGAAACACACATACTGTCGGCAGATCACTGCACAGATCAGCAGCAGGCAATGCGATCTCGCTGGAACACACCGTCACACAAACACACTGAAGAGCCGCTCGTCTCGTAGAGTGAAGATGATACAGAATGGCTTGTAGGAGTGAAGAAAACTCTTGGCTCCGAAGCGAAAACATATCTGCATGTTGCCAGCGTACTTCCTTATATACCCACGACGTGGGGTGGACTTACGCTATGCAAATTCCGCAGACCCATGGCATTTCATTGCCATTGGCTCGTTTTATATACTCGAAGATGACAGGCTTTCTAAGCGAAACCCCATTCGTCGTCATCCGACGTAACTCGGAGTGACTACGAAAGGGAACTATAGATCTCTTGTAAGATTTGTTTTGTTTGGATGATTCTAGAGACATTCATGATTATGTAGATATATATATGTCAACAAAAAATACTTATTAGTAACATGAAAATGACATTTCTTTGGGAGGGTTTGCCTTCGCCATGCTTCCTAGAAGCAGGGGTAGGAAGTTGACAGCCTCATGTGACAGGGAGGAAGTGAATACCTTTTTTTTTTTCTTGAAATCCTTTATTTGGTTGTTTGCTTGCATGTCATTGAGAAATAAAACATGGACAACATCTAGAAAAATACTTACAAAAGGAAAATGACAACTATGCACTGCGGCAACTATAGTTGCCGGTGGGCTTAAATGGGTTTTAAGAGAGGTTTAGAAAATATTGGTTGTACATTTTCCATGCCAATACTGTCCTGTGATACTCTGAAAGATATTTGTTTTGACCTGATCATATGAAATGAAAAATAAAAATTTCAATGCAAAATATTCAGCTCAACTCTGTCACAAAAAGCTTTTTTCATTGTCACCATTGTTGAGAATCATATGTTGATTCTTGATGTCTATACTCCTAAAAAAAAATTATTTTTTAAAAACCCAGCTCAAAACATTTTCATATATATATATTTAATTTCAGAATAGCATAATACTGATGCCACAATATCACAAGGGTCATGTGAAAAACTGTTACATTAAACATACTCCATTTATAAAATTAAAT
The DNA here is from genome assembly GCF_949319135.1 of Squalius cephalus. Classification (NCBI taxonomy): domain Eukaryota; kingdom Metazoa; phylum Chordata; class Actinopteri; order Cypriniformes; family Leuciscidae; genus Squalius; species Squalius cephalus. Next base: position 36,179,436 of record NC_137123.1, on the reverse strand, counting down.
TTTCTCTCTCTATATATTACATAAACTCAACTAATTTACTCAGAGATTTGAATCGAAGTCATATCAGTGAATCAGGCCACCATGTGATGACTATAACATCAATAAGTGACCATCATGATCTGATGAGAATTTCTTGCCATAACAAATGTGTATCCAAAACACAGTTAAAGCAGCCAGGGAAAAGCTAATGTTAATAATTCAAGGGTCATGAGCCCAAGCAAACACTGATCTCCATCATGGTGACATCAACGTTCTGTTAAAGTTTTTGCACTTTATTTAAATTAGCATATTTTACTTAAATTTTATGTTTTTTGTTTGGGCTGCCAGTCATTTGACCCTTTTTTAAAAGATTTTTTTTACAATGAAGGTATTTGATCATAATAATTCAGTCAATACCTGTGAAATAACTGTTTTTTCGGTTTATTTAAATTATAATATTTTACTTTAATTTTATGTTTTTTGTTTGGCAGCCGTAGCTGCCAGTCATTTGACAATTTTGTTTAACAATTTTAATTTATTTATTTATTTTTACAATAAAGGTATATGATCGTGATAATTCAGGAAATACCTGTAAAATAACAGTGTTTTTCAGTTTATTTAATTTAGGATGTTTTAACTTAACTGCCAGTCATTCGACCGTTTTATCATTAAACTGTTTTGTTACTGTTTAATTACAGATTATATTTGTAATTTTACATACATTTTTATTTATTTATGAGTTTTGAGTACAATTTAAAATGAAAGAAAATGAATGTCAAAAAAATCTTTATTAATAAATCGTTATTTTCTGCACAATTAGGATTTATTTTTACAGTGCAAAGAGGCACAAAATCCCTTTCACGGACCATTACCCTGACTGTTCCAAGATGGTGGAATGACCTACCCATCTCTAACCGAGCTGCTGAGTCTTTAGCCATTTTCAAGAAACTGCCGAAGAAGCATCTTTTTCGGCAACACTTGACCCATTAATATTAACTCTGACTATTCTATTTCTTTGGACTAACTGGGACTGGCCACGGCACTTGCATATTGTTGCCCTATTGTTGGTTTGTTTACTTCTATTGCTCACCTCATTTGTAAGTCACTGTGGATAAAAGTATCTGCTAAATGATTAAATGTAAATGTAAGGAACTTTTATGGATGCATTTAAGACACTGTTGTTCACATTGCATTAGAAATAAAGTGCACAATGTTTTTTTTCAGAGCAAACATAGATTAAAAAAAATTCTATAATATAATCAGTCACTTGGTAGTTGTACAGTTGTGTCATCCTCTACAGTTACAAACCTGGGTATTATGTTTGATAGCTATCTATCCTTAGATAGTGACATTGACAATATTTTTAGGACAGCCTTCTTTTACCTTAACTGCAGCACATGCTGTCTGTTTCTGATGCTTACTAAACTAATTAATGTGCTCATGACCTCAAGACTAGTGTAATGATTTATATCTGTGTTCCTCTGTCCTGTCCCGTGTTCATCAGTTCCCCGTTATGTTGATTAGTCTCCCCAGGTGTTTCTGATTAGCCACGCCCCTTGTTATCTTGTTTAGCTTGTCTGTCTGTATATTTAAGCCCTGTGTTTAGTTCAGTCTTTGTCAGTTCTTGTTTATTGTTGCACTATTGTGGTTGTTCTGTTCCCCGAGTCTCAGTCCTGAGTTTGTGCTTGTATATGTGAAGTTTTGAGGTTATTTAATAAAAGACTACTGCACGTGGATCCTGCTTCCTCCTCTGCTTCAACCAAAGATGTAACAGAAGAACTGAACCACACAATGGATCCAGCAGTACGCATCCTTCAGCTCCGTCAAGGTAACCGACCACTCGAGGACCACACCCGAGATTTCCTAGACCTTTCACACCTCATCGACTTTCCAGATTACGCACTCATTGACTTTTATTGTTATGGGCTTAATAAACATTACCAGTCAAAACTTGTTAATGATGGTCCTCGAGGCTCGCTTGCTGGATTTATTAACTTTGCCCTTTTTTGGAGCGGTTCATCAGTTACTGTGGGCTTTACAAATGAGGAGCCACACAAGCTCACAGTATTACCAAACAATGAGGCAGTTCACATCATGCTCACTTTAATATTGGCAACTCCAGTGCTCACATCGCTCGCCAGTGCATCCACGCCAGATCCTGTCATGGCCGCTGCCGAACCTGAGCCTCTTCACGTCAGCCCTGCAGTGCCTGAGCTACTTCACATCAGTCCTGCCGAGCCAGAGCTTCACGTCACTTCTGCCGATCCAGAGACGGTTCATGTCACTTCTGCCGATCCAGAGATGGTTCACGTCATTTCTGCTGATCCAGAGATGTTTCAGGTCACTTCTGCCGATCCAGAGACGGTTCACAACACTTCTGCTGATCCAAAGACTGTTCACGTCATTTCTGCTGATCCAAAGACGGTTCACGCCAGTCCTGCCGAGCCTGCACTTCACGCCAGTCCTGCCGAGCCTGCACTTCACGCCGAGCCTGCACTTCACGCCAGTCCTGCCGAGCCTGCACTTCACGCCAGTCCCGCCGAGCCTGCGACTGAGCGTCATGCCCGCCGAGCCTGCGACTGAGAGCGTCATGCCCCCCGAGCCAGAGCCCTCTTCGCCGCTGGTCCCGTCCAGTTCAGAGCCCTCTTCGCCGCTGGTCCCGTCCAGCTCAGAGCCCTCTTCGCCGCTGGTCCCGGCCTGCGACTGAGAGCGTCATGCCCGCCGAGCCTGCGACTGAGAGCGTCATGCCCGCCGAGCCTGCGACTGAGAGCGTCATGCCCGCCGAGCCAGAGCTTCCTTCGCCGCTTGTTCCGTCCAGCTCAGAGCCCTCTTCGCCGCTGGTCCCGTCCAGCTCAGAGCCCTCTTCGCCGCTGGTCCCGTCCAGCTCAGAGCCCTCTTCGCCGCTGGTCCCGTCCAGCTCAGAGCCCTCTTCGCCGCTGGTCCCGTCCAGCTCAGAGCCCTCTTCATCGCTGGTCCTGCCCAGCTCAAAGCCCTCTTCATCGCTGGTCCTGTCCAGTCCTGACCTGCCCTCGTCGCAGACCTTGTCCAGCCCTGACCTGCCTTCACCGCCTGTCTCATACAGCCCTGACACGCCTTCGCCACTGGACTCCTCCTACCCGGAGCCTAAGTCTGTTAACCTCCCCAAGAAAATGTTGGGGGGGGGGGGGGGGGGGGGGGGGGAGGCAATAAGCCTTCACCGCCATGGCCACCCGAAGGGTCCTCTCCGCCGTGGCCACCCGAAGGGTCTTCTCCGCCTTGGCCACCCGAAGGGTCTTCTCCACCTTGGCCACCCAAAGGGTCCTCTCCACCGTGGTCACCTCCTCAGCCTGCTTCATCATGGCCGCCTGCACAGCCTGATCCGCCCTGGCCACCTGCACAGCCTGATCCGCCTGCACAGCCTGATCCGCCCTGGCCGCCTGCACAGCCTGATCCGCCCTGGCCGCCTGCACAGCCGGATCCTCCCTGGCCTCCCGTCCTGCCACAGACTCCAGGTCTTCTGCCGCTCCACGGGCCGGGCCCTCCATCCCGCCCCCGGGTCCGCCTCCTCTCCACCACCCTCCTGAACTATTGTTTTTGTTTTGATGGGCGTCGGGAGCCGCCCATAGAGGGGGGGTTATGTAATGATTTATATCTGTGTTCCTCTGTCCTGTCCCGTGTTCATCAGTTCCCCGTTATGTTGATTAGTCTCCCTAGGTGTTTCTGATTAGCCACGCCCCTTGTTATCTTGTTTAGCTTGTCTGTCTGTGTATTTAAGCCCTGTGTTTAGTTCAGTCTTTATCAGTTCTTGTTTATTGTTGCACCATTGCGGTTGTTCTGTTTCCCGAGTCTCAGTCCTGAGTTTGTGCTTGTATATGTGAAGTTTTGAGGTTATTTAATAAAAGACTACTGCACGTGGATCCTGCTTCCTCCTCTGCTTCAACCAAAGATGTAACAACTAGATTATTGTAGTGCCGTATTGGGTGGTTGTGCTGTTGGCTTTATAAATAAGCTAGTTGGTTCAGTGCAGTAGCTAGAATGCTTTCTAGAACTAAGAAATATGATCACATCAGCCAAATTTGATCATCTCAACCCGCTCGTATGGATTTAAAAATTCGAATTACTTACAAAGCCTCGAATGATCTAGCGCCGCAGTATATATGTAATTTATCTTGCTATAATCCATCAGTCACCAGTTACAAAATTCCAGTCTGTTGATAGTACCCAAAATTCCACAAAAGGAGGTAGATGCTTTTCCTGCATGGCTCCTGAACTTTGGAATAGTCTTCTAGGATTCAGACACACACTCTCAGTGTAAGTATAGGCTCACTCATCTTTTTAGCCTAGCATACACTTTTTATTCTTCAATTCATAGTCATTCTGTATTAGTCAGGTCTGACAAAACTAAAAACAATTTACATGTGAATGGCATCTGCAGTAATGTTATTGCGTTTCCCTCTCTTTTCAACCATGGCATTATATCCCATGGGTACCAGGGCCTTCTAGATCCAACTTTGGCCTAGAAGGATGTACCATTCTCACCATTCTGTGTTGATGCCCAACGATTGCAATTCGCAACCTGTGCCAAGTGACATTAAGGCATTATAGACATAACAGTATGACTTTAAAGCACTATACAGATACATTTGACTTTTACCTTTTGGCCCACAGGTTCAGGCTCTAAGCTGACGGGAAGTCAAAGGGATGATGCTCATTTAGAGGGATTTGACTTTCATTTCCTTTAGTCTTTGTGTCATATGACTGAAAGCTGTTTTGACTTTCTGACCTCAACATGAACTTAAATTAACCTTTCAATATGTTGTTCTGTGTTACAGTTCCTCAAAGAGATATTTAAGCCTTTTTGAAGGGACAGTGCAAACCACAGTACTTCCAGTAAATAACTAAATCCACATTAATCTGGATACATTTGAAAACAATGTTTTCATTTCAAAACACGCCATCCACATTTCCCAAACATTGCTTATCCACAAACATCTGTAAACACTTTAATCACTGTATTGTGCATGTATTAAAAGCCATACAAGCTCACTGAGATGATACTGACAGACCAAACATAAAGTTCTCAAGTCAGTCTTCATATGATTCAGGCATAATGATTTTATTAGCAAAATACCCCATCTCTGTGTCCAGATTGCATAGAAAATGGCCATTTCATGTCCAGTATGGTCTAAATACAATTGTCCTTATGTTTTGTCTCATGGCAGGAATGAAATATTAAAAAAAGTAAAATGATTTAAAAATCTTTACCAACACTATATATGCAAGTGGACAGCAGGCACAACAGTTATGGTAAAATTTGGGTTGCATCTTGATTGTTTTGGGTTGATTACTGTGTTACATGCCTAAAAATACCACTGTCTGTTTCACAGTCCATACTACAATGGGAAATCAGCATTTTCAAGCTTATCAACTTGGTAAAATGTTTTAAAAAAAAACCTGGCTTTTTCAAATGTATCCAGAGGCAGACCAATGAGCTGAAATAGTCTGGGAGCTTGAAGAGGCAAAACAGTGCAGACAAAACAACACAAAAACTTTTTTTAAATGGGAAATAAAATGTGCTTTTTTAATTAAATGTTTTGGGTATAGACTAGCATTTAGGAATTTTATACATGTGAAAAAAATGTTATTTGTCCTTGTGTTGCAAAACACTGATCCTCACATTTCTGTCTTCATAAGACATTCCACTGCTTTAGTGCATCTCACATCATTAAAGGGGTGGTATAATGCCCTTTTCACAAGATGTAAAATAAGTCTCTGATGTCCCCAGAGTGTGTATGTTAAGTTTTAGCTCAAAATTCCCTACAGATATTCTTATATAGCATGTTAAAATTGTCACTTTTTGAGGGTGAGCAAAAACGCACCGTTTTTGTGTGTCCCTTTAAATGCAAATTAGCTGCTGCTCTCAGCACAGGGGGCGGAGCTTCAAGAGCTCCTGTCCTTTTACCTCAAACAGGCATGCACTGAAAATGTCAATGTTTATGTTCAAACTGGAGCCAGACAATGATGTAGAGACTCAAGAAGAAGTGACAACATGTAGAATGCAACAGGACGTTTCTGAATGATAAGTTGATGAATTTATGTATCTTAGTTATGTGTAGTTATCTTCAAGTCATTGATTAGCATATTCTGTCATGGTAATCTATAAATCTTGTTCCCGGGGGCAGGGTTTATGTAAATTATAGGGTTAGTGATGTCACTAACCCGGGAGGAAGCTCGTGTAGTCCCTACCAGCCGTTTGTTGTAGTCCTTAAAAAACGATTTCTTTAAAAGCAAATATCTTCCTTTGCTTTGAACTTTGAGCGTTGTAACTTTGCAGATGTTGTTTATGCTCAAACAGCAACATTACACACTAACTAAAGTTAGAAAAGTGAAATCATAATCAACTACCCCTTTAACAGCTATAGACTAGTTTAGTTTGTGTGGCAAATACAGTACCGGATATAAACCTGTCAGACAGATAGATGAGTGACTGGGATTGCCTTTATCAAGGGACACTCATAGGCCATATAACTAAATTCAATTCAATTCACATTTATTTGTATAGCACTTTTCACAATACATATTGTTTCAAAACAGCTTTACAGAAAATGCATGTGTCTATTACAATTTAGAGTGATCTGTTATCAGAGGTGACTGTGTCAAAATAATGTATTACAGAAATGTACATATACAAATCATGCAGTTAGATTACAGTGTATTAATTTAAGGCAGACACAAGGATCTCATTGAAGTAATAAATGCATGTTGTTAACGAAATGATTAGAATATAGAAAATATAGCACAGCTGGATGTTGATTCAGAGTTAGCTTCATCTGAAGTCCTCCCAGGAGTTGGAGTCCTCTCAAGTCATTTCTTCACAGGTGTTGGGGCATCTGAAGTATTCATAAGAGGCTGGATTGAAACTGGAGCTGACATTCTCTCTAGTTACCTCAGGATGGGCATCCCGAGATAATACAGAAAAGCAAATGAGTAATTAGCGTAGCTGCTGTTCATAACATTAAGCAAAGATAATCATGTGCATTTGATCTGATATAACTGGAGTAGAAGCTTATGAGATGCATTATGTGAATGCTTGGCTAAAGAGATGTGTCTTTAATATAGATTTAAACTGAGAGACTGAGTCTGAACCCCAAACATTATCAGGAAAGCTATTCCAGAGTTTAGGAGCTAAATGCGAAAAATGCTCTCCCTCTTTTAGTGGACTTAGATATGTACAACTAAAAGTCCAGAGTTTTGGGACCTTAAAGAGTGTGATGGATTGTAGGGCGATAGAAGATCGGTTAAATACACAGGACCTTAATCATTTAGGGCCTTGTAGGTCAATAGCAAAACATTTTAATCGATACGGAACTTAATAGGTATACCAGTGTAGAGATGATAAAATTGGTGTTATATGATCATATTTTCTTGACCTATATTAAGAACATCCTGGTTGCGTATGCAACCCACCATTCCCTGAAGGAGGGAACGGAGGACGTAGTCGACGTCGACTGAATGGGATCACACTAGGGAGCCTATCTTCTTCGAGCATGCTTGAACGAGCCAATGTGCGTAATGGCGACGTGAATTGCAGAGACGGGTATAAATACGGAAGCGGATGCATACACCATCTGTTTTTCGCTGAGAAGCCGAGCGTAACTCGAAGTCAGCAGTGGTCCAGCTATAGTGGCAAAGGGACTACGTCCTCCATTCCCTCCTTCAGGGAACGGTGGGTTGCATATGCAACCAGGACGTTCCCTTTCAGTCGAGAACGTCAGACGTAGTCGACATACACATATGGACTGGGCGGATGACCGGGCAGTACAACATATGGAATGTCACTGGGATGACACCAGCCTATAACGGGGGGAGGATCAACCAACAGTGACGGCAGAGAAGACACGGGCTCACCGCAGGGAGCCGTACCGTGGAATAATACACATATGGGATCGCCGTAGGGATCACAACATATGGACCCAGCCTAACACAGGTTCCACCAGTGCATACGAGTGATAGGCCTGGCTTCGGGCGCTCCGCCACGTCCAATGCAGAGGGGTATGGAGGAACTCAACAGGGTTCAGTTTAAGAGGGAACTCAACTGGAGCAAAAATTGCGCACGTATCCAGTCCATAGGAGGGGAATGGCGCAGCAAGCCGACACTTCGAACTGTGCTTACAGTGAAAACTGGCTTCATGTGAAGGGAGCCCACGGGAAGCAACAGTTCGACACATGCTAGTTCTCTAGCGAATGTATATAGGTGTCGCCCAGCCCCCGACTCTATTCAACATCTGTTCAGAGAGGCACTGTGTGCCAATACCTAGGAGGGAGCAGTACTCTCACTTAGGAGGAGCTCACCGCCCAGGTGGGCACGTGCATCTTGGGATTTCTCACCAAGACGAAGGAAACCACTTTGAAGTGGGCCAACCTCTGCTTGGAAACAGCCTTCTCTTATGCTGGTTTCCATAGCAGATAGAGCTGGTCTAAGGTCTAGGCTTTGCATTCTGATCACGTATAACCGCACTGAGGCGGACGGACAGAGAAAAGCCAGGGCGGGGTCTGCCTCCTCCGGGGCAGCGCTTGCAGGCTCACCACCTGGTCCCGTAGGAGAGGTAGGAACCTTGGGCACACATTCAGACCAGGGTCTCAACTTGTGAGAGTAAGCCGGCCCGAATTCCAGGCACAACTCGTTGACCGAAAGCTAGCAAGTCCCTACCCTCTAGTGGAGACCATGCGGGCAGGAGAACTGTTTCTTAAAAAACAGAATTTTTTAACTCACTGCCTGCGATGACTCAGGGGCGGTCTCTGCAGTGCAGTAGCACCAGAGAAAAAGACCCAAGAGGGTAAGGAGGGGATGCAAGGCAGATATATCTCCTTGCTCGCCTCAGGGACCTGACGACCAAATCGCACTCCGCTTGGATTGGAATCCACTGCCTCATGATGTGCGCTAATGTAGAAGCCACAACATTTTGAGGTGGAGGGGACAGCCCTCACTCCAACCACAAGCAGTTTTTTAAAAGGGAGCACTGAAGGGATTGGAGAGAAGACTCAATTCAACGAACAGGTTCGACTTCTATTAGAGGAGCAAGCGTCTTTCTAGAGGGTGCTCACAGAAGTGATGGTCTCTGATGCATAACAATTATTGCGGTGGACCAGAACCTCCATCCCATCGTGGGTGCCATCGTGCCCCATCCCTGAGAATGTCCTCAGAGGAAGGTGTCAGGAAGGCTGTCGAGAGGAGGTTGGTTGGGCCAATGAGGGGCAACTAACAAAACCTGTTCCATCTCTTCCTGATTTTAGCACCATAGTGCAAGAAGGCTCACTGGGGAACGCATTACTGCAGGGCCCAGGGCCAGCTGTGGCCAGAGTCTTTGTCGAGGGATATCCACTCAGACAAGAGAAGAAACAACTGGCGTAGGACGAGTCCGGAGGGGCAACAGACGTGGCTGTGCAGCCCCAAAGTGGTCCGATGGCCGGAGGCTGTCGTGAGGCTTGTGAGCAGGCCAGCAAAAATAGGTGGAAGGAAGCGACCTTAAAAGCTTCTGACTCCAAGGAGGAGGTGGCGGACGAGTTGCAACATGCAAGGGGAGCGCAGCTCGACGGTTGCAATGTTGTCAGAACAGTACAAGCTCTCTGAGCAGCGGTGTCTCGAAGCGAGGGACTGTAAGAAACTCGAGGCAACGAATGCCAATGCAGTCAGAGGGCGCCCAGAGCTCTGTTACTGCATGCCCTTTATACGTGGCCCCTCAGCCCACATTTGGAGGACACTTGTTCCAGGAGCCACTAGCCTGGGGAAACAAAGGTCTGCTTATGGGCTGAGGGTTTGGCAACAGGCCAGGGTGTTTGTTTTCTTACATGGAGCGTGTCGCTCTGCCACGGCCACCTCGGGACTCGGTCGTCAAGCCAGTGCTGAAGCAGTCTCCATATGGAGGAAGCCGTGCGTCTGCATCTGCCATATGCCCCAGGAGCCTCTGAAAGTTTCAGTGGGACCCTTTCTAACTTCTAAATAGCACTGAGCTGGCACACCTCACTTGAGAGATACGCTAGACAGAGACCACCTCCATACTAGAAAAGAGATACTCTGCATTTGAGATTACTCTTTCCCAGTTGACCTGAAGACCCAACTGGCTATGGAGCACTCGAAGGGTAGGACTATGTACTGATACTTCATATCTTCGAACGCAAGAACACAGTAAGCCTGTGGAGCGGAAGCATAGAGTTCTGAAGTACACGTCTTTCAGGTAGAACGCTGCAGACCAAGCTTGGGGACGGGGCACTGAAAATGCAACTCTGTGTTTACAAGTGAACGGAGGCTTTCGAAAAAGGGCCCGTATCAGTTGGCACAGAACCAAGATGGTCGTAACCCACCAAATAATAAGGGTACAATGAAGTACAGACTCTGAAGCCAAACTCTATACCGGCTGGAGGGAACGGCTAGCACGCGTCCTTCGCCAGTAGGACTGCGACGCACACACACAGGACAGGAACTCTGCTCAACACCTAGGTGTGATGGATCTCACAAAAAAAAATCTTTTAGGAGTATTTCTGCTCAACACCTAGGTATGATGAATATCACTGAGCCTGGGCGGAAGCCGAGCAAAATGAATCGCAAGCCGGGTCTGAAGGTACCGAATGGGGCCAGGCTGGGCATCGGTTGGAAGCGTTTTAGACTATGACAAAACCAGACCAGGGGCCAGGGAACCACAGATGTACCCGAGATGGGGCAGCGAGGTGGAGGACAGGGATCCGGCTCGAGAGGCCCGCAGGTGGCCCGAAATGGGATCTGAGTGTGCGGTGCAACACTTACCTGACTCCACTGGGTGGCAGGGGATGCGCGAGAAGGCGGATGACTGGGTCCTGACTGGGTCCTCGGACTGGGTCCCCGCACCCAGCTGCCAGCTGGCGAACAAGAGGGGGCTGAGGGGTGCAAGGCTTTACAGGGACACACCACCAGACTTGCCCTCTTGGGACCCAGGAACAAAGGAATTGCTCTTTCTTTGAAGTGTGAGTACCGCTTGCTCTTTTTTATTTTATTTTATTTTTTTTTGGGGGGGGGGGGGGGGAGCCAGCGGTGGAACAGACACAAACACAAACAAAGACTCCACCCGGCCCTCATCCGGGGGGAGGGAGTGGATGACCCGGAACGCTTTCGCTGTCGCTTGCCACCTGGCTTGGCAGTGCCTAGAGCGGGCTGGGCGTCCCTACTGCGGTCGGCTCTCTGCTGAGGCCTGGCTGGAGGCTGCTGCAGAGGCCCAGCAGAGCGGCGGCAGGGGAACACCCTCGGCGACGAGCAGGCGAAGGAACTGCCACTGGCGGCGGGGTGGCAGCAGCGGGCCGCTGGGGCAGGATGTGCCGGATGGCCTCCGCCTGCGCTTGGGTGGCAGAAAACTGCTGGGCGCAGTTCTCCTCCGCATCGCCGACCAGCCCAACCTGGGAAATTGGGGAGACCAGGAACCGAACCTTGTCCGCATCCACCATACAACCAGGCTGAGCCAACGATGGTGCTCCTGGACCACTAATGTGGACATCGCCAGATCGATCACGCACGCTACGAGACTCATACCCCAGAAGGTGAGGTCGGATGCGGTGCGGAGCTCACCTATGAGCGCACGGTCTGGACTACCCTTGTGCATGTCCATGAGTGCCCTGGCCTGATAGACATGAAGCAGCGCCATGGCACGCAAGAGGAGGCGGCTTGCCCACAGGCTTTGTAAGCTCTGCCCATCGGAACGGGCGAGAACTCACAGGCCTTAGGCGGGAGACGAGGGGCCGCATCCAAAAAGCAGCGTCCACCGGACACAGGTGCACCTGTGTCGCGCCAGACTGCACCATTGGAGGGACAGCTTCACAACCCTTCAATGCTCCTCCATCAAGAGTGGAGATCTACAACCTGGTAAGCTCTCCATGCACTTCAGGAAGGAAAGGCACTGGGGCAGCGAGCTGAGAACCAGTGCGGCCCGTCCTGAGATACCAATCATCCAATCGAGACTGTCCGTGACATGGTTGAAGATTCCAGTCGAGCCCAACAGCCTCAGCGGCCCGATTCAGCATAGCTGATGTTACTAGATCTGGCTCGGGCAATGTTACACTCCCAGAGGGAGATAACGCAGCAGGGTCATCATTTCCAGAGGTCAGCTCACCCTCCGATGCTGCAATCAGCATCCTGTCCCCTGGAGAGACCCCGAATGAAACGGCTGGTCGGTCCATTACAGAGGGACCAGCGGGCTAAACGGGGCTCCACCGGCTGTGATGTGATAGAGGAGTGAGGAGCCCACAGGGATTGGGAACCAGGCGGGGAAGCCTCACTATGATCCTCTGATCACCCATCCCACATGGCGCCGTAGCGGGGCGTGGTAATGGGGACTCCAGCTTCACACATGAAGGAGAGTCTCGATCTCAACACCACGATAGTCATATCCTCGCAATGAGAACATAAACTATCCACAAAAGCTGCTTCAACGTGCTGCATATATACACATACATTATATACACATATATATTACAAACACGTGATACAACCATTGTGACCGTCCATATGGGGGGACAGGGTCGATCGCATCCAGAAACGCATGGGTGGAAAGGCATCTTGAAAAAGACGCAAACGCACCCGTGTTGCTCTTTCAGGAAATGGGACACCAGTGCCGGAGCGCACAGGGGAATGACCGCGGCAACACTGAACAGTGAACTGAAACAGTGAAGCACTCACTTTTCCGCCCTCTAACCAGCCGTCAACAAACACAGAAATTTGATGCTGTTAAAACAGCAGTTGAGAGCTCAAAGCTTGCGATCACCGCTGCACTCGCACTGTAGAATCACCAGCAGCTGGGAGAGTCTTCCTAGAAGAAGCACTGACACACTCGCTCGTTGTAATATAACAACACTCTTCAGAGTCATCGACGTGAAGAACGATCGGCTCCGAAGCGAAAGACAGATGGTGTATGCATCCGCTTCCGTATTTATACCCGTCTCGCGGGGCGGAGCATGTGATGCAATTCACGTCGCCATTGTGCGCATTGGCTCGTTCAAGCATGCTCGAAGAAGATAGGCTCCCTAGCGTGATCCCATTCAGTCGACGTCGACTACGTCTGACGTTCTCGACTGAAATGGAACTAGCTGCATTTTGGACTAATTGTAGCTTGTGTATTGAGGATGCAGGACAACCACCATGAATGCATAAACTAATTTTTCTGCATCAGAAACAGAAAGGATGTTCTGTAGCTTAGCGATGTTTCTGAGGTGGAAGACTGTTTTTATAACATATGAAATATGATTTTTGATTTTTGAAAGACAAGTAGCTGTCTAATATAACACCCAGGTCTTTTACTGTAAAAGGATGTAGTAACAGTACATCCTTCTAAATGCAGATTGTATTCTAAGAGATTCTGTGTACAGGTTTTTTTGTCTAATTAGTAGTACCTCCGTCTCATCTGAATTTTATAGAAGAAAATTACAGGTCATTCAATATTTTATATCTTTAACACACTCTGTTAACTTGGATAATTGAGAGATTTCATCTGGTCGTGATGAAATATATAAAGTATATTTCTATATACAAAACTTAGTATCATCGGCATAACAGTGGAAACTGATTCCATGTTTTCTTATATTACCAAGTGGCAGCATATATATTGAAAAACTTGGAGGGCCTAACACAGATCCTTGCGCCACTCCATAATTTACTGATGTTAGATTTTTCCCCGTGTACATAGATAAAATGATAATGGTCTGATAGGTATGATCTAAACCACCTTAATGCCTGTCCCTGAATACCAGCGTAGTTTTGTAGTCAATCTAAGAGCTTTTTATGATCTATAGTGTCGAATGCAGCACTGAGATCAAGTTAAACTAGTATTGAGATATATCCTTGGTCAGAAGCTAGAAGTAAGTAATTTGTCATTTTAATGAGCGCAGTTTCTGTGCTATGATGGGGCCTGCAGGAAGAAGCAAAATTGAGCGGATAAAACTTTTTCTAAACAACACAGAGGAAAATTACAATGGACATGTCTCAGTCAACACAAGCAGGGATGTAGCAACAATTGCTGTTTAACTGTTTTAATCTGAAGATTATCTTTATTTATGTCTCATTAATGACAAGGCATGTTCATGTTAGTGGCTATGTTTTCTAAAGCAATGCGCAATTACATGGAGACATTTTTAAGAAAATGGAAAATGTTCTTGAGTGTCAGTCAGCAGCGATATTTTGCAAGATTTCCAGTGTTCACAGATGGGATACTGGTTGTTTGTGAATGGAATCTGTTAGTGTGTTGTGTGCTTTCCTAGTCACATCGCTGCACTCCACACACTAGAGGAACAAAACGGTTAATACTATGATTTTTTTTATCCTCATGTTTGTTGTCTCTTACATTTTGAAAATATTTTAATGTGGCCCCAGCTTAAGACACCCACACACTAAGATAATAGGGCACATTTGGGGGTCAATTCTCCCCTTCCAACAATCCTAGGTAAACTCCCAATTATCTTGATGGGTCTACAGATGATCTTATCCGATTTTCTTGTGGTGTGATGTGTGTTAAGAGTGACTGAATCTGCTTGGAAGAGTGTCAGGCCGCACCAATCTCAAATCGTAAATGTTGAATATTTACAATGATAAATCCTGTTGTGTGGGGGGAAATCCACGGACACGCATTGTAGAAGATAAACTGTATACAAAGCACGCATGCTGCACATCACAGTCACACAAAAGTTACTAACTGACAGATTACAGCTTGTTCCGCTATTTGTTGCACTTAAAAAACAAAGTTATTGGTAAACATTTCAGAGATATCAAGTATATAAAGTTGCATTAAACATTCCACACACATCACAATGACGGTGATGCATGTGTAAACACCGTTCATGCTGGTCGCTTCATGTGTTTCGAGTAGCTCAGTATCTCTTCAGCAAGCTTATGTGCAAAATGCCGGAAATGAAACTTTAATGTTCAGCGTCGCATCCTGAAGCTCAACACACAGTTGTCTTCGTTAAAAATAGCAAGACAAAATTATATTACCAGTGCTGATGCCCCTCTCTCCCATTGTGATCTTTGATTTTGAAATTAGCTGATGATGAATAAAATAAAATAAAAAAAGCCCATTCTATTGCTTTTGTTGATGAGAACACCGTTAAATTTGCATAAATTTGACCAAATTAAAACAGATACAGAATAATTTATCCTAAGCTTGTGTATATTTTTAGTTAAAGCTGACAAGTTATTAAGCAATGTCTCATGTAGGTTATGTGTGTTTTGACCACTATGAGGTGCTCTGGGCATTTTTTTCTTGATTGGTTTTCCCTGAAGTTTTCCCTGTCCATCCGTGAACCACCCGCAATTTTTGGAATGTTAATTTTTTTATTACCTGAACCGCCCGACCCACAAATTATCCGCAGCGTCCACGGATATAACATCATTAGTACTGAAGCCTGATTTGCTTAATGCCATTGCGCCGCAATGACTAATGGGGCTCAAGCGCGCAAAATCGAGGCTGAAACGCAACCTATATAAGACAGCGCTGAGCGACACTATTCAGAATCTTTTGACTGAATAAGCACATTTTAAGAGGGGCCAGAGCAAGTAACACGGCATTGTGGTCTCTCACATTTTGAAATCTGATAAAATGTAAAAAAAAAAATTGTGTGTGCCAGGCTTTACAATAGGCTACATAAACAAGGTAATCGGTATCCTGAAATTGAGGTCAGGAAGCTCAACTCAACCTTTGAGTCCACGTGCACCATCAATTCAAACCTGAAGACTTCTGATCAACATTTAAACTGAAACAATCAAACAAATCATACCAGTATTTGATCTCAGTAACATAACATCTGCTAAGCTTTTAAAATGTATCTTGTATCTTGCAAAAATCCTTCACTGAAGTTTATGTTTTGTAAACAACCCAGATGAGCTGTCATTTCCATTACACTTCAGTCAGGTTAATATTTGCTTACAGATGATCGTGGCACTATACAAGACTTGTGCTCACACGAACAACCAGTAAGAGAGCCAGGCAATATTGCGTATATGTACTGTAACAGGTAAAGACAGTTTATGGGCACAAAAATAAGGTAATAAACCACCAAATCAGTTTCAGTTAGAGTTTATTTATTACAAGCAGTCCTTAATTCTGTGTTTTATTAGTGCTGGTGGTAAAAATGTTCTCAAGCCTCCAGTCCCTGTTCTTGTGTCTGGGAGGTGGGGGTGGAGCATCCATGTGATCTTTGTGGCAAAGATCGTAATACTGTCATTGTCTTCATAAATGCACCTCACAGTACTATAATGATTTCTTTAGATCTGTTCCCAAACAACATCATTATATATCAGTAAGAGTGAGAGAGAGAAGATACATGGATGAATGAAAGTAGTGTGTGCTATCTACGTAGTGTGGACATTTGGGTTAGGAACATGGTTACTAAACATAATAATAAATAAAAAAAAACGTTGTTTGTAATAGTAAAAATAATTTGTGTGATGGTTAGGTTTAAAATATATGAGATAAAAAGTACCTTCAGATCATTATAAAAACAATAGAAGTCAATGGAAAGTCCCCATCATCATAGAAAAACAAGTGCGTGTGAGCGTTGTGCTTGCACAGTACACTGTGTTCCCCTGTCTTGTTCCGGTTTTCTCCAGGCTCAGAATAGACAGACAGACAGGAGGGGAGGGCAAGAGGGTAATGGGAGAGAGTTGAGGGGGGAGAGAAGAGTGTAAATTATGGATGGCAGGGTTCAGCTCACAGCAGAACATCAGTGAAAATCTCTTGTATCTCTCAGGAAAATGCCCACCATTTCCTGACCTCTGTAACAATGTGTTGGCTTAGATCTGCTCATATCATATACACACAAACCCCACAAGGATGATGCTAGTGTATTTTTGTTTGTTATGAGAAAGAAAGATGTCACTAATAATTTGCAGTGTCACTCCAAAACACTGTTAACCCTTGCTGTAAAAAAAGGGGTCAAATTCTGACATTATCATACCATTTTCCATTAAAACAGTAATCTACCGTAGAAAACAATGCATTCTTTGTTATATTTGTCGTTTTCGAGGAAATAGCCTACAGGAATATACTGTGAATTAACCGCGCTCATAGTCAACACTCAGAGGCTGTGTTCCAAATCTCGTGCAGAGGCCCTCTCTTCGGCGTGGATCGTCACATCTTGTGCGCTCCCTGTCTGGGCCGCGACTACGCTGAGGCTGCACTCTCTAAGGGTGGGCTCCACTCTGTGGGCTCGACTGGCCTGCTTCGCAGATGATGACCCCGGCGCCTCCCGCTCTCCCCTTTCCTATGCTTGGGCCACGCAGAAAGAAACTCCTTGCTGGTCCTGTTCACACAGTCGGACCAGCGCCCCTCTCACCGAGCAGCCGGTCTCGTCTCCTTTGGAGGATCAGAGGAGGAGGAAGAGAAGGATGACAGCCTTTCCCTTGCTGCATCTGAATGCGAGGGGTGGACGGGCTCCATAGCCGACCCCGTTCCCTCAGCACCCTTGCACATAAGCACTGTTCACACAGTATCACAAGCACAAAACAGCTGGGCAGCCGGGTCCCTATCACAAAGCGGCCCGTCCCCAGACTTCATTGGATGCAGCTCTCACCCCCCTGAGACAACGGGGAGTGCGAGTGTTGCACTACCTCGACGATTGGCTGGTTGTAGCCCAATCGGAGGCGCAGTTAATAACTCACAGATCCTGGCTCCTCAACCATCTAGAATGCCTAGGTCTCAGGATCACTGCTTCCAAAAGCGCACTATCTCCCAGCCAGAGTATATCTTTCCTGGAAACAGTCATAAATTCTATACAGATGAGAGCGCGGCTTACGTCAGAGTGTGCGCTCGCGCCTCTCAAGAGATTTCAGAGGATGTTAGGCCTTATGGCCTCAGCATCATCAGTACTCCAGCTGGGTCTACTGTATATGCATCCCCTCCAGCGCTGGTTAAAACCCCGGCCGTGGCGATCTGGCCACTTACGCATCAAAGTGAACCAATGGCTGTATCAGAGCCCTGGCTCCTTGGAAGCAGCTGGCTGGTACCAGTCCAGTGTGAGTATGGGCGTGATTTCGAAGAGGAAAGTAATCTCAACAGACGCCTCCAACCTAGGTTGGGGGGCCCTATACGAGGGCAGGCCCATCTCCGGCCTATGGTCGAGCCCGGAGAGGTCGCTCTATCACTGAAAGCTTTCCTCCCAAAACCTAAAAGGTCACCACGTCTTGGTCTGGACGGACAACATGTCAGTGGTATCCTATATAAATCGCCAAAGTGGACTCAGGTCGAGCAAACTGCACATCATGGCCTAACGCCTCATTCTATGGGCTCAGCTCAACCTGCGCTTGCTGAGAGTGGCACACGTGCCAGGCATTCTGAACCAGGGTGCGGACATGCTATCCAGAGACAAAGTTCCCCCAGGGGAATGGTCTCTTCACCCGTGAACGGTTCAGCTGATATGGAGCATCTTTGGCGAGGCAGAGGTCGACCTCTTCGCCTCAGAAGACAACGCTCGTAGCCAAACATTTTTCTCCAAAAGCAGGGACACGCTAGCCCACGACTGGCCGCTGTATGCATTCCCTCCTGTCACAATGCTACCTCAGGTCATCAAACGGATCAGAGAGATTAAGTGTGCAGTGCTCTTGATAGCCCCTCTCTGGAAGAACCAGCTATGGTTCTCTGAGTTGACTCAGCTGCTGGAAACAGCCCCATGGCCGATACCGCTGAAGAGAGACTTTCTCACGCAGGCAAATGGGACGATCTGGCATACCGACTTGTGGGCCCTACATGTATGGCCCCTCAACTGGTACCCGGGAACCTCCCGGAAAGGGTGCTAAATAACATTACTGAAGCGAGTGCGCCTTCAACCAGGTGTCTTTATGCTCTAAAATGGTTAGTGTTCTCCGGCTGGTCCGGCTGGACCCATACTCATGCGGAGTGACAAAGGTGCTCTCCTTTCTACAAGAGCTTTTGGACGTGGGTTGCACCCCCTCCACACTCACAGTATATGTAGCGGCCATAGCAGCATTTCACGCTCATGTGGCTGGGCAATCACTGGGAAGAAACGGCCTAGTTGTGCGCTCCCTCGAGGGGGCCAGAAGGCTAAACCCACCTCGACCCCCCTCTATACCTGTCTGGGCCCTCTCCACGGTCCTGGAGGCCATGAAAGGGGCCCCATTCGAGCCGCTTCAGTCCGCTGACCTGAAGCCTCTTTCGCTCAATTCTGCTCTCTTGCTAGCACTGGCATCAGTCAAGCGAGTGGGTGATTTACAAGCGCTCTCAGTGAGCGCTTCCTACCTTGAATTCGGGCCCAATGACTCCAGAGTTACCCTTAAGCCAAGGCACGGGTATGTTCCTAAAGTGCACTCCACTCCGTTCAGAGTGCAGGTCATCTCGCTATCAGCTCTTCCCCCATCAGAAGACGAAAGAGACGCGAATCTACTCTGCCCTGTCAGGGCTCTCAGAGTCTATTTAAAGCGTTCTGCCCCCTTTAGGCAGTCAGAACAACCCTTCGTATGCTTCGGCAGCCGTACCAAAGGGCTTGCGGTCACGGAGCAGAGATTGTCATGCTGGATAGTAGACGCTATCTCGTTGGCTTATGAGTCTAAGGGCCTCCGTTGTCCCATAGGTGTCAGAGCTCATTCCACAAGAGGCATGGCCTCCTCATGGGCATGGTCGAGTGGAATATATCCGGCTGGCTGGGCTTCAACATCCACATTTATAAGGTTTTATAACCTAGAAGTTCCCGCTTTACAAGCAAGGATTCTTTCCATGTAAATAAAGTGTCTAAAGCACAATTTACCACAGCTATAGGGCCCGATGTCTGTCTGGTCCTGGTTGAACTCGAACTACAGTTCTATATACCATATAAGCAAGGAGCTTGGCACTCTATAAGGCCCATTCCTATAGTTCCCTACATGTGGCTCATCACTGGTCTGGCCTCTATTAGGACTCATAATTTTACTCTTCTATGGGCCTCGGGCGCTTGGCCCTAAGCAATAGTATGGGGCGAAGTTTATAAGCACAGCATTTTGAAAGGGGTTCCCATAGTGTAAGCTAACTTATGCAATATGAAAGACCTCTCGAAAGGGAACGTCTCAGTTACTAACATAACCTTGGTTCCCTGAGAGTAGGGAACGAGTATTGCGTAACCCGCCGTACTACTGTGCTTAGATCTAGGGATCGCTTCAGTCGATTTAAACCTGAATTCTATGGAGAAAATAGGGGCTTATATAGCCATAAGCCACGCCCGTTCTGGCGGGCTCTGACAAGCCTTGGCACGAAGCGACCTGATTGGTTTGCGCGTCTTAGCCGCCTCGCCATAGTTTCATGCAGTTGCCGCAGTACAGCCAATGAGCATGCTAGACACTCAGCTGTATATCTGCTGTGCAGCTGCACTGCATTTTAAAAATTTGGCTTCAATATTCTCGAGAAAAAGAGTTTTTGCCATAGCGTAAGCTAACTTGCGCAATACTTGTTCCCTACTCTCAGGGAACTGAGGTTACGTTGGTAACCGAGACGTTTCTCTCTGGCTGCTATAACTGTGAGTTTATAAAACACATTTGTTATGGCAAGAAAAAGTCAAGAGGAACTTGTTGTGATGATGCCATAATTATTCTGGACATGTCTGATCTAATCCTGTGTATAAGCTTTGAAGGCTATTTAATATTTGTCATATATCTGTTAATCTACCACATAATCCAGCAATGTTTCTGTAATCAGTTATTCTGAAGAATATTGAAATAATATACTGCATTAAAACATTTTGAACTCTTGCTTGACACACACCTAGGTCATACCTAGGATATTGTAAGGCCAGTGAAATTGGTCCAATCTGCCGGTTCGCCAATACACAGGGAAGGTTATCACGTGTTCTGTCCTTACTCGTGCAAAATATTGGTTGGTTAAATTTACAATACATTTAGTTATGTATTCTCTCGTTAATTCATCTGACTCCATAAATGAAAAGGTTTTAATGATATCTGTGGATCATTAATCATGAGTGAATGTTTGACTATTCCGTTTAACTCTTCAATGGAAATAATATCAAAGTCAGTTAGAATAATCAAATGTAACAATTTATTATGTCAGGTAAATGTATCATGCCAATTTCATAATCAATTCAAAGATAATCGATACAAAACATCAAATGCTCTGGAATAGAGAGAAGATGCAAACCCAACATTTAAGAAATACGTTAGGCTGAGAGATCTATATCTCTCAGCCCAACGGACCGATCTGAGGTACAGAAAAGGCCCCGAACACTCTGCTGCATCTCATTAAATAGTCAGACCACTTTCACATGGAAACATGTGCTAACAAAAGAAATTTGCATGCAGTGGTCGCACCTTCATAGGGGTGGGTGACCATTTGTTTGAGAGACCACCTTCCTTTGTAAGTCAGTTATCCATAAACTCTTAAAACCTTATTACCTTTTATTTTATCTATCTGGATATGAGATATCTGTACCACTCACTTTGAGACATTTCAAATGACACCA
This sequence comes from Squalius cephalus, assembly GCF_949319135.1. Classification (NCBI taxonomy): domain Eukaryota; kingdom Metazoa; phylum Chordata; class Actinopteri; order Cypriniformes; family Leuciscidae; genus Squalius; species Squalius cephalus. The sequence goes on along the minus strand of NC_137123.1, from coordinate 36,158,013 downwards.
AAAACATAACAGTCAGTGATAAACATTCACATTAAACCATATTCTTGTGTGAGTTCTTAGTAGTTCGCGGAAGTGAGGTCGTATGGGGGAGGTCAAATGGTAATTAGCCCTTTGTCTCAGACCAGGGCCTCAACCAGTATTTTCAGTCTTACAGATTCCCTCCTTGATCCCGTGGGTCACATTCTGATGAACACTTACGGGGTCACAGTAAGACATTTGTTATAATCCTTGAAGATGTCGCACAAAAATTGTCTTTGCAATGTTGGCATCTGTAGAAGCTCAGTGGGCTGTGTTCTCCTGCAGAACACCTGTTCTCACCAGGTGTATAGCTTGAGTCCAGCAGGTGGATGGATGCGTTCAGGTTCTCTTCCTGTAATCCTGTGACGTGAGCAAAGTTCATAGAGTCAATCTGGACCTCTTGTGACTTGATCAGTTGACGTGTCATTCCTTCAAGGAGAAACTTCCGCTTCCCTGGCACCTTCTCCACGATGATGATCTGACCCTCCTTGACCCAATGTCACCTCCAGCGGTACGGTGGTCTGGGCAGACCTCAGTGGATGAAGGGGTTCTCCTTTGACACCTGAAAAGCATCTTAAATGTCCGCTTCACGATTGAGCACATATATGAACTTACAGTCGTAAGGAAATGCATAGGAACGCATAATGCAATAAAGCAAAATCATGTCATGTTCAATGTAAAATACCATGTTCATGTCAGCAAATGTGAGTGGTACATTTGGTCTCATTAATTACCTGATTTTTAATTACCATACCAATAATACTCCTATAGAGGGTCAAGGAAGGACAAAGGAAGATCTTACAAGCTCTTACCCTGTTCTTAGAAACATTTAAATAAATGACATTCTAACAAAACAACCAGTGCTAGGTTAAAACAACATTTCATGAAGAGTGTCAGCGAAATTTTGGTGTAACCAAACATAGAGATTCAATTGAATTGATGTCCAAAAACATTGTTGTGAGTAAAATGGACAATATACAAATAAGCAGAAATCAAAATAAGTTTCAGAAAATTAAAATCAAAATAAGTTTCAGAAATTAAAATCAAAATAAGTTTCAGAAATGCTTTTCTGAATTACTCAAAGGAAAAATATGCAGAAATCAAAATAGGTTTCAGAAATGCAGCAAGAGGTCGGTGTAAACCAATCAGTGGTTTTGTGTGTTTGTGTGAGAGTATTTTTTAGAATGTCAGAGTGTGTTTTTGTCTGTGAGAGTGTTTTTGTGTGTGTGTGTGTGTGTGTGTGTGTTGGTGTGTGTGTGTGTCTGTGAGAGAGTGTGTTTGAGAGTGTGTGTATTGATCTGGCTAAGTCACAGACGATGACAGAGTTGAATTGTAAATTTTTGTTCTTGATTGAATTGGTATTTATCCATTTTAATTATGTTTCTGTTATTAGTGGTAAGTTGAGAAATCAGGGGCCCTCTGATCTTCCAACTCCCACCAACAATCATAGAGTTTGAAATTGAATGGCAGGTCTGCTTTAGAATTTGTCTTGATTTGTGACTGTAGCCATTCTGTTGTTCATGTGTGTTACATTAGTTGGCAGTTTGTTGTGAATAGCGTATGCTATTCTCTGTGTCTCTGTTAGACCATGATCATGAGATCACCTCCACCCTGTGTGTGTGAAGCTATCTGGATCTGTTAGTGTGAAGATGACACATCTTCGTCTGATGTGCAGTGTTCAGCCTGGATAGACCATCTATCCCAGGTGATGATGCTGTGAGGGTATAGTGATGGAGGGGTGTGTTCAGTGTTCATGTCTAGGAGATGGATGGAATCTAATCTATAACAATTGTGTTGCAAATTTCGATCCAGTTCTAAACTGGGAGGCCATATTTATGCAGTAATGTGATAGTGTGACGTGTGAAAAGGCCTTTTATAATGTCTTTTCACCCATCTCCCGAGTCTCAGGTTATGTTCTAACAATTCCGCTGTCCTGAATTTGCTCCAGGTGGGCTCCACCATTTTGCAGAAGTAGCCTAAGCCTGAGACAGAAAACAGAGGAGAGAGAACCACAGATAATTCCAATATTTCAAAAGCATTAAATTCAGACTTGTAGAATTCTTTTACTTGTTCCATTATCATGTCAGTAGCAATTTTAATTCCAGATGTCACATGAAACCGAGTTTCATTGACCAAGTCTGAATTGTTGCTGTTGTTTCAGTGTGTTGTGACACCTGAATCTGCTTTCTCAGTTCAGCCTTCAGTCCGCTAAAAAAACTGTGGTACTTCTGTCTGCTGTTTAGCATTTCACACCCTCCTCATAAATTTACTTAATTTCACCCTCCTCGTAAATTTACTTCTCTGATTAGATTACATTTTAGTTGTTGCACAATTTGGTTTGCTATTACCTGTGCCACAATTCTAGCCGTGTTTTCTAATGGTGAAAAATAAAGGCATACCCCTCCCCTTTTTTGGCACTGGGTAGCACACAAATAAAATTCTGTTTCAGAAATTCAATTTTAATGACGAAAGTCACACTTCTCCAATTATTATCCTACTCTGCGAGTGTAATATAATGTTTATTATAATTCAAGTTATAATATAATTATATTCTTTAACAATACAAGTCAAATTATATTGTTTTCAGTCTCTGAAGAGTCTCTGGAACAACTTAACGCATGGTCAAATCTCTACTTGTTCTCATGTCAATACATTTGAATATGAAAAAGGCTTTTCTGGCTCAGGGCTGATAAGATGTACATTTGCTGTTTCTCTTTTTTCTTTGCTAGGTTTCAAATACCTTTTCTTCTCATTAGTCTTTTTAAATGGCCATTTTAACGTTTGGTTATTCTATTTACTCTTACTTTATATTTTTCCGTTTATAGATAAGGAAAACTATATCGCTTTGCAGTCCTTCCCAAGGATGCACGACACAAGTGGTCAGTCCCGAAGATCAGAAGCTGAGGCAGTTGGCTAATTCTCTAGGATTTTGCCGTACACGCGCAACAATCAAAGAGATTTTTAATAGCTCCCTTGGATGCCCTTCAGGAACTTAATTCAATCGTTTTACTTTAGTAGGTTTTGGCTCTGGATTAATCAAGCCTGTACATTTGTCTAAAGTAACATTAAATTAGAACAGAAGACATCGGAACACATCCACCCACCCAAGTCGCCAGCACACTCCCTGATATCAGCTATTAGCCGTCGCTAATCTCTGACGCAATATTGTGGAAATATACGAATCCGTTAACCTATTTTGGAAAAAACAAATCTCAGAGTAATTCAGAATACATTCAAACATAACCATATTTAGTTCTCTGACGCCTTAAATATAAAAAGGTTTTTGTTTCAGGATTAATGAGATGCATTCGTTTCTGATTTTCCGATTTGTTTGTCTTATGATTTACATTGTAGCCACATGGCAATCCTATGCTCCTGTTAGGAGACAAACAAATTCAACAAACACACTTGATATTTAATCCAGTTTACACAAGACACGTGGCCTAGCATGCATGGCATCTACAACCTTTTACCTAAGTGTTTTCTACAACACTTACAGTAAAGCAATCTTGTGTTTTTAAAGAATAAACTCAACTAGCCTATGTGCACATTTTCGTAGCACAAACAACTATAAAGTGTGTTCTAGCACAATGTGTCAAGCACAACTACAAATTTGAAAATCCAAACAGAATATGCATCACATCATCCTGTTTTTCTCAACCTTGCTTTTCATAAACAAATGCATCGACTTGTCTTTTTGTTTATCCAATTACATGTTTTCTGATCGTTCAAATTCATTGTGAGTCACACTATAGCCACCGAATTCAGCATAGACACACGTTTAATTCAGTTTACACAGGATAAATGGCCTAGAATACAACATCTATATCACCTTTACTTAAGTGTTCCAAATACACTCACAGCAAAGCAATAGAATACAACATCTATATCACCTTTGCTTACGTGTTTCAAATACACTTACCGTAAAGCAATCCTGTGTCTCAAGAATAAACTTTAAATTAGCCTATGTGCATGTTGTAGCACAAACAAATTTGAATAGTATCAGAATAGTATCCTCAAATATTTGAACAGCTTGACGGTCAAAATCAGGATGCGCGCGATCATAGCTAGTTATAACGGCACCTTTTTATACTTGTATTACCAGCGTGTTACAATGTTTTAGAGTTTATTCTGCCATCGTTTTTACAGACTCGCCACATTTAACAGCTCCTGTCAGTTGTGTTGGATATATTTTAGAGATTACTCTGCCATCGTTTTTACAGTCTCGCCATATCCCCAACCACCTAACAGTGATAACCAAGCAAAATTTTCTAATTTTCGTGAATTTTTGACTAGATAGCATATCAAATACTTTAGAGGTTTACTTTTCAGAGGAACTGAAATAAGCCAAATTAAATTGAATATCTTAATTTAATTCCATCAATGTTAAAGTTTAAGCTTTTAAATTCAATATAGAGTTTGTCAAGATTAGTTTTGGTTTAGTATAGGATATTGCCTATCATTCAGCCAGTGACACAAACCAACACAGCATGGCTTTAGCATTTAGCATTAGCCTTGAGCGTTTTGAAAACAGCATGGACAATAGCATTTAGCATTAGCCTTGAGCGTTTTGAAAGCAACATGGACAATAGCATTTAGCATTAGCCTTGAGCGCAGCATGGCTTTAGCCTGTACATCATATCATCCTGTTTTCCCAAAATTTTCCTTCCATACACAATGCATCGATCTGCCTTTTTATTTATAAAATCACGTGTTTTCTGATCGTTTACAAACTTAGATTTTTCTTTCTCTGTTGTTTGCTCATTCTCATCACGTGTTGCTAGTGTTTTAACAAAGCCAATACAACAATGGGCGGAAAACATGCGGCTGATTTTAAAACTTTTTAGGCTTGACTTTTTTAGCTCTTCATCGAGTTATTAATTATTTGGAAGATTTAGAAGATTATTCTTACTTTAGGTTTTGCTTCCTGTTGCTTAGGCAAAACAAGGAGATCTTTAAAATGGAATCATTCTTCATCTGGCTGCCTCATCAAACATTTCTTGAACACTTCTAAAATGCAAAGAAAATTGACTTACCACAACCACGGAAGAAAGAGAAGATATTCAAACATCTTGTTGATTTTAAAATCCCAATACTTGCTGGAAAGGACGTTTCTCGTGAAACTGTTTTGATCTGTTTTGAGATCACGTCGCGAGGTCACCATTTTGTAAGGCCCGTGAAATTGGTCCAATCTGCCGGTCCGCCAATACACAGGGAAGGTTATCACGTGTTCTGTCCTTACTCGTGCAAAATATTGGTTGGTTAAATTTACAATACATTTAGTTATGTATTCTCTTGTTAATTCATCTGACTCCATAAATGAAAAGGTTTTAATGATATCTGTGGATCATTAATCATGAGTGAATGTTTGACTATTCCGTTTAACTCTTCAATGGAAATAATATCAAAGTCAGTTAGAATAATCAAATGTAACAATTTATTATGTCAGGTAAATGTATCATGCCAATTTCATAATCAATTCAAAGATAATCGATACAAAACATCAAATGCTCTGGAATAGAGAGAAGATGCAAACCCAACATTTAAGAAATGCGTTAGGCTGAGAGATCTATATCTCTCAGCCCAACGGACCGATCTGAGGTACAGAAAAGGCCCCGAACACTCTGCTGCATCTCATTAAATAGTCAGACCTCTTTCACATGGAAACATGTGCTAACAAAAGAAATTTGCATGCAGTGGTCGCACCTTCATGGGGGTGGGTGACCATTTGCTTGAGAGACCACCTTCCTTTGTAAGTCAGTTATCCATAAACTCTTAAAACCTTATTACCTTTTATTTTATCTATCTGGATATGATATATCTGTACCACTCACTTTGAGACATTTCAAATGACACCAAAAACATAACAGTCAGTGATAAACATTCACATTAAACCATATTCTTGTGTGAGTTCTTAGTAGTTTGCGGAAGTGAGGTCGTATGGGGGAGGTCAAATGGTAATTAGCCCTTTGTCTCAGACCAGGGCCTCAACCAGTATTTTCAGTCTTACAATATCCAGATCCACCAAAGGAGGGAGAGCATTTTCACATTTAGCTCCAAAACTCTGGAATAGTCTTCCTGATACTGTTCGTTGCACAGACTCGCTCTCCCAGTTTAAAACTAGATTGAAGACGCATCTCTTCAGCCAGGCATTCATATAATACTTGTAATCTTACAGTTAAATCCGACCTCTAGTTCATAAACGCCAGAGGAGAACTGGCCCCCGACTGAGCCTGGGTTCTCCCAAGGTTTTTTTTTTCTCCATTAGGTCACCTGATGGAGTTTTTCGGTTCCTTGCCACTGTTGCCTTTGGCTTGCTCAGTTGGGGATATTTGGGGATATTTAATTTAATTAATCAATCAACGATACTATTGATCAGCATTACCACTAGAAACAAACATTGATGTATTGTTTTAATTTATTACTGTGAAGCTGCTTTGATACAACCTATGTTGTGAAAAGCGCTATATAAATAAACTTGACTTGACTTGACTTGACACACAGACATCAACAGTCAGCATATGAATCTCAAAATTGGTGACAATCAAAAGTTTCATGTCGCAATGCATGCTGGGTTCCAGGATAGTATAAAACTCACAGCATGCACTGCTGCATGAATAAATAAATAAATAAATTATTACCACCATTGTTGAGAGACGTGCTGATTTTTGATATCTCTGTGTTTCTACAAGACATTGTTACTCTGTTTCTTTGGTTGTGCATGATGTGTTAAAAAAATCATCATTGTAACTCAATTGCTGTAGTTTCACAGTGGTGGTAATGTGACACTCTTGATTACAGGATTAAACTCTGTATGAGATTAGTGAATGAACAGGCTATATGATTATTTTGTCATCATGATCAATATAATAGTGCAACACTGCGTCAATGTTACTTTTTACTCTTTGTAGTGTGGATTTTCCTATGGGGTTAACAGTGTAAGATAAAAAGACACACCCACAAAATGTATTTTAAATGATGTTTTATAAACAAATTTCGGGAGGAGCACGTTCAAATAATCAATCCAATCTACTCGTCTTCAAACAATTATGTCTACCCTAATCAGCATGACAAGAAGTATATACAGTGAGGAAAATAAGTATTTGAACACCCTGCTATTTTGCAAGTTCTCCCACTTGGAAATCATGGAGGGGTCTGAAATTGTCATCGTAGGTGCATGTCCACTGTGAGAGACATAATCTAAAAAAAAAAAATCCAGAAATCACAATATATGATTTTTTAACTATTTATTTGTATGATACAGCTGCAAATAAGTATTTGAACACCTGTCTATCAGCTAGAATTCTGACCCTCAAAGACCTGTTAGTCTGCCTTTAAAATGTCCACCTCCACTCCATTTATTATCCTAAATTAGATGCACCTGTTTGAGGTCGTTAGCTGCATAAAGACACCTGTCCACCCCATACAATCAGTAAGAATCCAACTACTAACATGGCCAAGACCAAAGAGCTGTCCAAAGACACTAGAGACAAAATTGTACACCTCCACAAGGCTGGAAAGGGCTACGGGGAAATTGCCAAGCAGCTTGGTGAAAAAAGGTCCACTGTTGGAGCAATCATTAGAAAATGGAAGAAGCTAAACATGACTGTCAATCTCCCTCGGACTGGGGCTCCATGCAAGATCTCACCTCGTGGGGTCTCAATGATCCTAAGAAAGGTGAGAAATCAGCCCAGAACTACACGGGAGGAGCTGGTCAATGACCTGAAAAGAGCTGGGACCACCGTTTCCAAGGTTACTGTTGGTAATACACTAAGACGTCATGGTTTGAAATCATGCATGGCACGGAAGGTTCCCCTGCTTAAACCAGCACGTCAAGGCCCGTCTTAAGTTTGCCATTGACCATTTGGATGATCCAGAGGAGTCATGGGAGAAAGTCATGTGGTCAGATGAGACCAAAATAGAACTTTTTGGTCATAATTCCACTAAACGTGTTTGGAGGAAGAAGAATGATGAGTACCATCCCAAGAACACCATCCCTACTGTGAAGCATGGGGGTGGTAGCATCATGCTTTGGGGGTGTTTTTCTGCACATGGGACAGGGCGACTGCACTGTATTAAGGAGAGGATGACCGGGGCCATGTATTGCGAGATTTTGGGGAACAACCTCCTTCCCTCAGTTAGAGCATTGAAGATGCGTCGAGGCTGGGTCTTCCAACATGACAATGACCCGAAGCACACAGCCAGGATAACCAAGGAGTGGCTCTGTAAGAAGCATATCAAGGTTCTGGCGTGGCCTAGCCAGTCTCCAGACCTAAACCCAATAGAGAATCTTTGGAGGGAGCTCAAACTCCGTGTTTCTCAGTGACAGCCCAGAAACCTGACTGATCTAGAGAAGATCTGTGTGGAGGAGTGGGCCAAAATCCCTCCTGCAGTGTGTGCAAACCTGGTGAAAAACTACAGGAAACGTTTGACCTCTGTAATTGCACACAAAGGCTACTGTACCAAATATTAACATTGATTTTCTCAGGTGTTCAAATACTTATTTGCAGCTGTATCATACAAATAAATAGTTAAAAAATCATACATTGTGATTTCTGGATTAGTTTTTTTTTTAGATTATGTCTCTCACAGTGGACATGCACCTACGATGACAATTTCAGACCCCTCCATGATTTCTAAGTGGGAGAACTTGCAAAATAGCAGGGTGTTCAAATACTTATTTTCCTCACTGTATATATCCACTCTGTCAACTCACCTAACATTCCTTTACATTTTTCCAGCATTTGGTCCCGCCCATTTGTTGTAATGTCAGAGATCGAAGTCGAACTCTTCCCGTCTGATGACGACGCCCTCGCTGCCCAGGATCCATCGCAGTTTCCCAGCACTGAATCGAGCTCCCATGCTCATCAGGACACCGCAGCTGAACCTCCAGCAACACCGCGAGGCCGCCGGCCTTGCCGAGCCGCTTCCCGTACCCCGAGGTGCCGTGGCTTGCCCTCACCTCCACCATCAAGATTTCCACCACCATCTCCAGCTTCATCCTACACTTCAGCACAACCGACCATTCCTGCAATAGAAAAATGGACAGTATTGGGATTGAGACAAGCGTTAATCAGCGCTGATGTTCATTTTTCCAGGAGAATGAATAAAGCCCCACACAACTCCCCGTTTCCAAGCATAAACAGCCTTATTTCGCTGGAACAATTTTCTCTTAATTACCACACCATTGACCAAGCTATAACCTTGATTAAAGACGCAAGTTACGGCGCTTGGCTTGCTAAAGTCGACATCACCTCTGCTTTTAAAGTGATGCCCATTCACCCAGATTCATGGCATTTGTCCGGCGTACGCTGGCAAGAAAATTTTTACTTTGCTGTCCGTTTAACGTTTGGCTGCAAAAGCAGCCCCAAGATTTTCGACATGCTATCAGAAGCCATTTGTTGGATTCTTTCCAATAACTACTCAATACCCTACTTAATTCATCTGTTAGATGATTTCCTAATCATCTCACCGCCCGACATTGTCCCAGCCGCGCATCTTCTCACAGTCCAAAAAGTCTTCGCTGAGCTCGGGATTCCAATCGCCCAAGACAAAACCTTGGGTCCAGCCACATCCATCGAATTTCTGGGCATTAATTTGGACTCAGTTAACTTCCAGGCCTCACTACCCAAGGAAAAAATCAACAGGATTATTCTGGTCGCATCCACCCTCCTAGAAAATCCAAATTGTTCTAAACGAGAGCTACTATCTCTGCTCGGCCACTTAAACTTTGCGATGCGCATCATCCCGCAAGGCAGCCCTTTCATCTCACATCTCCTCTTCCTCGCATCATCAGTGCACGCGCTAGAGGACCAAATCTCCCTAACTACTTCATGTTGCAATGAGCTCAGTTTATGGATAACCTTCCTTAAACAATGGAACGGCCTGTCATTTTTCTATAATGATCTGATTTCTCTCCCTGAGAATATCCAACTGTTTACCGACGCAGCTCCCTCCATTGGTTTCGGAGGGTATTACCAAGGCCGTTGGTTCGCGTCTACATGGCCCGCCCAGCTGTTAGACTCACCGCAGTCACTAACATCCTCAGCGCTGTTCGAGTTGTATCCTCTAGTGCAGGGTTTCTCAAACTCGGTCCTGGAGGGCCACTGTCCTGCACAGTTTAGCTCCAACCCTGATCAAACACACCTGAGCAAGCTAATCAATGTCTTCAGGATCACTAGAAACTCACAGCCAGGTGTGTTTGATCAGGGTTGGAGCTAAACTGTGCAGGACAGTGGCCCTCCAGGACCGAGTTTGAGAAACCCTGCTCTAGTGGTAGCAGCTTTCCTGTGGGGTAAAGAATGGTCATCTAACAGCATAATGGTACACTGCGACAACGAAGCAACTGTGCATTGCATCAATAAAGGCCGCTCAAATTCCCCCGCACTAATGCCTCTCCTAAGACGCCTCATTTGGATCGCAGCTTGCGATCAGTTCATTTTAACTGCAAAACATGTTCCAGGTTCAAGAAATCAAATAGCTGACTCTCTCTCTCGTTTTGCTTTCCAGAAATTCAGGCTGCTGGCACCAGATGCGGACCCATTTCCAACCCCAGTACCTCACTATTCAGAGCTGATATTCCCATAAACCACCCATTGAAACCACTTCTTGATGCCTCTCTTGATTCCATTCTTCAAGCCGTTTCACCCAGCACCCTCCATTCCTACTTAACCGCATGGAAGTGTTTTCAGTTGTTTCACTTCACATACAACCTGCCTTTTCACAATTTTTCTCTGCTCACCATCACTTCATTCATAACCTATCTCAACAGCATCAAGAACCTCAAAGCCTGCTCCATCAAGGGTTATCTAAGCGGAATCCAATTCTTCCACAAACTCCTTTTTGGTTCACCCTCCACAGATATAGCAAATTCTCAGACATCAATGCTCATTAAAGGTATCCAAAAAACCCAACCCACCCACCCAGATGCCAGGAAACCTATAACGTTAGACATACTCACTAAATGCATCTCCACCCTCCGCAGAGGTTATCATTCCACCAACACGGCCCGCACACTGGACGCAATGTTCATATTGGCTTTTTTCGGTTTTCTAAGATGCTCAGAACTCACCATCACTTCCAGCTTTAACCCAAAAATCCACCCCACAACAACAGATCTATCAGTGCTAGACAACGAAACCATCTCCTACTTCATTAAGCAAAGTAAGACAGATCAAACCAGGAAAGGCAATTTCATATATATTTTCAATCTCTCATCACCAATCCAACCATACCAAACTCTCTCAGCCTACTTGCTTTTCAGAAATTCACAGTCTAAATCCCCTTCCAACCCACTTTTCGCAGACGACTCTAACCGCCCCGTCACACGTTTCTGGTTCCAAAAACACCTTAAATCCGTTTTGCTCCATTCAGGCATCCCAGCAGACCACTTTTCCAGCCATTCTTTTCGCATAGGCGCAGCAACCACAGCTGCTCAAAAAGGCCTCTCTCAGCAGCAGATCCAATCACTTGGCCGTTGGTCATCGGAAGCCTTCAAAAGTTACATCCGCTCAAACCCTCATCAGCTAATTCTTTTGCCAACTCCTCATACACCCAACCCTACAGGCCACCACTCCTGCAGGAGCCACGTTCCCATCCTACCTCGCTTTTCTGCCACAGCAATGCTATTTCCGTTCCAGCCGGAGCTCAGATCTCCGTCCCACTCACCTTTCAGATCTCAGTTAAAAGCAAGTCAACCAAGTCTACCACAGCTAATCTACTCCACTCCCGCAGAAGTTCTATCACTCCGTCCAAACTTATTCCACTTCTGCAGCAGTGTCTTCTACTCCGCTCCCGCAGGAGCTCCATTACTCCGTCCAAACTTGCTCCACTGCCGCAGCAGTGTCATCTACTCCGCTCCCGCAGGAGCTCCATTACTCCATCCAAACTTGCTCCACTGCCGCAGCAGTGTCATCTACTCCGCTCCCGCAGGAGATCCATTACTCCGTCCAAACTTGCTCCACTGCCGCAGCAGTGTCATCTACTCCGCTCCCGCAGGAGCTCAGTTCTATATCCAAAATTGTTTTGTATATTTAAAAGCAAGTTGAAAGCAAGTTTGGTCCACTGCCGCAGCAGTGTCATCTACTCCGCTCCCGCAGGAGCTCCGTTACTCCGTCCAAACTTGTCCACTGCCACAGCAGTGTCATCTACTCTGCTCCCGCAGGAGCTTAGTTCTATGTCCAAATAATTTGGATATTTTAAAGCATTTGAAAAGCAAGTTTGGTCTACTGCAGCAGCAGTGTCATCTCCTCCTCTACCGCAGGAGCTCCGTTCCCTGCAGCAGTGTTTACTCTTCCGTCCTTTTGCTATCAGCTAGTTGGATAGCAAGCCAAAGTAAGTTTGATCCACTGCCGGAGCAGTGTCAATTCTAGAGCTAGTTCTCCATCATCTTGCTTTTGCTGCTGCGGTTATACCATTCTCCTCCGCTTCCGCAGAAGTACATCACATATGACCATCCCCAGCCTACCACCTTAGAGGCACACCCATCTGACGTCATGACAACCAACTCCAGTCCGATGTCACAAGAAGCCTTCCAGCGACTTACCCCTTTTCACTTCCGATACCTTAAAGCTTTGCACTCTGCAAGTTTTGGGGAGGTCACCAACATCATCATGGCGGCTGTCCGGCATTTATTTGCAGCTTTTGGGGGGAGTTCTCTGGGTTCGGGCCGAATACCGAGCCCGGAGCCCTCTCCTCGGACAGCACGCCAAATACGCATTTATTCTATCTGACTTATTTGTAAGTGTGAACTCGTGAAATGATGTTTTATAAACAAAGTTCGGGAGGAGCACGTTCAAATAATCAATCCAATCTACTCGTCATCAAACAATTATGTCTACCCTAATCAGCATGACGAGAAGTATATATATATCCACTCTGTCAACTCACCTAACATTCCTTGACAGTTTTCCAGCATCCCTCCACCACCCCGACTCCTCACTCTTGGCTCATTCTTTTACAGCCAGGAATACGGGGGGAGTACTCTGGGTTCGGGCCGAATACCGAGCCCGGAGCCCTCTCCTCGGACAGTACGCCAAATACGCATTTATTCTATCTGACTTATTTGTAAGTGTGAACTCGTGAACAGTAATAAACTGTAAGTTATGAAACAGGTATATACTGGCAACACAGTAATACTTTGCTCACATTATCTGTGCATTATAAAGTTTAGTTAAAACATTTAAATAACAGTTGGTCAATTCGGTTGGTAGTCGGTTTCGGCAGTCGGTTTCTGCAAGTGAAATTAGTTAACTCTCGTACTGCGTAATATCTTACGCTAGGGGAAAATCTCTTTTCCGCGAGATATTGAAGCCAAAAAATTATCCTTACTTTTGTAATAATGCAAAATGCGATGCGGCAGCATGCAGACATAGGCGAGACAGCTCGCGTGCCCATTGGCTGCCCTGCGGCAACTGCAGCAGCCTATCGAGAGAGGCCCCTCATGACGTCACGTCCCGCCGAAACAGGTGTGGCTTAGGCTTATAAATATAGCTCGATAGGCTGATTGAATCTGATTTTTCATCTCTTCAGCGAAGCGCACGCATCGCTGGATCCCGAGAGGAAGAAGCCGCGCCGTCTGAGAAAGCCTTCTGTGGGACGAGCCTTCGCATCTGAAGCCGCTGGCCTCACTCGCCGCCTTCAGTCGCCGTTCCTGCTACGCTATCCGGCGTTTATATCCTTTTTCTCTGCTAAGTGTGTGTTCGCCCCCGCGACTCACACTCCCTTCTAAAAGAGCCGAGCGTCTTTTTTAAGATGTCTTGTTCCTTCTGTGGCTCGTGCCGAGCCCCACACAGCGACGGGGACCGCCATATCATCTGCGTTTCCTGCCTGGGTGAGGATCATGCAGCTCTCGCGCTTGCCGACAGCAGCTGCCCTCACTGCGAGCTAATGCCCATGGTGACTCTGAGGACTCGCCTGGCATCTTTCGCCGAGACTGCACCTCCGCCCGCTGCGGTGCCACACCGTAAAAAGCGCACTGCTCAGCGGGTCCCGGAACCTCCTCCAACCAGCAAAAGCTCGCCAGTTCGCCCGCCAGCTTTGCCGCCTGCTTCACCTGAGTCTCTTACTGCCGGACAGCGGCCGCCGTCTGCCGCCGCTTCCGCCTTGGATGATGACGAGGAAGCTGTGTTTGTGGAGGATGATAGCTGCTCTCTTCTGGCATCGGGCAGTGAGGATTGGTCGAGCTCTGTGGATCTCGCCTTCCCTGTTCGCCAGCCTTCTGGTAAAAGAGCCAGTATTGAGGCAGAGCTCATGCGTCTGCTCGCGCAGGCCGTGGCGAGCCTCGGCCTCGAGTGGTCTGCGCCCGAGGAGCCTGCGCACAACCGGCTGGATGGATGTTTCCTGCAAGGGGACCGCGCTTCACCGTCCTCAAGACCAGCGCCCTTTCTTCCTGAGCTTCACGAAGAAGTCGCTAAGTCTAAGCAGAATTCTCCGCGGTGGACGGTGCTAAAGACAGAGGATACCATTCTCTTCCCCCCGTGGAAGAAGCTGTAGCGGCCCATCTTTGCCCGCCCTCTGCTGGACGGCGTGCTAAGATGGCGCTACCATCAAAAGCTTGCCGCACGACTACAGCCATGCACGGTCGCGCTTACACCACCGCCGGGCAAGCTATATCTGTGCTGCATTCTATGGCCATCCTGCAAATCTTCCACGCCCGATCTCATCTGACCCACAGTTCAGTGTTCATCCCTACACACAAGCACAGCCCGTCACACAGGGCTCGCACACATAAAATCGGCCCATGTCGATTGTGCATTAAATGTAGTGAATGTGCCCACGACCCAGTGCCCACAAACACTACATACTACATGTCTCACAGTTTCTGTAAAAACGAAACCAACACACATTCAGTCTGCTCATGCAGACGGTGTTTTCAGTGTAGTAAATGTGCCCACTGTCCCGCGCCCACATTCACTCACAGACATGACAAGCCCCACGGGGCTCGCTCCGCTCAATCTCCCTCAGCAAGCCGCCATAGGAGAGTCGAGCGCGTGCAGGCTGCCCGCTCTGATCAGCACGCCCCCCGCCTCGAGCACCGCAAGCACGGAGTCTCTGTTACAGCATACCGGAGCTCTCCGGTCGCCACCATGTTGTGACCAGAGCCCAGATCTCATTCAACCCCTAGCTATTCATGCGGATGCGTGAGCAAAGCTCCCCGGGGTGTCAGAATGGGTGCTGAACATTATAAAAAGAGGCTACTCGCTATAATTCACTCGGCGTACCCGCCTTTACACAGCGCGAACCGAAACTACGGTGAAAATAGAAGTAGCACATCTACTTCGAGCCGAAATAGCGAAACTGTTGAGCAAAGGGGCCATAGAGCCTTTATCTCAAGCTCAGAGCGAAGGGGGTCTGTACAGCAGATATTTTCTGGTACCGAAAAAAGACGGGGGTCTCAGACCCATTCTGGATCTAAGACAGCTGAACAAAGTGCTTTCAAAGCGCGGGTTCAAAATGCCAACAACCAGGAAAATCCTCTCGCAAATTCGCCAAGGGGACTGGTTTATGTCAATAGATCTGAAGGATGTATATTTTCAAATACAAATAGTGTCACGTCACAGGCGATTTTTGAGATTCGCCTTCGAGGGCCAGGCATATCAATACAAAGTCCTGTCGTTTGGCCTGTCCCTAGCACCCCGTACATTCACGATGTGCATGGACGCGGCGCTCGCACCCCTGAAATTCCAGGGAATGCGAGTATTGAATTACTTGGACGATTGGCTGGTTCTAGCTCGATCATACTCAGAGCTCATAGAACACAGGACCATATTACTCGAACATCTCGAGGATCTGGGTCTCAAAGTCAATTGGGCGAAGAGTTCACTGTCTCCCAGTCAGAGAATATCTTTTCTGGGCACAGAACTGGACTCGCTGTCTATGACAGCACAGCTATCGCCGCAGCCCAGACTGGATATTCAGCGCATGACGAAAACCTTCTGCTGCGGCACTGTAGTCCCGCTCAGAAAGTTTCAGAGGATGCTGGGTCTCATGGGTCTGCTTCGCATGCGCCCACTGCAGTTCTGGCTAAAAGCGCGAGTACCGCGTTGAGCGTGGACCTCCGGTCTTTTTCGCCTCAAGGTCGATCAGAAATGCGTCTCAGCTCTGAAACCTTGGAAAGCGACCGACTGGTACTGGTCAGGTACGGACGCCTCCACCTCAGGATGGGGAGCGCTGCTCGAGGGCAGACCGTTCTTCGGCCAGTGGTCAGAACGGGAAAAGCTTCTACACATCAACTGCCTGGAGATGATGGCAGTCGACAACGCGCTGAGGCGCTTTTGTCCCCAGATAAGAGGTCACCACGTCTTGGTCTGTTCGGACAACATGTCGGTGGTGGCCTACATAAATCGCCAAGGAGGTATCAGGTCCCGAAACCTTTACAGGCTGACTGAGCGCCTCCTGGTCTGGGCCCAGCACAACCTGTGCTCGCTGAGAGCAGCGCACGTGCCAGGCCACCTGAACGTGGGACCAGACAGACTGTCCAGGAACAATGTTCCGGCAGGGGAATGGTCCCTACACCCGCAGACCAACTGCTGTGGGAGACATTCGGCAGAGCGAAGGTAGACCTGTTTGCGTCTCAAGAAAACGCTCACTGTCCGGAGTTTTTTTCCAAGAGCAGGGATGCTCTGGCCCACGTCTGGCCCCGTTGCCCGCTCTATGCTTTTCCCCCCATCATGCTCTTGCCTCAGGTACTAGAGCGGATCAGGAAAAGTGGATGCTCAGTGCTACTGGTGGCTCCGTTATGGAAGAACCAGGCTTGGATTCCGGCTCTGATGCAGCTGGCGAGCACTGCCCCATGGCCAATACCAGTGAGGAGGGACCTCCTCTCTCAAGTCAAGGGCTCGATCTGGCATCCTCGCCCAGAGCTGTGTTCCCTACATGTGTGGGCCATCAACGGGTACCCTCTAACCTCCCGGAGGGAGTGCTAAACACGATCATACAGGCTAGGGCCCCATCTACCAGCTCTATTCCTCGAAATGGTCTGTGTTCTCTAGCTGGTGCACAGCTCGTGGCATATCACCCCCAGACTGTGGGGTGACGGAGGTTCTCTCCTTCCTGCAAGAGCTACTGGATAAGGGCAGAACCCCATCCACGCTCTTGGCCAGTCACTGGGAAGGAATGATCTGGTCACCCGCTTCCTTAGAGGAGCTAAGAGGTTAAATCCTCCCAGACCTCCCTCAGTCCCTGTGTGGGACCTTTCTACGGTTCTGGAAACCATGAAAGGTGCCCCATTCGAGCCAATCCAATCAATAGATATTAGACACCTGTCGCTCAAGACGGTGTTCCTTCTGGCTCTCGCTTCGGTAAAGTGTATAGGGGACCTGCAAGCGCTCTCAGTGAGCACGACGTGTATGGAGTTTGGGCCTAATGACTTGAAAGTCATACTCAAACCAAGGCACGGGTACATTCCTAAATCCCTCAACACACCGTTTAGGGCACAGGTGATTTCCCTGTCAGCCTTGCCGGTCTCTAATGAGGAAGAGGATGTGAGCTTCCTTTGCCCTGTCAGGGCTTTAAGGGCTTATGTGTCTCACTCGTCTGTTTTCAGACAGACGGAGCAGCTCTTTGTCTCGTTCAGCGGACGTTCTAAGGGACTAGCCGCGTCGAAACAGAGCCTATCCAGATGGATAGTTGATGCTATAGCGCTGGCTTACACTTCTAAGGGCCTACAGTGCCCATTAGGTGTCAGAGCGCACTCCACGAGAGGCATGGCCTCGTCGTGGGCTTGGTTTAGCGGGATTGCCTTGCAAGATATCTGTATCTTGTATCTGTATCTCCGGGCACCTCCCCTTGGGACTTTGGTGTTGGATCTCAGCACGCACAGCGTTTTGCATTGTGTTCCCCTAGCGTAAGATATTACGCAGTACGAGAGACCTCTCGTAAGAGAACGTACTCGGTTACTAATGTAACCTCTGTTCTCTCTAGAAGAGGGAACGAGTACTGCGTAGCTTGCCGTGCATGCATCACGCTCTGGTTCGCTTCGGCGATGAAAAACCAGATTCGATCAGCCTATCGAGCTATATTTATAAGCCTAAGCCACACCCGTTTCGGCGGGACTTGACGTAGTGGGCGCGAAGCGCCCTCAATGGACATGACGTCATGAGGGGCCTCTCTCGATAGGCTGCTGCAGTTGCCGCAGGGCAGTGCGAGCCGTCTCGCCTATGTCTGCATGCTGCCGCAACGCGTTTTGCATTATTACAAAATTAAGGATAATTTTTTGGCTTCAATATCTCGCGGAAAAGAGATTTTCCCCTAGCGTAAGATATTACGCAGTACTCGTTCCCTCTTCTAGAGAGAACCGAGGTTACGTTAGTAACTGAGTACATTTTAATTTTGTTTTTTACAGTAGATTACAGTAAAGAACTGTACAATTAACAGTAAATTACTGAAAACAGTGTTTCTGTGTTACTGGGAAAAAAAGCCTGGTAAGGTCTAACAGTGCAGTAATAAACAAGTATGGTGGATTATTGTGCCTCACTCAAGAGACCAGCATCCGCATTAATTAACATGTGTCTGGAAAACCCCTTCTGTTTGACATCTGCCTGTCTGTTTACTGGAATCTTTCTAATTTCCTAAATGAATTTCCAAGACTTGCAGCACAGTGAGCAGGGGAAAGCTGGCATCATGTGAAATCCTTTTGATTTGAGTGAAGTCTTTCCATATTCTAAATGAGAGTAATAAATGTTTTTAGCTATTTTTCTTTGTGAAAAATAATGTATAGGAAAAAATTAAGATGAACAGCCAGAGAGCATAATGCTTGTGTTGATTTAGGTTGGCATGCTGCTAGGCTCTTCACTATGTCTCAGCCTCATTACTTGCTTTACTGTTCCCTGCTTAGCCAAAGCAAGGGATTCGCTAACTCTCTCGGACTGGCAAGAAGATCAATGTAACATATCCTCTTGTTCTCTGTATCTGTCTTTTTCTCACTCTTTTCATCTCTCTGTAGGTTTGTGGAAGATTGAATGCATGGCTTGAATACCACAATTTGCAAAGGGATTCCATGTCACATTTCAGATACAGTGTGACTAAAGTCTCTCACTCCTTGAGTAAAAAGTTTCCTATTATTTTCTCATAAAACACAAAAAAATAGGTTGGATGAGTTGCATTCATATTTTACAAATGACATAAATGTGCAACTTCATCCAATGTTCTTTTTTCTATAACATTGAGAAAAACACAACTTTTTAATGAATTTATAAATTTTAACGATTTTCAATGTGGGCCAAATTTGACTAAAGGATCACAGGTGGATGCAAATTTTAATTTGATGTTGCTATCACTCAAAATAAAGATTTGTTTTATTTATTTATTTATTTTATGCTATTCACTTTATCTAAACAATTCATTATGATTACAACATCAGGTTTCTCATTCAAACATGATTGGTTCATGTTAAATTGATTTGAAATGGTTACTCTTTGTTTCACCCTTACCCTTGGTTACCTTAACTCATTGTTTACATTTTGAAAGAGCATGTTTCAATCAAGTATTTTGATCAAAAAGGGCAAATTAGTTTTGCTGCTTGTTCAGTTTACTTTAAGAAAATAAATTATTAATAAATTACATTAATTAATTAATTGTTCATCCATTTGACGTAATACATTGCAGTAGATAGAGTTGAGACTACAAAAATTTCCACTTCCTATCATGCTTTGGATGAGGCTAGATAGGGAGAGTAAATGTTGAAATAAGGTGTTATTTTATTACATTTTTAGCAAGATAAGAAAATGGAGATACTTGTTAATATGTTTTATTTGTTAGTATGTAAAGGAGTTTCTGTTATTTTGTTGTTTTGCGGGGTTACCATTGTGGAGAAATGTCGAGAATGTGCTTGGACTGATGAACTACTAACAAGAATAAAAATAACTTTCATAAGAAAGCAACAACTAAGGGAGTTCTATAATAATAATAATAATAATAATAAGTTTAATTAAGTTGGCTTGGGAAAGCCAACTTACTGAAATCCTATTTAAACTTATTATTAAGTTGGCTTGAGAGAGCCAACTTACTGATATTGTACTTAAACTTATTATTAAGTTGGCTTGAGAGAGCCAACTTACTGAAATCCTATTTAAACTTATTATTATTAAGTTGGCTTGAGAGAGCCAACTTACTGATATTGTACTTAAACTTATTATTAAGTTGGCTTGAGAGAGCCAACTTACTGAAATCCTATTTAATTCAAATAGAAAATGACAGAAGGGAATTAGGGGAGAGGACGCTGGCGCTGTCTGTTCGCCGCTTCTCCACTTCTGATATTAATTTAGCGTATTTTAACAAAGTGGTTTTTAGGACTATTTTATGCCCCTTGCAAGTTTTCTCTGTGTAAAGCAACAGCTTTCTGACCGGGTGCTTTAGCAACGTACCTGCTGCCGTTGCTCTTCGGTGTAAACACTGTGCTAACGCCACCAGCGTCCGGCATGATGTTGAAATATTCCATTTCTCAACTGCTGAGTCTCAACTGGAACACTGTTCCACCTTGCATCACAGCCATAAGACAGCTTGGACTTCTGCGCCGACCCCGGTACTGCCACAGAAGTGCTCGGAAAGACTTTGTTTACCTCCTGCATGGTGCATCGACGATCCCCTCCATCTGGTCTTCAGCTGCGCGTGTCGCGCTACAACGGCGTCATCAGAACACTGCCGAGCTTGGAGTATGTAACCCTACACCGCTCCTGAGAGCCTCTAGCGGTGGGAGATATATAAAACACGGAGTGGACCACAGTGTATTGCGGAGCTTGCAGAGACTTTCACCATCAGCTCTGTCTCCTGCCACTATGGAATTATTCAACACGCAATCCCTTACCAATAAATCCCTGCTTATCCATGACCATATTCTGGATAGAGGATTAGACTTCATGTGCTTAGTGGAAACTTGGCACAAAACAGGCGACCATTCAGTACTCAATGAAGCTTGCCCCCAGGGTTATGTCTATATGGAAAAATCACGCAGCTCTGGACGTGGGGGTGGTTTGGCCGTCATCCATCGGGATGAACTGAAACTCTCTCCTCTGCCACTGCCTGATCTTACCTCAATGGAATGCTTAGCCTTCAAATGTAAACCTCCATACTCCATGACAGTGCTTCTCATATACCGTCCCCCAAACCACACTCCTCATTTCTCCCTGAAATACATGATCTACTCACATCACTCTGTTCCATGTCAACCAGGATTGTTATTCTTGGTGATTTTAATATCCATATTGACAAACCCTCCTGTCATCTTGCAACAGAGTTCATGAGTCTAATTGATTGTCTTGGTCTCCAGCAACATGTGAAGGCTCCTACGCACACCAAGGGCCACACCTTAGATCTTGTCATTACTGACGCGGCCCCCATAAACTGCCTGGAGGTAAAAGATCTGGGTGTGTCCGATCACAAGTTGATCTCTATGGCCCTTACATTCTCACTGCCCATCATCAGACCTAAGCGCCAAATATCTTTCCGGAACTGGAAACAAATAAACCCAACTTCCTTCACTGTAGACCTTCAATCCAATATAAACTGCCCAGTCTCTAGAACAGTGGACGGACTAGTGGATCACTACAATACATCATTGAGCAGTGTTTTTGACCTCCATGCCCCTGTCAGGACACGGGAAGTCAACTTTGAACGCTCTGCCCCCTGGTTCACACAGGAACTGCGGCAAATGAAAACTGAGGGCCGTATCCTGGAACGCCGCTGTAAACAGACTGGTCTAACTGTTCACAATCTTGCATTCCGCGACCATTAAAAGGCTTATTTTAAGTCCTTGAAGGGTGCACGCTCATAATTTTATTCCAATCTCATCAATAAGAACACTGTAAATTCTAAACAGCTTTTTTCTACAGTAAACAATCTCCTGAAGCCGAAATCATCTTTATCCACTGAAACCACAGTGGAGCGATGCAACAGCTTCATTGACTTTTTTAGATTTAAAGTCAATAACATCCGCTCTTCAATATCTGGCTCTCCTTCACTGTCTCCACCATCCTCCAACCCACTGTCCGGTGGATTGACAATCCTTCCGTACTTTACCGAGGTTCAGCAGAGCCATGTTGAGGAAACCATCAATAAAATGAAGCCGTCTGCCTGCATCTTAGATCCCATCCCGACTGTTTTGCTCAAGTCACTCATTCCCAGTGTCAGCCCAATCATCACTGAGTTTATTAATCTCTCACTAAAAACAGGCGTTGTCCCTCCTGCCCTTAAGGCTGCTGTCATTCGTCCGATACTTAAGAAACCAACCCTAGACCCAGAGGTCCTGGGAAATTACAGGCCAATCTCTAACCTCACCTTTCTGTCAAAGGTTCTAGAGAACGAAGTCGCCATTCAGCTTCACAGCCATCTAGAACACAATAACCTATATGAGGTATTTCAATCAGGCTTTCGTTCGGCCCACAGCACCGAAACAGCTCTGCTAAGGGTGACAAATGACCTTCTCATGGCAGCTGATTCAGGTTCACCATCGCTGCTCATTCTACTCGACCTAACAGCATTCGACACAGTGGATCATACCATCCTTCGGGACCGCCTCCACAATAAAGTTGGACTATCGGGAACAGCACTGCAGTGGTTTCAGTCCTACCTTTCTGGCAGGACTGAACGAGTTATATTAGGAGAATGTGAGTCCAGGCTGCTCCCTGTTACATGTGGTGTTCCGCAGGTGTCCGTTCTCGGCCCTATCCTATTTATTCTATACCTGCTTCCCCTCGGTTCTGTCATCAGCAGACATGGACTATCCATCCACTGTTATGCGGACGATTTGCAACTTTATATTAAAACTGCTCCAAGCCCCTCCACAACCTTGTCGCGACTCAACACATGTCTTCTGGAGATAAAGGAATGGATGAAAAGCAACTTCCTCCAGCTAAACTCCGCTAAAACTGAGGCACTACTTGTTGGAACCCCGCACCAAATCCACTCTTCTCCCGTATCTCAGTTCATCTTGGACGACCAAGCCATCACTTTTTCCTCCTCAGTTACAAACCTAGGGGTTAGGTTTGACCCGCAGCTGACTTTCAACGAACACATTAAATATATTTGCAAAATCTCCTTCCACCACCTTCGAAATATCTCCAAACTATGTCCTCTTTTAACTCTTCCGGATGCAGAGAAACTTGTTCATGCTTTTATTTCCACCAGGTTGGATTATTGCAACGGACTCTTCATTGGGATTTCTGCCAGAAACATGCAGAAGCTACAATACATCCAAAATAGCGCTGCCAGAGTCCTCATGAGAGTCCGAAAATATGATCACATAACTCCCATTTTGCACTCACTCCACTGGCTCCCTGTTTCATTCCGGATCGACTTCAAAATTCTGCTGTACACACACAAATGTATCACTGGATATGCACCACCTTATCTACAAGAACTCATCACCTTGAAATCCTCCTCCCGCACTCTCAGATCATCAGGCCACCTACTTCTTCAGGTCCCGACCACCAGACTTCGTACTATGGGGGACCGAGCTTTCTGTTCAGCTGCACCGCGGCTTTGGAACCACCTCCCGAGTGAGCTGAGAGATGTACAGAGCTTGGACACTTTCAAGGCAGAACTGAAGACTTTTTTATTTAGAAAGGCTTTTATGTGCTGATTGTTTTATTGGTTTTATGGTTTTTAGTATTCTGTAGTTATTATTGTTGTTCTTTTGTGTAGCACTTTGAGATTCTTCGGAATGAAAAGTGTGTTATAAATAAAATCTATTATTATTATTATTATTATTTAAACTTATTATTATTAAGTTGGCTTGAGAGAGCCAACTTACTGAAATCCTATTTAAACTTATTAAGTTGGCTTGAGAGAGCCAACTTACTGAAATCCTATTTAAACTTATTATTATTATTATTATTATTAAGTTGGCTTGAGAGAGCCAACTTACTGAAATCCTATTTAAACTTAATATTATTAAGTTGGCTTGAGAGAGCCAACTTACTGAAATCCTATTTAAACTTATTAAGTTGGCTTGAGAGAGCCAACATATTGAAATCCTATTTAAACTTATTATTATTATTATTATTATTATTAAGTTGGCTTGAGAGAGCCAACATATTGAAATCCTATTTAAACTTATTATTATTATTAATGGTGCTTGCTGAAAGCAAGGCATCATTAGTGTTCTCTTGCATACTTATTATTATTATTAATGGTGCTTGCTGAAAGCAAGGCATCATTAGTGTTCTCTTGCATACTTATTAGTGGTGCTTGCTGAAAGCAAGGCATCACTATTGTTATTGCTCATACTTATTAGTGGTGCTTGCTGAAAGCAAGGCATCACTATTGTTATTGCTCATACTTATTATTCTTCTTCTTCTTCTTATTGTTCTGGACAAAAGTTTGGCGCGTAACTCGCCCCGCACCGTTTGTCACAGACCCATGAATGAGGTGTCAAATCGACCGGCTTATTGAGGAGAGGTGTGCTATGACTTTTATAAGCGATCGGGGGTGCGGTGTTCGCCCCAGGGGCGAAAAAGCGCCCCAAAAAGTTCCATTGACTTAACATTGCGACGAACTTTGAGCACTCATAGCTCTGAGCGAGGATTTTGCAGAAACGTGTGATTTGCCACATTTGAAGAGGCTGACAGGCTCTGTAAGAACATACCTCACAATGGGGTAAAAGTTGCACCCCTGGGGGGCAGGAGCGTCCCAAAGTTGTCCCATTGACTTACTATGGGGAAGGAATGTCCCGTGAAACACACATGCTTTTCCTACTATGGTAAATTGCATAGGGATTTTGTAATGAACGTAGCTCTGGATCACAGTGTCATAGAGACAAGGGGGAGGGCTCATCTTACTCAGATGACCAATCAGTCTCTCAGGATCATTGTGAAGCTATCAAGCCACGCCCTAGCAACCATTTAGAGCACCTTAGCAACAAGTCCCATAGACTTCCATTGAAAGAGATCAAAGGGATATCTCAGGACTGAATTGTCATAGAAACATGGGGGTGGTCTCATTTGACTCGGGGCAGCAAACAGCCAATCATGAATCACCTCAACACTTCCTAGCCCCTCCCTAGCAACCATTGTCGAGCACCTTAGCAACCAAAATTCATAGAGAGATATCTTCTATTCTGAATGTCACAGAGGCATGGGAGTTGGTTTATATCATACATACTGACAAGCAGCCTTTGGAGTTTCATGATTGGCAGCTGCCAAGCCACTCCCTAGCAACCAAACAGAGTACCCTAGCAACCATTTTGCAAGACCTATATCTCTGCATCAGAACATCATAAAGAGATGGGGTTAACACAAGTTTGACTCAGGGCAGCAAACGGCCAATCATAAATCACCTCAACACTTCCTAGCCCCTCCCTAGCAACCATTGTCGAGCACCTTAGCAACAACAATCCAAAGAGGGATATCTTCTATTCTGAATGTCACAGAGGCATGGGAGTTGGTTTATATCATACATACTGACAAGCAGCCTTTGGAGTTTCATGATTGGCAGCTGCCAAGCCACTCCCTAGCAACCAAACAGAGTACCCTAGCAACCATTTTGCAAGACCTATATCTCTGCATCAGAACATCATAAAGAGATGGGGTTAACACAAGTTTGACTCAGGGCAGCAAACGGCCAATCATAAATCACCTCAACACTTCCTAGCCCCTCCCTAGCAACCATTGTCGAGCACCTTAGCAACAACAATCCAAAGAGGGATATCTTCCATTCTGAATGTCACAGAGGCATGGGAGTTGGTTTATATCATTCATAGTGACAAGAAGCCTTTGGAATTGCATCATTGGCAGGTGCCAAGTAACTCCATAGCAACCAAAAAGAGTACCCTAGCAACCAAAATCCAAAGAGGCATATCTTACATTCTGAATGTCACAGAGGCATGGGAGTTGGATTATATAATTCATAATGACAAGAAGCCTTTGGAATTTCATCATTGACAGCTGACAAGCCACTCCCTAGCAACCAAACAGAGTACCCTAGCAACCAAAATCCAAAGAGGCATATCTTCCATTCTGAATGTCGCAGAGGCATGGGAGTTGGTTTATATCATTCATAGTGACAAGAAGCCTTTGGAGTTTCATGATTGGCAGCTGACAAGCCACTCGCTAGCAACCAAATAGAGTACCCTAGCAACCGTTTAGCAAAACGTATATCTCTGCATCAGAACATCGTATAGAGATGGGAGTTGGTTTATATCATTCATGCTAACAAGAAGCCTTTGTAGTTTCATCATTAGCAGCTGACAAGCATCTCCATAGCAACCAAACAGAGTACCCTAGCAACCATTTTACAAGACCTACATCTCTGCATCAGAATATTGTATAGAGATGGGGGTTGGCTCATTAGTTTCAGTTGTAAAACAGCCTGTAAATATCACCATGGTAACTGTGTATTCACACCCTAGCAACCATTTAGAGCCACCTAGCAACCATATTGCAACATATAGAAGCCATATTTCAGCTCCACAACATCGTACAGACATGGTTGTTGGCTCGAATGCAAACATGTACAACACCCTAGCAACCGAGTGGCGAGTTTTGCCACTGCAAGCACCACTTCACATTTTCTTCAGGAAATGTACATTCTAGTTATTATTATTATTATTCTGGACAAAGTTTGGCGCGTAATGCGCCCCGCACCGTTTGTCACAGACCCCTGAGTGAAGTGTCAAATCGACCGGCTCATTGAGGAGAGGTGTGCTATGACTTTTCTAAGCGATCGGGTGTACGATGTTCGCACAGCGGACGAAAAAGCGGCCAAAAAAGTCCCCATTGACTTTACAT
This sequence comes from Squalius cephalus, assembly GCF_949319135.1. NCBI lineage: Eukaryota > Metazoa > Chordata > Actinopteri > Cypriniformes > Leuciscidae > Squalius > Squalius cephalus. Next base: position 36,131,275 of record NC_137123.1, on the reverse strand, counting down.
TGGGAGTTCTAAAAATATTTGAATCCCAACTGCCGTTTTCACACACACAGACTCCAAAGGGCCTGACACCCCTGCGTCTCTCCCTCTCTCTCTCCCTCAGAGGATTTATATTATCAAGCAGCCAATAAGTAATGGCCTAAAATCTTCATAGCCACACCCTAGCAACCAGTTTCAGCACCCTAGCAACCACTAAGAGCTCCCTAGCAACCACCCTATACCAAAAAAAAAAAAGTTTTTTTTTTTTTTTTTTTTTTTAAAGCAATATTACACTCGTGGCCTTCCGAAATCACTCCATGCTGGTGCCTATTCGGCCATAGGCACGAGGCCGCAGGCCGAGTGCCGTACTGAAGGCACTCGCAACCACCCAGAACACCCTAGCAACTGCTTTTTTTTTTAAATTAAAGCAATATTACACTCGTGGCCTTGCGAAATTGCTCCATGCTTGTGCCTATTCGGCCATAGGCACGAGGCCGCAGGCCGAGTGCCGTACATAAGGCACTCGCAACCACCCAGAACACCCTAGCAACTGCCTAGCAACCACCCAGAACACCTAGCAACTGCCTAGTAACCACCCAGAACACTCTAGCAACTGCCTAGCAACGCCCTAGCATCCACCCAGAATACGATAGCAACTGTCTAGCAACACCATAGCAACCACCCAGAACACCCTAGCAACCACCTAGCAACGCCCTAGCAACCACCAAGAATACCCTAGCAACTGCCTAGCAACCACCAAGAATACCCTAGCAACTACCTAGCAACCACCCAGAACACCATAGCAACTGCCTAGCAACACCATAGCAACCACCCAGAAGACCCTAGCAACCACCTGGCAACAGCATCTTGCTAAAAACATGCTAGCAACATGCTAATCATACTAGCATCATGCTAGCAACATGCTAATCAAGCTAGCATATTGCTAGCAACATGCTAATCATGTTAGCATCTAGCTAAAAACATGCTAGCAAATTGCTAATCATGCTAGCATCTTGTTAAAAGCATGCTAGCAACATGCTAATCATGCTAGCATTATGCTACCAACATGTTAATCAAGCTAGCATCATGCTAGCAACATGCTAATCAAGCTAGCATATTGCTAGCAACATGCTAATCATGTTAGCATCTAGCTAAAAACATGCTAGCAAAATTGCTAATCATGCTAGCATCTTGTTAAAAGCATGCTAGCAACATGCTAATCATGCTAGCATTATGCTACCAACATGTTAATCAAGCTAGCATCATGCTAGCAACATGCTAATCAAGCTAGCATATTGCTAGCAACATGCTAATCATGTTAGCATCTAGCTAAAAACATGCTAGCAAATTGCTAATCATGCTAGCATCTTGTTAAAAGCATGCTAGCAACATGCTAATCATGCTAGCATCATGCTACCAACATGTTAATCAAGCTAGCATCATGCGACCAAGATGCTAATCATGTTAACAACATGCTAATCATGCTAGCATCATTCTAACAACATGTTAATCATAGTAAATCATGCTGGAATGTGGTAAATCGTAGTAAATCATCTTATAATCATGGTAAATCGTGGTAAATAATGCTAAAACGTGGTATATCATGGTATCACAACATGGTAATTGTGTTAGCATCTGCCCAGTGGCGAATTTTGCTACTGCAAGCACCACTTCACATTTTCTTCAGGAAATGTACATTCTAGTTATTATTAGTGGTGCTTGCTGAAAGCAAGGCATCACTATTGTTATTGCTCATACTTATTAGTGGTGCTTGCTGAAAGCAAGGCATCACTATTGTTATTGCTCATACTTATTAGTGGTGCTTGCTGAAAGCAAGGCATCACTATTGTTATTGCTCATACTTATTATTCTTCTTCTTCTTCTTATTGTTCTGGACAAAAGTTTGGCGCGTAACTCGCCCCGCACCGTTTGTCTCAGACCCATGAATGAGGTGTCAAATCGACCGGCTCATTGAGGAGAGGTGTGCTATGACTTTTATAAGCGATCGGGGGTGCGGTGTTCACCCCAGGGGCGAAAAAGCGCCCAAAAAAGTCCCATTGACTTAACATTGCGACGAACTTTGACCACACGTAGCTCTGAGCGAGGATTTCGCAGAAACGTGTGATTTGCCACATTTGAAGAGGCTGACAGGCTCTGTAAGAACATACCTCACAACGGGGTAAAAGTTGCACCCCTGGGGGGCAGGAGATGCCCAAAGTTGCCCCATTGACTTACTATGGGGAAGGAACGTCCCGTGAAACACACATGCTTTTCCTACTATGGTAAATTGCATAGGGACTTTGTATTGAACGTAGCTCTGGATCACAGTGTCATAGAGACAAGGAGGAGGGCTCATTTTACTCAGACGACCAATCAGTCTCTCAGGATCATTGTGAAGCTATCAAGCCACGCCCTAGCAACCATTTAGAGCCCCTTAGCAACAAGTTCCATAGACTTCCATTGAAAGAGTTCAAAGAGATATCTCCAGACTGAATTGTCATAGAAACATGGGGGTGGTCTCATTTGACTTGGGGCAGCAAACAGCCAATCATGAATCACCTCAATACTTCCAAGCCCCTCCCTAGCAACCATTGTCGAGCACCTTAGCAACCAAAATCCAAAGAGGGATATCTTCCATTCTGAATGTCACAGAGGCATGGGAGTTGGTTTATATCATTCATACTGACAAGAAGCCTTTGGAGTTTCATCATTGGTAGCTGCCAAGTAACTCCATAGCAACCAAACAGAGTACCCTAGCAACCAAAATCCAAAGAGGCATATCTTCCATTCTGAATGTTACAGAGACATGGGAGTTGGTTTATATCATTCATACTGACAAGAAGTCTTTGGAGTTTCATGATTGGCAGCTGACAAGCCACTCCCTAGCAACCAAACAGAGTACCCTAGCAACCAAAATCCAAAGAGGGATATCTTCCATTCTGAATGTCGCAGAGGCATGGGAGTTGGTTTATATCATTCATACTGACAAGCAGCCTTTGGAGTTTCATGATTGGCAGCTGACAAGCCATTCCCTAGCAACCAAACAGAGTACCCTAGCAACCAAAATCCAAAGAGGGATATCTTCCATTCTGAATGTCACAGAGGCATGGGAGTTGGTTTATATCATTCATACTGACAAGAAGCCTTTGGAATTTCATCATTGGCAGCTGCCAAGTAACTCCATAGCAACCAAACAGAGTACCCTAGCAACCAAAATCCAAAGAGGGATATCTTCCATTCTGAATGTCGCAGAGGCATGGGAGTTGGTTTATATCATTCATAGTGACAAGAAGCCTTTGGAGTTTCATGATTGGCAGCTGACAAGCTACTCCCTAGCAACCAAACAGAGTACCCTAGCAACCGTTTAGCAAAACGTATATCTCTGCATCAGAACATCGTATAGAGATGGGAGTTGGTTTATATCATTCATACTGACAAGAAGCCTTTGCAGTTTCATCATTAGCAGCTGCCAAGCAACTCCATAGCAACCAAACAGAGTACCCTAGCAACCATTTTACAAGACCTACATCTCTGCATCAGAATATTGTATAGAGATGGGGGTTGGCTCATTAGTTTCAGTTGTAAAACAGTGTGTAAATATCACCATGGTAACTGTGTATTCACATCCTAGCAACCATTTAGAGCCACCTAGCAACCATATTGCAACATATAGAAGCCATATTTCAGCTCCACAACATCGTACAGACATGGTTGTTGGCTCGTATGCAATCATGTACAACACCCTAGCACCTTACCGAGTGGCGAGTTTTGCCACTGCAAGCACCACTTCACATTTTCTTCAGGAAATGTACATTCTAGTTATTCTTCTTCTTCTTCTTATTGTTCTGGACAAAAGTTTGGCGCGTAACTCGCCCCGCACCGTTTGTCACAGACCCATGAATGAGGTGTCAAATCGACCGGCTTATTGAGGAGAGGTGTGCTATGACTTTTATAAGCGATCGGGGGTGCGGTGTTCGCCCCAGGGGCGAAAAAGCGCCCCAAAAAGTTCCATTGACTTAACATTGCGACGAACTTTGAGCACTCATAGCTCTGAGCGAGGATTTTGCAGAAACGTGTGATTTGCCACATTTGAAGAGGCTGACAGGCTCTGTAAGAACATACCTCACAATGGGGTAAAAGTTGCACCCCTGGGGGGCAGGAGCGTCCCAAAGTTGTCCCATTGACTTACTATGGGGAAGGAATGTCCCGTGAAACACACATGCTTTTCCTACTATGGTAAATTGCATAGGGATTTTGTAATGAACGTAGCTCTGGATCACAGTGTCATAGAGACAAGGGGGAGGGCTCATCTTACTCAGATGACCAATCAGTCTCTCAGGATCATTGTGAAGCTATCAAGCCACGCCCTAGCAACCATTTAGAGCACCTTAGCAACAAGTCCCATAGACTTCCATTGAAAGAGATCAAAGGGATATCTCAGGACTGAATTGTCATAGAAACATGGGGGTGGTCTCATTTGACTCGGGGCAGCAAACAGCCAATCATGAATCACCTCAACACTTCCTAGCCCCTCCCTAGCAACCATTGTCGAGCACCTTAGCAACCAAAATTCATAGAGAGATATCTTCTATTCTGAATGTCACAGAGGCATGGGAGTTGGTTTATATCATACATACTGACAAGCAGCCTTTGGAGTTTCATGATTGGCAGCTGCCAAGCCACTCCCTAGCAACCAAACAGAGTACCCTAGCAACCATTTTGCAAGACCTATATCTCTGCATCAGAACATCATAAAGAGATGGGGTTAACACAAGTTTGACTCAGGGCAGCAAACGGCCAATCATAAATCACCTCAACACTTCCTAGCCCCTCCCTAGCAACCATTGTCGAGCACCTTAGCAACAACAATCCAAAGAGGGATATCTTCTATTCTGAATGTCACAGAGGCATGGGAGTTGGTTTATATCATACATACTGACAAGCAGCCTTTGGAGTTTCATGATTGGCAGCTGCCAAGCCACTCCCTAGCAACCAAACAGAGTACCCTAGCAACCATTTTGCAAGACCTATATCTCTGCATCAGAACATCATAAAGAGATGGGGTTAACACAAGTTTGACTCAGGGCAGCAAACGGCCAATCATAAATCACCTCAACACTTCCTAGCCCCTCCCTAGCAACCATTGTCGAGCACCTTAGCAACAACAATCCAAAGAGGGATATCTTCCATTCTGAATGTCACAGAGGCATGGGAGTTGGTTTATATCATTCATAGTGACAAGAAGCCTTTGGAATTGCATCATTGGCAGGTGCCAAGTAACTCCATAGCAACCAAAAAGAGTACCCTAGCAACCAAAATCCAAAGAGGCATATCTTACATTCTGAATGTCACAGAGGCATGGGAGTTGGATTATATAATTCATAATGACAAGAAGCCTTTGGAATTTCATCATTGACAGCTGACAAGCCACTCCCTAGCAACCAAACAGAGTACCCTAGCAACCAAAATCCAAAGAGGCATATCTTCCATTCTGAATGTCGCAGAGGCATGGGAGTTGGTTTATATCATTCATAGTGACAAGAAGCCTTTGGAGTTTCATGATTGGCAGCTGACAAGCCACTCGCTAGCAACCAAATAGAGTACCCTAGCAACCGTTTAGCAAAACGTATATCTCTGCATCAGAACATCGTATAGAGATGGGAGTTGGTTTATATCATTCATGCTAACAAGAAGCCTTTGTAGTTTCATCATTAGCAGCTGACAAGCATCTCCATAGCAACCAAACAGAGTACCCTAGCAACCATTTTACAAGACCTACATCTCTGCATCAGAATATTGTATAGAGATGGGGGTTGGCTCATTAGTTTCAGTTGTAAAACAGCCTGTAAATATCACCATGGTAACTGTGTATTCACACCCTAGCAACCATTTAGAGCCACCTAGCAACCATATTGCAACATATAGAAGCCATATTTCAGCTCCACAACATCGTACAGACATGGTTGTTGGCTCGAATGCAAACATGTACAACACCCTAGCAACCGAGTGGCGAGTTTTGCCACTGCAAGCACCACTTCACATTTTCTTCAGGAAATGTACATTCTAGTTATTATTATTATTATTCTGGACAAAGTTTGGCGCGTAATGCGCCCCGCACCGTTTGTCACAGACCCCTGAGTGAAGTGTCAAATCGACCGGCTCATTGAGGAGAGGTGTGCTATGACTTTTCTAAGCGATCGGGTGTACGATGTTCGCACAGCGGACGAAAAAGCGGCCAAAAAAGTCCCCATTGACTTTACATTGGGAGTTCTAAAAATATTTGAATCCCAACTGCCGTTTTCACACACACAGACTCCAAAGGGCCTGACACCCCTGCGTCTCTCCCTCTCTCTCTCCCTCAGAGGATTTATATTATCAAGCAGCCAATAAGTAATGGCCTAAAATCTTCATAGCCACACCCTAGCAACCAGTTTCAGCACCCTAGCAACCACTAAGAGCTCCCTAGCAACCACCCTATACCAAAAAAAAAAAAGTTTTTTTTTTTTTTTTTTTTTTAAAGCAATATTACACTCGTGGCCTTCCGAAATCACTCCATGCTGGTGCCTATTCGGCCATAGGCACGAGGCCGCAGGCCGAGTGCCGTACTGAAGGCACTCGCAACCACCCAGAACACCCTAGCAACTGCTTTTTTTTTTAAATTAAAGCAATATTACACTCGTGGCCTTGCGAAATTGCTCCATGCTTGTGCCTATTCGGCCATAGGCACGAGGCCGCAGGCCGAGTGCCGTACATAAGGCACTCGCAACCACCCAGAACACCCTAGCAACTGCCTAGCAACCACCCAGAACACCTAGCAACTGCCTAGTAACCACCCAGAACACTCTAGCAACTGCCTAGCAACGCCCTAGCATCCACCCAGAATACGATAGCAACTGTCTAGCAACACCATAGCAACCACCCAGAACACCCTAGCAACCACCTAGCAACGCCCTAGCAACCACCTAGAATACCCTAGCAACTGCCTAGCAACCACCAAGAATACCCTAGCAACTACCTAGCAACCACCCAGAACACCATAGCAACTGCCTAGCAACACCATAGCAACCACCCAGAACACCCTAGCAACCACCTGGCAACAGCATCTTGCTAAAAACATGCTAGCAACATGCTAATCATACTAGCATCATGCTAGCAACATGCTAATCAAGCTAGCATATTGCTAGCAACATGCTAATCAAGCTAGCATATTGCTAGCAACATGCTAATCATGTTAGCATCTAGCTAAAAACATGCTAGCAAATTGCTAATCATGCTAGCATCTTGTTAAAAGCATGCTAGCAACATGCTAATCATGCTAGCATTATGCTACCAACATGTTAATCAAGCTAGCATCATGCTAGCAACATGCTAATCAAGCTAGCATATTGCTAGCAACATGCTAATCATGTTAGCATCTAGCTAAAAACATGCTAGCAAATTGCTAATCATGCTAGCATCTTGTTAAAAGCATGCTAGCAACATGCTAATCATGCTAGCATCATGCTACCAACATGTTAATCAAGCTAGCATCATGCGACCAAGATGCTAATCATGTTAACAACATGCTAATCATGCTAGCATCATTCTAACAACATGTTAATCATAGTAAATCATGCTGGAATGTGGTAAATCGTAGTAAATCATCTTATAATCATGGTAAATCGTGGTAAATAATGCTAAAACGTGGTATATCATGGTATCACAACATGGTAATTGTGTTAGCATCTGCCCAGTGGCGAATTTTGCTACTGCAAGCACCACTTCACATTTTCTTCAGGAAATGTACATTCTAGTTATTATTAGTGGTGCTTGCTGAAAGCAAGGCATCACTATTGTTATTGCTCATACTTATTAGTGGTGCTTGCTGAAAGCAAGGCATCACTATTGTTATTGCTCATACTTATTAGTGGTGCTTGCTGAAAGCAAGGCATCACTATTGTTATTGCTCATACTTATTCTTCTTCTTCTTCTTCTTATTGTTCTGGACAAAAGTTTGGCGCGTAACTCGCCCCGCACCGTTTGTCTCAGACCTATGAATGAGGTGTCAAATCGACCGGCTCATTGAGGAGAGGTGTGCTATGACTTTTATAAGCGATCGGGGGTGCGGTGTTCACCCCAGGGGCGAAAAAGCGCCCAAAAAAGTCCCATTGACTTAACATTGCGACGAACTTTGACCACACGTAGCTCTGAGCGAGGATTTCGCAGAAACGTGTGATTTGCCACATTTGAAGAGGCTGACAGGCTCTGTAAGAACATACCTCACAACGGGGTAAAAGTTGCACCCCTGGGGGGCAGGAGATGCCAAAAGTTGCCCCATTGACTTACTATGGGGAAGGAACGTCCCGTGAAACACACATGCTTTTCCTACTATGGTAAATTGCATAGGGACTTTGTATTGAACGTAGCTCTGGATCACAGTGTCATAGAGACAAGGAGGAGGGCTCATTTTACTCAGACGACCAATCAGTCTCTCAGGATCATTGTGAAGCTATCAAGCCACGCCCTAGCAACCATTTAGAGCCCCTTAGCAACAAGTTCCATAGACTTCCATTGAAAGAGTTCAAAGAGATATCTCCAGACTGAATTGTCATAGAAACATGGGGGTGGTCTCATTTGACTTGGGGCAGCAAACAGCCAATCATGAATCACCTCAATACTTCCAAGCCCCTCCCTAGCAACCATTGTCGAGCACCTTAGCAACCAAAATCCAAAGAGGGATATCTTCCATTCTGAATGTCACAGAGGCATGGGAGTTGGTTTATATCATTCATACTGACAAGAAGCCTTTGGAGTTTCATCATTGGTAGCTGCCAAGTAACTCCATAGCAACCAAACAGAGTACCCTAGCAACCAAAATCCAAAGAGGCATATCTTCCATTCTGAATGTTACAGAGACATGGGAGTTGGTTTATATCATTCATACTGACAAGAAGTCTTTGGAGTTTCATGATTGGCAGCTGACAAGCCACTCCCTAGCAACCAAACAGAGTACCATAGCAACCAAAATCCAAAGAGGGATATCTTCCATTCTGAATGTCGCAGAGGCATGGGAGTTGGTTTATATCATTCATACTGACAAGCAGCCTTTGGAGTTTCATGATTGGCAGCTGACAAGCCACTCCCTAGCAACCAAACAGAGTACCCTAGCAACCAAAATCCAAAGAGGGATATCTTCCATTCTGAATGTCACAGAGGCATGGGAGTTGGTTTATATCATTCATACTGACAAGAAGCCTTTGGAATTTCATCATTGGCAGCTGCCAAGTAACTCCATAGCAACCAAACAGAGTACCCTAGCAACCAAAATCCAAAGAGGGATATCTTCCATTCTGAATGTCGCAGAGGCATGGGAGTTGGTTTATATCATTCATAGTGACAAGAAGCCTTTGGAGTTTCATGATTGGCAGCTGACAAGCTACTCCCTAGCAACCAAACAGAGTACCCTAGCAACCGTTTAGCAAAACGTATATCTCTGCATCAGAACATCGTATAGAGATGGGAGTTGGTTTATATCATTCATACTGACAAGAAGCCTTTGCAGTTTCATCATTAGCAGCTGCCAAGCAACTCCATAGCAACCAAACAGAGTACCCTAGCAACCATTTTACAAGACCTACATCTCTGCATCAGAATATTGTATAGAGATGGGGGTTGGCTCATTAGTTTCAGTTGTAAAACAGTGTGTAAATATCACCATGGTAACTGTGTATTCACATCCTAGCAACCATTTAGAGCCACCTAGCAACCATATTGCAACATATAGAAGCCATATTTCAGCTCCACAACATCGTACAGACATGGTTGTTGGCTCGTATGCAATCATGTACAACACCCTAGCACCTTACCGAGTGGCGAGTTTTGCCACTGCAAGCACCACTTCACATTTTCTTCAGGAAATGTACATTCTAGTTATTCTTCTTCTTCTTCTTATTGTTCTGGACAAAAGTTTGGCGCGTAACTCGCCCCGCACCGTTTGTCACAGACCCATGAATGAGGTGTCAAATCGACCGGCTTATTGAGGAGAGGTGTGCTATGACTTTTATAAGCGATCGGGGGTGCGGTGTTCGCCCCAGGGGCGAAAAAGCGCCCCAAAAAGTTCCATTGACTTAACATTGCGACGAACGTTGAGCACTCATAGCTCTGAGCGAGGATTTTGCAGAAACGTGTGATTTGCCACATTTGAAGAGGCTGACAGGCTCTGTAAGAACATACCTCACAATGGGGTAAAAGTTGCACCCCTGGGGGGCAGGAGCGTCCCAAAGTTGTCCCATTGACTTACTATGGGGAAGGAATGTCCCGTGAAACACACATGCTTTTCCTACTATGGTAAATTGCATAGGGATTTTGTAATGAACGTAGCTCTGGATCACAGTGTCATAGAGACAAGGGGGAGGGCTCATCTTACTCAGATGACCAATCAGTCTCTCAGGATCATTGTGAAGCTATCAAGCCACGCCCTAGCAACCATTTAGAGCACCTTAGCAACAAGTCCCATAGACTTCCATTGAAAGAGATCAAAGGGATATCTCAGGACTGAATTGTCATAGAAACATGGGGGTGGTCTCATTTGACTCGGGGCAGCAAACAGCCAATCATGAATCACCTCAACACTTCCTAGCCCCTCCCTAGCAACCATTGTCGAGCACCTTAGCAACCAAAATTCATAGAGATATCTTCTATTCTGAATGTCACAGAGGCATGGGAGTTGGTTTATATCATACATACTGACAAGCAGCCTTTGGAGTTTCATGATTGGCAGCTGCCAAGCCACTCCCTAGCAACCAAACAGAGTACCCTAGCAACCATTTTGCAAGACCTATATCTCTGCATCAGAACATCATAAAGAGATGGGGTTAACACAAGTTTGACTCAGGGCAGCAAACGGCCAATCATAAATCACCTCAACACTTCCTAGCCCCTCCCTAGCAACCATTGTCGAGCACCTTAGCAACAACAATCCAAAGAGGGATATCTTCTATTCTGAATGTCACAGAGGCATGGGAGTTGGTTTATATCATACATACTGACAAGCAGCCTTTGGAGTTTCATGATTGGCAGCTGCCAAGCCACTCCCTAGCAACCAAACAGAGTACCCTAGCAACCATTTTGCAAGACCTATATCTCTGCATCAGAACATCATAAAGAGATGGGGTTAACACAAGTTTGACTCAGGGCAGCAAACGGCCAATCATAAATCACCTCAACACTTCCTAGCCCCTCCCTAGCAACCATTGTCGAGCACCTTAGCAACAACAATCCAAAGAGGGATATCTTCCATTCTGAATGTCACAGAGGCATGGGAGTTGGTTTATATCATTCATAGTGACAAGAAGCCTTTGGAATTGCATCATTGGCAGGTGCCAAGTAACTCCATAGCAACCAAAAAGAGTACCCTAGCAACCAAAATCCAAAGAGGCATATCTTACATTCTGAATGTCGCAGAGGCATGGGAGTTGGTTTATATCATTCATAGTGACAAGAAGCCTTTGGAGTTTCATGATTGGCAGCTGACAAGCCACTCGCTAGCAACCAAATAGAGTACCCTAGCAACCGTTTAGCAAAACGTATATCTCTGCATCAGAACATCGTATAGAGATGGGAGTTGGTTTATATCATTCATGCTAACAAGAAGCCTTTGTAGTTTCATCATTAGCAGCTGACAAGCATCTCCATAGCAACCAAACAGAGTACCCTAGCAACCATTTTACAAGACCTACATCTCTGCATCAGAATATTGTATAGAGATGGGGGTTGGCTCATTAGTTTCAGTTGTAAAACAGCCTGTAAATATCACCATGGTAACTGTGTATTCACACCCTAGCAACCATTTAGAGCCACCTAGCAACCATATTGCAACATATAGAAGCCATATTTCAGCTCCACAACATCGTACAGACATGGTTGTTGGCTCGAATGCAAACATGTACAACACCCTAGCAACCGAGTGGCGAGTTTTGCCACTGCAAGCACCACTTCACATTTTCTTCAGGAAATGTACATTCTAGTTAGTGGTGCTTGCTGAAAGCAAGGCATCACTATTGTTATTGCTCATACTTATTAGTGGTGCTTGCTGAAAGCAAGGCATCACTATTGTTATTGCTCATACTTATTATTCTTCTTCTTCTTCTTATTGTTCTGGACAAAAGTTTGGCGCGTAACTCGCCCCGCACCGTTTGTCACAGACCCATGAATGAGGTGTCAAATCGACCGGCTTATTGAGGAGAGGTGTGCTATGACTTTTATAAGCGATCGGGGGTGCGGTGTTCGCCCCAGGGGCGAAAAAGCGCCCCAAAAAGTTCCATTGACTTAACATTGCGACGAACTTTGAGCACTCATAGCTCTGAGCGAGGATTTTGCAGAAACGTGTGATTTGCCACATTTGAAGAGGCTGACAGGCTCTGTAAGAACATACCTCACAATGGGGTAAAAGTTGCACCCCTGGGGGGCAGGAGCGTCCCAAAGTTGTCCCATTGACTTACTATGGGGAAGGAATGTCCCGTGAAACACACATGCTTTTCCTACTATGGTAAATTGCATAGGGATTTTGTAATGAACGTAGCTCTGGATCACAGTGTCATAGAGACAAGGGGGAGGGCTCATCTTACTCAGATGACCAATCAGTCTCTCAGGATCATTGTGAAGCTATCAAGCCACGCCCTAGCAACCATTTAGAGCACCTTAGCAACAAGTCCCATAGACTTCCATTGAAAGAGATCAAAGGGATATCTCAGGACTGAATTGTCATAGAAACATGGGGGTGGTCTCATTTGACTCGGGGCAGCAAACAGCCAATCATGAATCACCTCAACACTTCCTAGCCCCTCCCTAGCAACCATTGTCGAGCACCTTAGCAACCAAAATTCATAGAGAGATATCTTCTATTCTGAATGTCACAGAGGCATGGGAGTTGGTTTATATCATACATACTGACAAGCAGCCTTTGGAGTTTCATGATTGGCAGCTGCCAAGCCACTCCCTAGCAACCAAACAGAGTACCCTAGCAACCATTTTGCAAGACCTATATCTCTGCATCAGAACATCATAAAGAGATGGGGTTAACACAAGTTTGACTCAGGGCAGCAAACGGCCAATCATAAATCACCTCAACACTTCCTAGCCCCTCCCTAGCAACCATTGTCGAGCACCTTAGCAACAACAATCCAAAGAGGGATATCTTCTATTCTGAATGTCACAGAGGCATGGGAGTTGGTTTATATCATACATACTGACAAGCAGCCTTTGGAGTTTCATGATTGGCAGCTGCCAAGCCACTCCCTAGCAACCAAACAGAGTACCCTAGCAACCATTTTGCAAGACCTATATCTCTGCATCAGAACATCATAAAGAGATGGGGTTAACACAAGTTTGACTCAGGGCAGCAAACGGCCAATCATAAATCACCTCAACACTTCCTAGCCCCTCCCTAGCAACCATTGTCGAGCACCTTAGCAACAACAATCCAAAGAGGGATATCTTCCATTCTGAATGTCACAGAGGCATGGGAGTTGGTTTATATCATTCATAGTGACAAGAAGCCTTTGGAATTGCATCATTGGCAGGTGCCAAGTAACTCCATAGCAACCAAAAAGAGTACCCTAGCAACCAAAATCCAAAGAGGCATATCTTACATTCTGAATGTCACAGAGGCATGGGAGTTGGATTATATAATTCATAATGACAAGAAGCCTTTGGAATTTCATCATTGACAGCTGACAAGCCACTCCCTAGCAACCAAACAGAGTACCCTAGCAACCAAAATCCAAAGAGGCATATCTTCCATTCTGAATGTCGCAGAGGCATGGGAGTTGGTTTATATCATTCATAGTGACAAGAAGCCTTTGGAGTTTCATGATTGGCAGCTGACAAGCCACTCGCTAGCAACCAAATAGAGTACCCTAGCAACCGTTTAGCAAAACGTATATCTCTGCATCAGAACATCGTATAGAGATGGGAGTTGGTTTATATCATTCATGCTAACAAGAAGCCTTTGTAGTTTCATCATTAGCAGCTGACAAGCATCTCCATAGCAACCAAACAGAGTACCCTAGCAACCATTTTACAAGACCTACATCTCTGCATCAGAATATTGTATAGAGATGGGGGTTGGCTCATTAGTTTCAGTTGTAAAACAGCCTGTAAATATCACCATGGTAACTGTGTATTCACACCCTAGCAACCATTTAGAGCCACCTAGCAACCATATTGCAACATATAGAAGCCATATTTCAGCTCCACAACATCGTACAGACATGGTTGTTGGCTCGAATGCAAACATGTACAACACCCTAGCAACCGAGTGGCGAGTTTTGCCACTGCAAGCACCACTTCACATTTTCTTCAGGAAATGTACATTCTAGTTATTCTTCTTCTTCTTCTTATTGTTCTGGACAAAAGTTTGGCGCGTAACTCGCCCCGCACCGTTTGTCACAGACCCATGAATGAGGTGTCAAATCGACCGGCTTATTGAGGAGAGGTGTGCTATGACTTTTATAAGCGATCGGGGGTGCGGTGTTCGCCCCAGGGGCGAAAAAGCGCCCCAAAAAGTTCCATTGACTTAACATTGCGACGAACGTTGAGCACTCATAGCTCTGAGCGAGGATTTTGCAGAAACGTGTGATTTGCCACATTTGAAGAGGCTGACAGGCTCTGTAAGAACATACCTCACAATGGGGTAAAAGTTGCACCCCTGGGGGGCAGGAGCGTCCCAAAGTTGTCCCATTGACTTACTATGGGGAAGGAATGTCCCGTGAAACACACATGCTTTTCCTACTATGGTAAATTGCATAGGGATTTTGTTATGAACGTAGCTCTGGATCACAGTGTCATAGAGACAAGGGGGAGGGCTCATCTTACTCAGATGACCAATCAGTCTCTCAGGATCATTGTGAAGCTATCAAGCCACGCCCTAGCAACCATTTAGAGCACCTTAGCAACAAGTCCCATAGACTTCCATTGAAAGAGATCAAAGGGATATCTCAGGACTGAATTGTCATAGAAACATGGGGGTGGTCTCATTTGACTCGGGGCAGCAAACAGCCAATCATGAATCACCTCAACACTTCCTAGCCCCTCCCTAGCAACCATTGTCGAGCACCTTAGCAACCAAAATTCATAGAGAGATATCTTCTATTCTGAATGTCACAGAGGCATGGGAGTTGGTTTATATCATACATACTGACAAGCAGCCTTTGGAGTTTCATGATTGGCAGCTGCCAAGCCACTCCCTAGCAACCAAACAGAGTACCCTAGCAACCATTTTGCAAGACCTATATCTCTGCATCAGAACATCATAAAGAGATGGGGTTAACACAAGTTTGACTCAGGGCAGCAAACGGCCAATCATAAATCACCTCAACACTTCCTAGCCCCTCCCTAGCAACCATTGTCGAGCACCTTAGCAACAACCATCCAAAGAGGGATATCTTCTATTCTGAATGTCACAGAGGCATGGGAGTTGGTTTATATCATACATACTGACAAGCAGCCTTTGGAGTTTCATGATTGGCAGCTGCCAAGCCACTCCCTAGCAACCAAACAGAGTACCCTAGCAACCATTTTGCAAGACCTATATCTCTGCATCAGAACATCATAAAGAGATGGGGTTAACACAAGTTTGACTCAGGGCAGCAAACGGCCAATCATAAATCACCTCAACACTTCCTAGCCCCTCCCTAGCAACCATTGTCGAGCACCTTAGCAACAACAATCCAAAGAGGGATATCTTCCATTCTGAATGTCACAGAGGCATGGGAGTTGGTTTATATCATTCATAGTGACAAGAAGCCTTTGGAATTGCATCATTGGCAGGTGCCAAGTAACTCCATATCAACCAAAAAGAGTACCCTAGCAACCAAAATCCAAAGAGGCATATCTTACATTCTGAATGTCGCAGAGGCATGGGAGTTGGTTTATATCATTCATAGTGACAAGAAGCCTTTGGAGTTTCATGATTGGCAGCTGACAAGCCACTCGCTAGCAACCAAATAGAGTACCCTAGCAACCGTTTAGCAAAACGTATATCTCTGCATCAGAACATCGTATAGAGATGGGAGTTGGTTTATATCATTCATGCTAACAAGAAGCCTTTGTAGTTTCATCATTAGCAGCTGACAAGCATCTCCATAGCAACCAAACAGAGTACCCTAGCAACCATTTTACAAGACCTACATCTCTGCATCAGAATATTGTATAGAGATGGGGGTTGGCTCATTAGTTTCAGTTGTAAAACAGCCTGTAAATATCACCATGGTAACTGTGTATTCACACCCTAGCAACCATTTAGAGCCACCTAGCAACCATATTGCAACATATAGAAGCCATATTTCAGCTCCACAACATCGTACAGACATGGTTGTTGGCTCGAATGCAAACATGTACAACACCCTAGCAACCGAGTGGCGAGTTTTGCCACTGCAAGCACCACTTCACATTTTCTTCAGGAAATGTACATTCTAGTTATTCTTCTTCTTCTTCTTATTGTTCTGTACAAAAGTTTGGCGCGTAACTCGCCCCGCACCGTTTGTCACAGACCCATGAATGAGGTGTCAAATCGACCGGCTTATTGAGGAGAGGTGTGCTATGACTTTTATAAGCGATCGGGGGTGCGGTGTTCGCCCCAGGGGCGAAAAAGCGCCCCAAAAAGTTCCATTGACTTAACATTGCGACGAACTTTGAGCACTCATAGCTCTGAGCGAGGATTTTGCAGAAACGTGTGATTTGCCACATTTGAAGAGGCTGACAGGCTCTGTAAGAACATACCTCACAATGGGGTAAAAGTTGCACCCCTGGGGGGCAGGAGCGTCCCAAAGTTGTCCCATTGACTTACTATGGGGAAGGAATGTCCCGTGAAACACACATGCTTTTCCTACTATGGTAAATTGCATAGGGATTTTGTAATGAACGTAGCTCTGGATCACAGTGTCATAGAGACAAGGGGGAGGGCTCATCTTACTCAGATGACCAATCAGTCTCTCAGGATCATTGTGAAGCTATCAAGCCACGCCCTAGCAACCATTTAGAGCACCTTAGCAACAAGTCCCATAGACTTCCATTGAAAGAGATCAAAGGGATATCTCAGGACTGAATTGTCATAGAAACATGGGGGTGGTCTCATTTGACTCGGGGCAGCAAACAGCCAATCATGAATCACCTCAACACTTCCTAGCCCCTCCCTAGCAACCATTGTCGAGCACCTTAGCAACCAAAATTCATAGAGAGATATCTTCTATTCTGAATGTCACAGAGGCATGGGAGTTGGTTTATATCATACATACTGACAAGCAGCCTTTGGAGTTTCATGATTGGCAGCTGCCAAGCCACTCCCTAGCAACCAAACAGAGTACCCTAGCAACCATTTTGCAAGACCTATATCTCTGCATCAGAACATCATAAAGAGATGGGGTTAACACAAGTTTGACTCAGGGCAGCAAACGGCCAATCATAAATCACCTCAACACTTCCTAGCCCCTCCCTAGCAACCATTGTCGAGCACCTTAGCAACAACAATCCAAAGAGGGATATCTTCTATTCTGAATGTCACAGAGGCATGGGAGTTGGTTTATATCATACATACTGACAAGCAGCCTTTGGAGTTTCATGATTGGCAGCTGCCAAGCCACTCCCTAGCAACCAAACAGAGTACCCTAGCAACCATTTTGCAAGACCTATATCTCTGCATCAGAACATCATAAAGAGATGGGGTTAACACAAGTTTGACTCAGGGCAGCAAACGGCCAATCACAAATCACCTCAACACTTCCTAGCCCCTCCCTAGCAACCATTGTCGAGCACCTTAGCAACAACAATCCAAAGAGGGATATCTTCCATTCTGAATGTCACAGAGGCATGGGAGTTGGTTTATATCATTCATAGTGACAAGAAGCCTTTGGAATTGCATCATTGGCAGGTGCCAAGTAACTCCATAGCAACCAAAAAGAGTACCCTAGCAACCAAAATCCAAAGAGGCATATCTTACATTCTGAATGTCACAGAGGCATGGGAGTTGGATTATATAATTCATAATGACAAGAAGCCTTTGGAATTTCATCATTGACAGCTGACAAGCCACTCCCTAGCAACCAAACAGAGTACCCTAGCAACCAAAATCCAAAGAGGCATATCTTCCATTCTGAATGTCGCAGAGGCATGGGAGTTGGTTTATATCATTCATAGTGACAAGAAGCCTTTGGAGTTTCATGATTGGCAGCTGACAAGCCACTCGCTAGCAACCAAATAGAGTACCCTAGCAACCGTTTAGCAAAACGTATATCTCTGCATCAGAACATCGTATAGAGATGGGAGTTGGTTTATATCATTCATGCTAACAAGAAGCCTTTGTAGTTTCATCATTAGCAGCTGACAAGCATCTCCATAGCAACCAAACAGAGTACCCTAGCAACCATTTTACAAGACCTACATCTCTGCATCAGAATATTGTATAGAGATGGGGGTTGGCTCATTAGTTTCAGTTGTAAAACAGCCTGTAAATATCACCATGGTAACTGTGTATTCACACCCTAGCAACCATTTAGAGCCACCTAGCAACCATATTGCAACATATAGAAGCCATATTTCAGCTCCACAACATCGTACAGACATGGTTGTTGGCTCGAATGCAAACATGTACAACACCCTAGCAACCGAGTGGCGAGTTTTGCCACTGCAAGCACCACTTCACATTTTCTTCAGGAAATGTACATTCTAGTTATTCTTATTATTATTATTCTGGACAAAGTTTGGCGCGAAACTCGCCCCGCACCGTTTGTCTCAGACCCCTGAGTGAGGTGTCAAATCGACCGGCTCATTAAGGAGAGGTGTGCTATGACTTTTCTAAGCGATCGGGTGTACGATGTTCGCACAGCGGGCGAAAAAGCGGCCAAAAAAGTCCCATTGACTTTACATTGGGAGTTCTAAAAATATTTGAATCCCAACTGCCGTTTTCACACACACAGACTCCAAAGGGCCTGACACCCCTGCATCTCTCCCTCTCTCTCTCCCTCAGAGGATTTATATTATCAAGCAGCCAATAAGTAATGGCCTAAATTCTTCATAGCCACACTCTAACAACCAGTTTCAGCACCCTAGCAACCACTAAGAGCTCCCTAGCAACCACCTTAAACCAATAAATAATTAAAAAAAATTGTTTTTACATTTTTTAAAGCAATATCACACTCGTAGCCTTGTGATATTGCTCCATGCTTGTGCATATTCGGCTATAGGCACGAGGCCGCAGGCCTCGTGCCGTACTGAAGCCATTTGTTATTAAATATTTTAAGAACTCTATAAAAACTCTATAGTAACCATCTACTAACCACCTAGTAACACCATAGCAACTACAAAAAATACCTTAGCAACCATCCTGAACACCCTAGCAACGTCTAGAAACGCTCTAGTAACCATCAAAAATACCCTAGCAACCACCCAGAACACCCTAGCAACTGTCTAGCAACCCCCCAGAACACCTAGCAACTGCCTAGCAACCACCCAGAACACCCTAGCATCCACCCAAAATACCATAGCAACTGCCTAGCAACACCATAGCAACCACCCAGAACACCCTAGCAACCACCTAGCAACCACCAAGAATACCCTAGCAACCGCCTAGCAACCACCCAGAATACCCTAGCAACCGCCTAGCAACACCATAGCAACCACCCAGAACACCTTAGCAACCACCTAGCAACGCCCTAGCAACCACCCAGAACACCCTAGCAACGCCCTAGCAACCACCAAGAATACCCTAGCAACCACCTCGCAACCGCCTAGCAACCACCCAGAATAACCTAGCAACCGCCTAGTAACACCATAGCAACCACCCAGAACACCCTAGCCACTGCCTAGCAACCATCCAGAACACCCTAGCAACCGCCTAGCAACGCCCTAGCAACCTCCCAGAACACCCTAGCAACCACCCAGATTACCCTAGCAACCGCCTAGCGACACCATAGCGACCACCCAGAACACCCTAGCAACCGCCTAGCAACCACCCAGAACACCCTAGCAACTGCCTAGCAACCATCCAGAACACCCTAACAACCGCCTAGCAACGCCCTAGCAACCTCCCAGAACACCCTAGCAACCACCCAGATTACCCTAGCAACCGCCTAGCGACACCATAGCAACCACCCAGAACACCCTAGCAACCGCCTAGCAACACCATAGCAACACCATAGCAACCACCCAGAACACCCTAGCAACCGGTTAGAGCCACATATAAACCATATTGCAACATATAGAAGCTATATTTCAGCTCCACAACATCGTACAGACATGGTTGTTGGCTTGTATGCAATCATGTACAACACCCTAGCAACCGAGTGGAGAGTTTTGCCACTGCAAGCACCATTTCACATTTTCTTCAGGAAATGTACATTCTAGTTCTTCTTATTATTCTGGACAAAGTTTGGCGCGTAATGCGCCCCGCACCGTTTGTCTCAGACCCCTGAGTGAGGCATCAAATCGACCGGCTCATTGAGGAGAGGTGTGGTATGACTTTTCTAAGCGATCGGGTGTACGATGTTCGCACAGCGGACGAAAAAGCGGCCAAAAAAGTCCCATTGACTTTACATTGGGAGTTCTAAAAATATTTGAATCCCAACTGCCGTTTTCACACACACAGACTCCAAAGGGCCTGACACCCCTGCGTCTCTCCCTCTCTCTCTCCCTCAGAGGATTTATATTATCAAGCAGCCAATAAGTAATGGCCTAAAATCTTCATAGCCACACCCTAGCAACCAGTTTCAGCACCCTAGCAACCACTAAGAGCTCCCTAGCAACCACCCTAAACCAATAAATAATTAAAAAAAAATTTTTTTACATTTTTTAAAGCAATATCACACTCGTAGCCTTGTGATATTGCTCCATGCTTGTGCATATTCGGCCAAAGGCCTCGTGCCATACTGAAGGCACTCGTTATTAAAGATTTCAAGAACTCTATAAAAACTCCATAGTAACCATCTTTGACAACTACCAACCACCTAGTAACATCATAGCAACTACCAAACATACCTTAGCAACCACCCTGAACACCCTAGCAACATCTAGAAACGCTCTAGTAACCACCAAAAATACCAGAGCAACCACCCAGAACACCCTAGCAACTGCCTAGCAACCACCCAGAACACCTAGCAACCACCTAGAACACCCTAGCAACTGCCTAGCAACGCCCTAGCATCCACCCAGAATACCATAGCAACTGCCTAGAAACACCATATCAACCACCCACAACACCCTAGCAACCACCTAGCAACCACCGAGAATACCCTAGCAACCGCCTAGCAACCACCCAGAACACCTTAGCAACTGCCTAGCAACACCATAGCAACCACCAACAACACCCTAGCAACCACCAAGAATACCCTAGCAACCGCCTAGCAACCACCCAGAACACCTTAGCAACCGCCTAGCAACACCATAGCAACCATCCAGAATACCCTAGCAACTGCCTAGCAACTCCATAGCAACCCCCAGAATACCCTAGCAACTGCCTAGCAACACCATAGCAACCACCCAAAATACCCTAGCAACTGCCTAGCAACGCCCTAGCAACCACCCAAAATACCCTAGCAACCGCCTAGCAACACCTTAGCAACCACTCAGAACACCTTAGCAACTGCCTAGCAACGCCCTAGCAACCACACAGAATACCCTAGTAACCGCCTAGCAAAACCTTAGCAACCACTCAGAACACCCTAGCAACTGCCTAGCAACGCCCTAGCAACCACCCAAAATACCCTAGCAACCGCCTAGCAACACCCTAGCAACCACACAGAACACCTTAGCAACTGCCTAGCAACGCCCTAGCAACCACACAGAATACCCTAGTAACCGCCTAGCAACACCTTAGCAACCACTCAGAACACCCTAGCAACGCCCTAGCAACCACCCAAAATACCCTAGCAACCGCCTAGCAACACCTTAGCAACCACTCAGAACACCCTAGCAACTGCCTAGAAACGCCCTAGCATCCACCCAGAATACCATAGCAACTGCCTAGCAACACCATAGCAACCACCCAGAACACCCTAGCAACTCCCTAGCAACCACCCAGAATACCCTAGCAACTGCCCAGCAACACCCTAGCAACCACCCAGAATACCCTAGCAACTGCCTAGCAACCACCCAGAACACCCTAGCAACACCCTAGCAACCACCTGAACAACACGAATAAGCCATATCTCAGCACCAGAACATCGTACAGACATGTTTGTTGGCTCGTATGCAATCATGTACCACACTCTAGCAACCGAGTGGCGAGTTTTGCCACTGCAAGCACCATTTCACATTTTCTTCAGGAAATGTACATTCAAGTTATTATTATTCTTCTGTTAAAAACTGTTGACTCAAACTCGTCCTAGAGCTTTAACTCTACATACTCCAAACTCGGCTCAGACACTCAAACTGATCTGAAGTTAGTTGCTATATCTTTTCAGACTGATCGGACTTACGGTTTTCCTAAAAATGCCGATCAAAACTCGGAAAAACTCCCATTGACTTACATTGGGGAGTTCTAAAAAATTCAAATCCAGATTCAAACTCACCAACCGACGAAAATTCAAATCTAAATACCTTGAAGACTAAACCAAACTGCCGTTCTATATACTATATGAGCCATTGAGACTCATTTAAACTAATGAACTCTAAACTTATACACTTATAAACTAATTAACTTATAAACTCATGAATTCATAGACTTATGAACTCTTTAACTCATAAATTAATAAACTCTGAACTCTTAAACTCATTTAAACTTATAAACTCTAAACTCATTTAAAACTTATAAACTCTAAACTCAAAAACTCTTACACTTATAAACTCATCAATTTATACACTTATAAACTCTAAACTCATAAAATCTGAGTGTGTGTGTGTGTGAACACACACACACACACACACACACACACACACACACACAAAAAACTCATTTAAACTTAAACTCTAAACTCATTTAAACTTGTAAACTTGTAAACTCAAAACTCGTAAACTACTTTAAACTTCAAACCACTTAAAACTTATTAAGTTTAAAGCTTCCAGCTCCCAAGCAACTCCATAGCAACCAAACTTGAGTACCCTAGCAACCGTTTTGCAAGACCTATATCTCTGTATCAGAACATAGTATAGAGATGAGGTTTAGCTCTTTTGACTCATGCTAGCAAACAGCACTTCCAACATGCTACACATGCTAGCAGTGAATAGCTACATGCTAATAGCAATTAGTTAAATGCTAAATCATGCCAAGATCATGCTAAGAACTCTATAAAAACTCCATAGTAACCATCTGTGACAACTACCAACCACCTAGCAACACCATAGCAACCGCCCAGAACACCCTAGCAACTGCCTAGCAACCGCCAAGAATACCCTAGCAACCACCTAGCAACACCATAGCAACCACCCAGAACACCCTAGCAACCGCCTAGCAACCACCCAGAACACCCTAGCAACCGCCTAGCAACCACCCAGAACACCTTAGCAGCAGCATAGCAACCACTCAGAACACCCTAGCAACCACCTAGCAACCGCCTAGCAACCACCCAGAATACCTTAGCAACCGCCTAGCAACACCATAGCAACCACCCAGAACACCCCAGCAACCGCCTAGCAACCACCGAGAATACCCTAGCAACCGCCTAGCAACAGCATAGCAACCACCCAGAACACCCTAGCAACCGCCTAGCAACCACCCAGAATACCCTAGCAACCGCCTAGCAACAGCATAGCAACCAACCAGAATACCCTAGCAACCGCCTAGCAACACCATAGCAACCACCAAAACACCCTAGCAACACCATAGCAACCACCAAAACACCCTAGCAACACCATAGCAACCACCCAGAACACCCTAGCAACCGCCTAGCAACACCATAGCAACCAACCAGAACACCCTAGCAACCGCCTAGCAACCACCCAGAATACTTTAGCAACCGCCTAGCAACACCATAGCAACCACCCAGAACACCCTAGCAACCGCCTAGCAACCACCCAGAATACCCTAGCAACCGCCTAGCAACACCATATCAACCACCCAGAACAACCTAATTAATTTAAACTAAATTAAACTTCAAACTACTTTAAACTTTAAACTAAATTAAACTTCAAACTACTTTAAACTTTAAACTAATTTAAACTTTAAACTACTTTAAACTTCAAACTATTTTAAACTTCAAATTACTTTAAACTTTAAACTAATTTAAACTTCAAACTTCTTCAAACTTTCTGGTCCGGCTTTCTCAAGCCAACTTAAAGTTTGTCTCAACGAACTTTTTAATCTAGTTCATTTTAATATGCTGATTTGCTGCTCAGGAAACATTTCTTATTATTATCAATGTTGAAAACAGTTTCATATTTTTGTGGAAACCATGATACATTTTATGCAGAATTATTTGATGAACAAAGTTGAAAGAACAGCATGAAGTAGATTTTTTTTTTAACAGTGTAAAACCCTTGACTGTCACTTTTGATCAATTTAATGCATCGATCCTTGTTGAATAAAAATATTAATTTCATTAAAACCCCCTAACGCCCACTGTCGCGAATTTGCAACAAACCCCTTCCATTCAGACTGCAGGCGAGATAGCGTGTGTTTTCCCCCAATGCCTGTTTGTGCACATTCGATACATACCTAGGAACATTTTGCACGCACTGGTTTCTCGTAGGAGCGGTCGGAGTGGGAACTACATCCGGTTCACCGAAGCTAATATTTTGGTTTGCAAAATCCGCATATCAAGGGCGCAAATGTGGAGAAATTGCCCAAAATGAGTTAAGTTGTGCTAAGATAAAAATATGTACCAGCTTATTGATTGCTTCTATAGCTATGATATTCATATAGACTTCATATGACGTATATTTTTTACGTACTTTGTAGATTTCTGTTTGTAGCAAATTTGCGACATTGGTCCATAACGGCTGGATTGGGCTAATGGCTACATATTATAATAATGCTGTATTTAGATGGTTTCAGCCTAAAAAAATTTTTTTTTTTTTTTTCTTCACAAAAAATAGCATGTTAGGATATAACACTATAAGAATATATAATGTATGCACTGGAGAAACAAGGAAAGAGTTAAACAGAGTGTAACATGGAATGTATAAAAACTACGGTCAATGTTAGGGAGTAGGAGAGTGTTTTGTTTCTTACTGTTGTCAAGATTCATTAATTTGTCAATTAAAGTTTATAAGTTCTAACAACTTTGTGCCATGATTAAAATCTACATACCTGAGATGGGAAAATGTGTTGTATTAATTTTACCATTTTGTAAAAAAAATTACCCTAAATGCCTGTTGTCGCAAATTTGCAACATACCAAAATTTCTATTTATTTGTTGTGCAAAAGTGAAATTGATAATCTCAACATTATTTACCATCTACTTAAAGGCAAAAACACACATAATTTTTTTTTTATATATACAGCTATATAAATTCAGGCGTTAAGGGGTTAAAAAAATCTTACTGACGTCAACACGTTATGTACACTTTTGGTTTGTTTATTGCGAAATAACTCCCGATTGTTTCTCTGTCATCTAAGCAAGACTTCGTTTCCCAAACGCACTGGGCCTGTGAGTTCAGTGAAGCACCAGCATTGAACACTCTCTCTGATTGATTGGTTTCGTCTTGTATCCAGATGACTAGGAGAAAAAGTTCTATCCTAGACAATTATCCGCTAACATTCGCTTATTTTTCCACTTAGAAGCTTATTTTACGCACTGAATTGCGTGCTAAATTAATAAAAATTACTGGTAAAAAAACACACATTTGGATCGATATTTGTATGTGAGGATCGATCCTTTTCGATACCACGTCAGTATCGATAGTATCGATACTTCAGGATCGATCCGCCCACCTTGGTGTACTAGATTTGAACTGGAGAAGCGCGCGCGCCTTCACAGAGCGAACAACGAACCGAAACCGGATTAACATTTTCATGGTTTAATCTTAAATTCTGCTCTGTAACGTTACCTCATACAAAACTATTATACTGCCAGAGAGGACTGCGACACATCGTCATGTGAACGACTTTTGGTACCGGTTTTGACATTTTCTCAATAAATAAATGATTGTGATTATAACGTTACGTGTCTGTCTGTTGTTTTTCTTTATAATTGCAACTTTAGCCTACGTAGTTTTAAGAAATTGTTAGGTTTAGGGGTAGGGGTAGGATTAGTGGCTCAAACTATATTTTAATGCTATATTGTTAATAAAACTTCCATTTCCGTACACATATCTGTCCATTATCCTTTTGTCTATAAAATGGGTATGTTTAGGTGTGGGAGTAGGGTTAAGGGATCTTACATTTATCTATAAAATGGTAAAAGGGAAATTATACAGATATCTTTATGATATGAAAAATTCGTAAATAGTTTACGTTTTTTAGCTGTAAAAACGTAATAATGTTACGTTTAAACGTTGCAGATACGTCCATATTATACGTTTCAGCATCTATCCAAACGTACAAAAAAGTATGTTTTCTATCTTTGAAAATTACGTATTAATACCTACATATTAACAATGAGACCAGGCTGGGTCTGAACACGCCTAATGAGTCTGAAAATATTCTTATTGCAAATTAATAAATTACTATTCCTCTGTAATTTGCATTGAAAATCAGTCTTCAAATATGAAAACTAAACTTAATCGCAAACATCCCACCGTGGGATGGTGACAATTAAGGCAAATAAAAACAAAACAAATTGACATTTACAGAATTCCCTGAGAGACACTTCCCATTTGATTGTACTTCCTTTAAATAGTATTTCTTATTAGTTAAAAGTATTTCTTATCAGTTATGTACATTAGGGTTTTACAGCTACCATGGTGGTGTTTGTATTTGTGTGCATGACCCTGTGCACCTTCTATACATTCATTTTTTAACTCAGCGTGAGGAACAGCTACTTGTGTTGAACTTTGATTCTTCGTGCGGCTTTATATTTTATCACCTGGGTTACTTTGGTAGTTGTTAGTAGCCTATATGTTAAAGGTACAAGTATGTTTTAGTAGCAGTGTTAAGATAGCAGTAGCAGATGAAGGCCCAAAGTGACAGGGGAAGCCGTACGTTGGTCAGGTTCAGTATAATTTTATTTGCCACACGATGAGTCACTCAATAATTGGGAAAAAAAACACAAAAACAAAACAAAACTTAAATACGACAAAATACAACAAAATACAAACTGCACCAGACACATAATCAAAATAAATTATATTAACAAGACAAACTCTGACCTGTACGTGCAGCCGCACGACACAAACAGCACTTCCCATTCCCATACTAAATTTCTGGAGCCTTTTATAGGCCTAACTCCTCCCCTGGTCCGGGACATACCATTTGAAAAGGTAATTATGTTTCACATAAATCACATATAATAATAACAATAATACATACATCAACTCATATCTGCAGATACACACATAACACACACATTATGTACACATAATACCAACATACCAATACCTAACAGGACATAATACACCACAACACACCTTTAAACATACAATAACATCAAATTCTACACAAGTCCGTGTATACATGATTGTCAGTGCCGGCAAACAGACCGTGTTAACATGACGCCGGTGTATGTATGAAATGTGCGTGTGTGTGTGCGTATTCAGTCCGTGCGTAGTCACAGGCTTACCCTGTGACAAGCAGCATGGCCAATTTTGTTTGATATTGACACAAGGAGATCACATATGCTTTTGTTTATTGGATTAATATTTGAATGCTACCAATCTGAACTCTGACTTGTGATACAGCCTGAATCATAATCACATCGTGTGCTGCTCCTTCTCTTGCTTTAGTGCAATGGTTCTCAATTCCAGTCCTCGTGACTCACTGCTCTGCACATTTTGTATGTCTCCCTTATTTAACACACCTGAACCAGATCATCAGCTCATTAGGAGAGACTCCATGAACTGAAATTAGTGTGTCAGATAAGAGAGACATACAAAATGTGCAGTGGGTCACGAGGACTGGAATTGAGAACCACTGCTTTAGTGCACACAGAAATTCAAGAGCAAAGTGTTGTTTGGATATTTTTATAGCTTATTTTGAAAGACTATTCAACAATTGCTCTGTAAAATGCAAGTAAAATAATGGTGCCCTGTAAGGAGTTCACCTTAAATTTAACCAAGCAGAGAGGTTTTTAAAAACGATCTCACTCAGAGATAATTTTTAATAATTTTTACATTTTATTTTGATTCAGATATGAAAAAGTAATGATGCCCAAGTGGGTGAGTTGTTATAGTTAGTCCTATTATTTTCACCAGTTTGACCTAATTTTCGGACTATTTACTGGCATGATAGGTGGGCATTATCACATTGACAGAGTATTCGGCCAGTCAAAGTGCAATAAAGGCGTTGGCCCTTGTCGGGTGCTTTTTTGCTTGTATTTCACAGTTCCTCCCTCACATTTGCACCACTTTAGTACAGGGGTAGGCATTTCTTGCCCTCAGGATCCACTTCCTGCTGAGTTTACAGCTCCAACCATAATCAAACACACAAACAAGCTAATTATGGTCTTCTAGAAAGCTACAAGTTGCGTTTTATCAGGGTTGAATCTAAACTCTACAGAAAAGTGGATCATGAGGGCCAGAGTTGTTAAGTTTAATGAAAATACAATGAGATTTAAGGAGGCAAAGGAGATATTGAATGCTTTCCTCAGAAACTTTATCCAGTAGTGCAGATTAAAGAAAAATGTTTGTTTGATCTAAATTTTTTTAATATATATATTTTTTTTTATCAGCAAAAACACTATTAACTAGCTAGCCTGAAACATTCTTAACAGGTGAGGGTCATTCTAAATTTGGGGAAGAAGGTCAAGCAACTTAGCAGATGTTGGAATAAGACTAACACATAGAGATGTGTGTGTGTATGTATGGTGCTCAGTATAAACCCTCTGGCTGTGCAATGATACTCTGTTTACATGGAGCACATTTCAGTCTCAGTTTAGAGGCAGAAAGAGGTCATCGTATAAATTGCTGTGTAACAAGTACAGCAATGCCCAACCTTTAAAGGGATACATGTTCCCTGGAACACAGAAGATGTTTTGAATAATGTTTCAACAGCTTTTGTATATACAATGAAAGCCAGTGGCTTTCACTGTATGGACAAAATGAGACATTTTTCAAAATATATTATTTTGAGAAGAAACAAATGCATACAGGTTACAAAGGCACAAGACTACATGAGGTTGAGGAAATGATGATAGAATTTTCATTTTTGAGCAGCCAGGCCCTTCAGTTCTTCCTCTACTAAGCCACAAGAAAGTAGAAGTGTTTATATTCCAGTTTTATAAATTTGTCTAGTCATAGTTGGAGAAAGAGAGATAGCTGGAGTTAGGTTGCATGGTCCTACACCATTATATTGTGTGATTGTGCACAAAAAGAGAATTCCACAACAACATCATTGTGCACAATCCCATGGGATTAGTGGGAGGGAGAAAGACACAGAGGAAGACATATATTAAGAAAATAACTTAAAATGAGTATGTCAAGTATACTTTGCTCCCTTAATGCAGGTCAGAGACTACATAATAGCAATTTCTAAATAGCGTCTTACTTGCATTCCCTTTCGAAAAATACGTTTATTCAAGTGTTCTATTAGTATACTTCTTTTAAACTAAAAATAAAGTATACTTTCACTCCACATTTTATATACTTTTAAAAAATATACTTTATTTACTTCTCAGAAATATACTTAAAATTAAACTTAAGTTTGACTTAAAAAAAAAACAAAAAAAAAAAACCCCGGAAAAGTCCAAGTATATTTGGCCTGTACTTGAACTCAATCTTTTGATCGAGATATACTAAAAGTATAATTAAGTATTCAAAGTATACTTGGCTTGTAGTTGTGTTAACTCTTTTGATTGAGTAGCCTATTAAATATACTTTTTTTTTTACATAGTTTTTCATATACAGTCTTATGAAACTTACATTGTTTGAAAATATTGATTAGAATATTGATATAAAACAGATATGTTTCTAATTCTGCGTATCTGAATTTTTGTGTAGGCTAGTCCACTGGCAGTGTATAGGAATTTACTCTAATTCTACTTTTCCCCACCATTGACCATTTTCCAGCTATCCATGTTTTCACTGTTATACGGTAGGGGGCGCTATATGACACATCTTCTAGTACATAATCTCCAGATCAAAACACAGGAGAGGAAGAAGCTGAAACAAGTGATAGAAGATTACTCATTCAAATGTAAAATAAAGTGATCATCAAACATTAAACAGCATGTAAATCAAAACTGCTTAATATTACCAAATTAAATGAAGCGTAACCCATGAAGAGAAAACGACTGTGAAGCTCTGGGGGTGTTAGACTCGATCTACTCCATCTGTGTTTTGATCATTGTTCTGAATCAGATCAAGGCGTAGTCTTTGACAAAAATGTGATTTTCTCAACTTTTTTTAAAAAAATGTTGCCTTTCTTTATGAAAATTACCGACATTCAAGTGTTGATTAAAAAAGGATGTTTTTTAAAATGAAAGTACAGTTAAAGGTATTTTTCAAGTATAAAAAATAATATCTACATTTGAACATAGTAGTATACTGTAAGTGCAAAAATAATATATAAATAGTAAACTATAAGTATTATGTTCACTTAAAGAAAACTTACAAGTATACTTGCAGTAAAACTACTAAACTAGTAGTTTACTGAGCGTACACTTCAGTACTGAACACGTGTGTACTTTCATAAATTAAAAAATGTACTACTTGTATTAAAATAGTAAACTAAGTGGTTTGGTAAATTTGTCACATCAGCTGACCTGATGTATCTCTGACAACAGAGCTTTGTCCATGCACCTCCTCTAAACCCTCTACACAACACAACACAACACACACACACACACACACACACACCAGTGTTTCCCCTACAATGTATTAAGTAGCGGCGCGGCGCCGCCGCTGGATTTTCAGCGCCGCTGCAAAATATTCACATGATCAGTAATATCACGAGTCACGACATTCACTTACACACGTTGTCATAAGGGGCCGTTCACATTCAAATATTTAAAATGTGGTCGCGCGGAAAGCGCACTCATAATAGAAGCGACGCGGCGACAGACACAACGACAGACGCCACGGGAGAGTGAGCAAGCGTTTGTGGAAAGGAGAGAGCGGTACGAACTTTTCTCCGTTTAAGTCTATGGGGTCGCTGTGTCCATTTTTTTACTGTCTATGGAAAATATATCGTCCCGCTCCCGCCCCTCCGTGTTCGGCGATCAGGTTTCATTCTCACGCAGCTTGTTTCGTAACTTCACGTGCGGGTCTTTTCTGTTCCGTGTTTGCGCCGCGCTCTCCGTTTCGTGTGTGTGTGTGTGTCGGCGCACTGCGCTCTCTGCTCAAAGTTCCGCTCTGTGTTTGCGCTGCGCGTTCTGGTATGGCGTCATTTTTTAGTCAAATGTCATGAGCGTGTAAGACATGCTCACGAGCACATTATGTTATTTCACGCGCGCAAAAATGAACCTTCAGCTGGCATGATAAAAGTACTCGCGCACAAATTCAACAACCGAGAGGTGTACAGGTAGCTGCGAGCGAGCGCCTGGCATACTCTCATAGGTTAACTCTGCTTGTACAGTGGAATCCTGCTCGCGCGCAGTGGATTTCTGCTCGCGGAGTGCTGTTTTGCTCGCGCAGTGGATTTCTGCTCGCTCAGCTGATTTCTGCTCGCTCGAGTCTACATGACTTTTGACAATTTGGGGGCGGAAACCAAGGAGGGCACTGACCCTCTTATGATTGGTCACTTTCATCATGGAAAATCTTGGGAAATCCTAACCCCGCCCACCTTCAGACGCAGCGCGAGTCACTCAGCTCGCTCTGCTACTCTGGCTATCTCTGTATATTTTAGACAACGAAATATGTGATAAAACACCTTACTAACTATTTTCGTTTTCATTTAAAGAAATCTTAAACATGATAGCCACACAAATGTGGTTCATGCAACGCGTATTGATTATATTCACTGCACATAACGTTTGCCTATTAAAAACAAAACAAAATATAAAACACAAACCTGCCTCTTTTCGTTTTAAATATAATATAAAAACATTAAACATTTTAATATGGTCCAGGCAATATGTGCATTTGTACTAAACAACAGATTTTGCAGTAAACAACATTACAGTTTTTAAATTTTTAAATACAATTATTACAATTTAAAATGACAAAACTCAACCCAGTCTCTTTTTGTTAAATTTCAGTTTTATCAATATTAGCCATTATAAAAGTATAAGTAAAAGGTATAAGAAGCTATACAAATAAAGCAAACAATTCAGTCAAACACACAAAGTCAGCGCTCTAGTAAAACCATACAACGGTAATAGCTTATAAAGTTATGAAACTTCCCCTCAGCCAAAACGATTGGCCACAATGGCCAGGGAATAAATTATAGATTCACGAGACCAAAAATCGCCCGTTAGATATACACAAGACGAATTATATCTCATGTTTAACCACTACAGAGACCCCAGCGAAAGCGGCGAACGTCAGAAAGACTATAACCGAGGAAAGGCTGTTCCAGGCGGGGTACATGAGTGCCGAGCGCCCGGTCATCGTTATGGTTAGACAACCCAGATAGCAGACCGATGTCGATTCAACGTTGATTTTTAGTTGTAAAGGTTAGTATCAGTCGTCGATCAAATTTCAACGTTGAATCAACGTTCACTATTTGGTCGGTATATCAGAACGTTATTACGTTGAAAATAAAACATCGATTCAACGTTGAAATGCGGTTGATTCGTCAACATATACTGCCCCGACGCATTTGGTCGAAATCATAACGTACTTGGTGAGTTATCGATCAACTGAATAAAGAGATCATGTTTTGAAAGAATGTAACCGTGTTACCAGTGTGATCATTTTAGTTTGTGTACTAAGAGATTTAATGTAGGCTATACCAAAACGAATAATAAAAAAATAAATAACCTGTAATTATGTAAACATACTGCTCTCGCTGATATTCGTGTTTGTGTGAGTCACATCTGCAATATGCTGGCAATATGAATGATATCCAGGATCTTTTAAAGTCAATCAGTAATATGTCACTTTACTGTGGCGCAAATGCAAAAAGGGTAGCCTACAACGTCTTCTTCATTAAAGGAGAAGAAGAAATGTAGGAGAAATTAAATTTATTTTGAAATGAGAATATTATGCTATTGAGTTAATTTTGAGTTTCCAGGATTTTTCTAGGATATAGCCTTAGAAAAGAAAAGTCAGAAAAGAGAAAAATGTTAAATTAGCAGTTTCTCCCTCAGCATATAGCACAGGGTTCACCAATCTCGGTCCTGGAGGGCCGCTGTCCTGCAGAGTTTAGCTCCAACCCCAATTAAACACACCTGAACCAGCTAATCAAGGTCTCACTAGGCATAGAAACTTTCAAACAGGTGTGTTGGAGCTGGCTGGAGCTAAACTCTGCAGGACAGCGGCCCTCCAGGACCGAGATTGGTGAACCCTGATATAGCATCTATTAAACCCCATTGTAGCAGTAAAGCTTTTCTTTTTTCTGACACTTGCATATTCCATATCAACAGTGGAAAATCTTTAGTCAGAGGAAACTCTAAACAATACATTTAGGCCTACTTAGTTTACATAGTGTCCATCTCTTCTACATTAAATTAGCTGAGTTAACATAATTAGTTAATGAAATTAAGATGTTAAACATAGTTCTATATACCATTGCTTGTTCCACCACACAAACAGGACTGATTTTAAGGTTGACAATCCATTAGACCCTTCCGGAACCCAGAAACATGGACCCCCAGTGTTTTTTTTTTTTTTTACCTCATCTCAGTAATTCATCTTATGAAATAAATGTGATCTGTTGTCAAGGTTTAAGTCTGCTGTATGCAGAATGATCAAACAGGAAAACAATTTTCTGTTATGAAATTTATTTCTTTTGTGTCTCTGTGTGTGCACAGTAGCCTACTATAACTTTAAATTCTGCGATTTCTGAGAGCAGTAGGCAAGGAATCTCAAGTGACAGCTTTCATTTTTTTTGGGGGGTTTCTGAGTTGGTTGTTTAGGCCTACATCACCAAATCTAACTTTATCTTACCTGAATCACTGTCTTGTTTGCTAAAACATAGCACCTTTTTTCTAAACATGTCAGCAACGTTCCCAGAACTGGTTATTTTTGATTAACTGAGTTGCAGGAATTCAGCATAAGGGATATGTAAACGAGTTGAGATTAATAAATTGATAAAGCATGCAAACCGTTCGTCACAGCAGCCGAAAACAAGCCAAATTTGAGGTGCACAAACTTTCTACAGGCCTCCAGAGAAATCAAGTGTTTGCACAATTTAAAGATTTAAATTGTGTTAAAAATATTTACCCAAACTGATCAGTTAGTTTCACAAGCCAGAGAAAAAATTACGCCAGCATTATCAGGCAGCAGAGGGCACAATGTTGTTAGTGTTTAGTTGTAAGAATTTTCCGGGAAGGCCCCAAAAACTGCATTCAGGTCTTGATTCTTGAAGCAAATTACTAGACAACTGACAAATTGAATCCAGTTAGATTAGGCAATAGCGTTGGAAACACTTACAAGCACATTATCAATACCACCTGACGATGATTTACTATCCACATGTGCAGAATCATGTTGTGATTAGTCAGTATTTAACCACTGATACTTTACAATTCACTTTTCCCCCCATCATCTAATAATTGTAAAATGAGTGGAATTGGTTGCAAGATTGTAGTACCACACATGGTGTCTGAAAGGCAATCTCTTTGAAAGGTCTCTCAAAAGCAAAAGACGAGACATATCCCAGCTGACATTTTAACGTCGAGTCACTGTTGAATCAACGTCAGGTGCCAGTGTTGGATAACCATTGAATTTTGTTTAGATTTTGCAAATCTAATCAACGTTGAAATAGCAACGTCTTTCCAACGTCACGTTTCTCAACATAAGTGAATTCGTCAACATTGAATCAATAGATTTTAGTTTAGATTTTGCAAATCCAATCAACGTTGAAATTTCAACATCACTATAAAGTCTTGCTTTTCAACAGTTTATTTTGTTAAACTGTTTTCACTAAAGTATTGATGTGTTCAACAGTAACAGCAAACACCTTAAAATGGATACATAAACACTAAGTTTGCGGACACAGAGTCAGCTAGGAAGAAGCCAATTGGTCAAAGCAAGACCAGGAGCCGGTTGCATAAACAAAGCCATTATGTTAAGACAGTGTCTTAAGTTCAAATATGACCCAATAGCAGTTAATCAAGGGCAGTCAGTCTTAGTTTTTGCTATCAAATTAGGCTAATCTACATTTTTATGTAAATGATTTAAAAAAGATATGAACAGTCTTAAAGAAAATAAATTGATGTCTAAGTTGTAAGACTGTCTTAGAGCTTTATGCAACCGGCCCAATAAAGATCAATAAAGAAGATCAATAAAGACATTTCACTGACGTAAGAAACATTCTTTATTACACGGCTGCAAGTGTGCCAACATTTCACACAACAATTTTACGTGTCGAACTTTAACCTTTAGAAAAACGGCCCAACCATTGGGCAACATTGAACACGGCTGGTTAAAATCTTCTCTTCTAGTTACTTCTTTCTACCACCTCTCCTATACTCCTCTGGTGCATATTTCAAGAATTTGGCCATGTATTCGTTTACTTTTGTTGTAGTTGTATCAAATGAGCTCAAGACAGTGTCTGATGAGGGGGAAAAAAACAGATCAGTATTAGCAAACGTTAACCTCTTAAAGGGGTGGTTCAGGATTTTTGACATCGGTCCTCATTCACACGTTAGCCTGGGTGTTATTTATCAGTGGAGACAGTTTTCAAAAAATTTCACCCAGTCCTTCCAGTTGCATAGTTCGCTGGTGGTCAACAGTATCCTCTAGCCTGCCATTAAAAACAGTTTTACCCACTCCACAGTACACCAAAATAAAATAAATTATAACGCCAGACTATCGATGTAAATGTCTGTTGAGAGAATAAATAATAACCGTTGATAAATAACACACAGGCTAATTTGTAAATGAGGTCCGATGTCCAAAATTCTGAACCACCCCTTTAAATTAAAATATTTTTCAAATATCAACTTCTGTGGCTTTGCCAATGTTTCAAGTATATAAATTAGTATTTATCAATGTGCAAGGTCATTGATATTCATGTGCTTGGGCGAGCAACAAAAGGCAGTTGGTAGTAACCAGTGCTGCCGGTTAGTCTAGAGCCCAGAATGGAGTATTATATATTAGAGCATGCTCTGTAGAGTCCTCCAACTAAAATGATTATTATTCTGCTTACTATATTCAATTTTTTAAAACATTGTTACAAAACTACTAGGTTAAAGCAAACTCACCACAGATTATCTTGTAGAGACGGGTCTTCATGAAGGCAACCTTCCCACTTTTTCCTCTGAGGCTCATTATGGTCATCATTTTATTTGTCATAGTTCTGCCATGGTAAAACAGATTTATATTAGAATATTATATTGCAATCGAGTTCATTATGAAAATGTAGCAGAGAGCGAGTAAGTGGGTGTGTGGGGGGAGTGCATGACAGTATATGCCAGGGAACATCACTGTAAACTAATGCAAAAAAGGAACAATGTTACTTGCGCAGCCATTGACTTCACATGGTCTGCAGCATCAATGCCTCCAAACCTCTTCAGATGTTTACTCTGAAAAGGAGCAACAAGAAATTAAAAATATAACCAGAAAAGTGGTCAGTAGAGTCCAGACCTCCACAAAGCAGGCACATGATGAGGACGAGGAGTTTGTAGTGGTCACCAAGGTGAACAAGCCAATTGTTAATGAAACTTTGCCAGCACTTTACAAGATTAATTATTTAACCCTTTTGTTGTCTTCGTTTTTTTATGGGCCTTTCACACAGGACGCGGTATGCGCGGCGCTGCGCTATAAAACCCATTCATATCAATGGCTTGCGCCGCGCAAGGATGTTTTGTTGCTGCGTCGATCAAAGCGCAAGCGCAGCGGTGCGCATCATTGGCGTGCTCACGCGCACGCCGCGGTCAAAGTTCAAAATAGTTCAACTTTTGCCGCTGCGCTCTGTGACGATTACCAGCGCGGCCAATAGAAACAGGGGATCCAAACAAGCACGGAAATCAAAATGGATGATCGTCTCATAGACAGACAGATTTACATTAAAAATAGTTGTTTTAACAGTCAGGCAACTTGTAGGTAGGCAATGTGTGTAAACAGGTTTTTAATATGTGTCCCCATATAGGTTTTTAAAACTCCGCCTACGTCATAGCGCAGCGCAAATCGCGTTGTATCTGAAGGGCAACGCTGAACCCAGCGGCAAGCCCCGCGCATACCGCGTCCTGTGTGAAAGGCCCATTAGAGCACTTGTCCTCCAGGGTACATTAGCTACAACTAGCATAACACACACCTCAGAAGTGAATGAAGCCGGAAAAGGCACTTCCTGCTGTAAAGACCCGGATGAAAACATACTGTGCACGCTCTATAGGCCCCATGCTCCTATAAGACGTGCACACCTCTTCGTCTTGTCTGTCTCTGTTGTTGTCTCTGATCAAAAGGTGAAGCTGTACTTATTAGATCAGTTTGAGTGTTTGTCTTGTACCCAATCAGCGAGAGGCATAAGAATATCTCTACAAATCTTTAGCATTGAAATTCAGGGCTTAAAGCAAGAAAAGATTTGAGGTCTGAAAAGTTGTCCAGGAGGAAATGTGCACAATGTATTGAATTAATTTAAAAGTGCTCTTTGCCTGAAATCAGGAATGGTGCCTGAGAACTTTAAGCCCTGTACATTCGCCCCATGCACATTAGAGTTGTGAAACCATGTGTCACTAGCCTGATACGCAGACCCCAATAGAGTTCCGAAGTTATGACGTCACTTTTGTAGGCCAAAACGCGGAAGTGAGTTAGCATTTTAGCACTTCCGGTTCCCTCGCCCTAAAAGTCTATGGGTTTTTTGAATGGGTTTTTGCTAAATCGCCTGAAATAAGGTCTGTGGTTAAAGCCTCTTAATATTTTCACGTTTTGATCTATGACATAAAACACACCAGTTATAACCTGCTTGGCATTTGGTAAAGAAAATGTTAACAAAATGAGTATATATGGTTTATTTAGGGAACATATATGGTTTAATTCTAATATATTATAATAAGCATTTGTTGATGCTATTGGACAATTCTCTTTAATTTCAACATATATAATACAACTATTATATTAAATTATATTATGTTATATTATATTATGTTATATTATATTTATTATAATACAACTATTATATTAAATTATATTATGCCTATTATATTAAATGTTTGGAATTTAACTGTGTTATGCTTGTTCAGAGATTATTTGTATAGTTATCTTAAATACATAGAACATTTATAACTCCTCTATCTCTCCCTAGTTTTACTTACCGAGACTCGATAAACCTTGTCCCTCATGCTGGCCCGTACAATACCGGCAAGTAAACCAGCATCTAAGCTGCACTGTTCTACATGTCCAGATTTATAGTGGTTCTCTCCTCGATCTATGGTTTTTCTAGCGTCTAAGAAAAAGGACATAAGATTGGAAAATGATACGGCCATAGCTAATGTTAGTGCTTCTGAGATGGTAAAAGCGCGTTTTTTTTTCTGGCGAATTAGCAAATGGTATGCAAACATACAATCAAACATAATACAGTGCAAGATAACCTTTAAAGTTTATTTTGGGGCACAATGATCAGGCATAATAATCTTAATCACAAAGAAAATAATATTAAGGTTTATATAAACTAACAAAATAACAAACGATTTTTAATCCAAAAAAAGATCTCAGAGAGGCACGCATAAACAAAAATAGTTTCTAACATTTTTGGAAAAAACGATAGGGCAATATTTCTCATGAAAAAGTGGATAAGTGTTCATACACAGCGCAGATCATGAGCGAAAATAAAGAAAACTTACCAGTTCTGCTCCCTCATTCTTGTCCTCCAGGTGATTCTCTAAAGCTTCGAGCTCTTCTTCAGTGTTTGCCGGCTTCACTTCATAACTTGTTCCAGCAGATGAGGTGGCAACGTGAATTGTATCCTTGATTTTGACAAGGAGCTGAAGAACTCTCTTCTGGAATTCTAGCCAAAAAAGAAGCGACCAATTATTATTTTTATGGACAGACACTCTTGGCCAGGGCTGAATGATCTGGTTTAAAAATAAAATAAAGAAGGGAAATTGCTACAGCAGGTATTACAAATGAAGTATAATTCTAAGTAGTGGGAATGATCAAGAGTTTTGCTGATATTTCTTCAATTTGCCTTGAGGACAGCCTACACCCTCTCGGTCCCTGTTTTAGAAAGTTCAGCAATCGTCTGACAACCCCTAGGGCAGACAACATGCATATTGTCCAGCACAAACGTTTGTATGCACTGCAAGCCTGCAGCGATCAAGGGTGAACAACCAGTCATCTTCTGTTCTTGCATCAATCTTCTCCTGTGACTGGTAGTTGAATACAACCCTGTTATGTAACACCAAGAGCAGCTCATCAACCAATGTGCGTGTTGCCTTATTTTTTACAGCCCATTTTGCCATATCACTTCTTAGATCACTTGATTCCTCCTCGGACAAAGTTCCAATTTCTGAATCACTTTCACCATCACTGTCTGAACATATAAAAACTAAATATTTTTAAGCCTAAATGTTTTATAAATAAAATCATTAAAAATTGAAAATAAGTCATAAACATTCAATCAAATGAGGTAGGCTGTGCTCATTTTTTTTAAATATTATCTTCCACATCAACCTGTATTTACATTTTACAAAAATGTAAATGATTTTAGTTTTAAGGGTAACAGTTACTTTCCGATTCAAATAGATGGTTGGGTTAGGTATGGGGACAACTCACCGTTGAAGGACGTGTTCTTCCAAATCTCTGGAAAAGAGAAGGAAGAAGAATGAAATCTCAACCTTATTTTAAAAGTTTGTGGATGGAAAGTGTGTCAATGTACCACCATGGCCTAATGGTTAGAGAGTCAGACTTGTAACCCGAATTAATAGCCAGGGCCCATCCGTAGTTGTTGAAACATGGGTTTCCTGTTTTCAAACATTACAGGGTGTGCGCGCATACCAGAGGCAGAAAGCCAGATTGGTGAGCTACTGCAACAAACTTAAGTATTGAAGCTTTCCTTATTGTTTGTATATAACTGCTGACTCAATAAAACGTGATTTTAGTCGGATCTCATTGTCTGTCTTTAATTTTGCAGTGTTACTGTGATGTGTGAATTAATACTGTACTGTAAATCAAAGATTTGATCATGGATTATGTGGGAAGCCTTAGTAGGCTACCTCCAACTGTGCTGATTATTCATTCGGTTCACATCACGTCACTGTAGCTTTGCGCCGCCATCACGGTCTCAGTAATGCCTGCAATATGTTGTGCAGTTGGCTGCAACAACAGCTGAAAGAGGAACCCTGAACTGGTATTTTATTCTATACCAAAAGAAAAGGATAGAAGAGAGAATCATTTATTTAAAAGACTTGAAGTCTCATGTTGGTTTGTGGTTAATTATATTTCCATTATACTCTCAGTGCCCAACATTATACAGACAGATTTCGACAGATAATGTTTTTTCTTCATTTTATTTGTTGGATCTGTTTAAATGGTAAAGCACTTTATCATGGAAAGTTAGTAAGATTTGGAGTTGTTTTGAATATAACTGTCTGTCTGTCTGTTAGTTAATACTTACCTAAATCTAATAAATATTTTTCTGAAGTTCATAAAGATATTGTCTTCGTCACATGCACTTTAGATGTTATTTTGTGTGAGTAACGTTAGCTCTGCAGACACATAATCTCAGCCTTGAAATGCATATTAAAGGACTAGTTCTTCCAAAAATGATAATTCTGCCGTCATTTACTCACCTTCATGTGCAAATCCATAAGTTTACTTTCCGTGGAAGACAAAGGGACTTTTTTGAATATATAGCGTAATGGAGACTCTTCTTGTCGATGTAATGATGGTCCCGCTCTCTTTTCAGGGAGAAGTAGTTCTCACTCAGCTCTCTATATTGTCTTTCGAGTCAGGGGAAAGCTCATCTAAAGGAGAGAGAGAGAGAGAGAGAGACAGACACACACACACACACACGCACACTTTACTAAGGAAAGGCAAACACATTGTGTAACAAACTAACAGTGTCAGTTTATGAATTCATCAAAATTAGGAGTTTGGCAAACCTGCAGCTGATTCCAGATCAGGCATGACACTAGGTCTCTCATCGGGAGCTACCTACAACAAACAGCAGAGGAAGGCATATCAACATTAAAATATCAGCAAACTAGAAGCATAAACAATCTAGGCTGCTTTCGAGAGAAAACAACATATACAGGCAGGACACAGAAACTGGCAGAAAAAAAAAACTGTCAAACAAATGAGGTCAAAATATTTATGGTAAAAAATAATGGTAATGGTAAAATAATAACAACAACAACAAAAAACATACAGACCTTGACACCTTTCTAGCACTGTCTCTGGTGATGCTGATATGAGGGAAAATGGAGGTGTGCACAAGTGTGCTTGATGTCCTTGCATGTTTCTGTTCATTCTAAAACCTGTAGAAATTTCCCGCACATATTGTTAATGTATAAATAAATAAAAGTATCCTTAAAAAAAAAAAAAATGCAGGATTCCTGTAGGTTATTTTTCTAAGGAAAACAGTTTAATTCACACCTAATTAACATATATGGATGCATCTTGTACTTCTCTTACATGTTTGATTTACTTTCAATTCTTAAGATAGATTTCAAAACTGCATTTTCAAAATTATAAAGCTCCTTTAACAAAACAAATGTGCAAACGCGTTAGTCAGCTCTGGGGAAAACGCTCACAATCCCACAAATTATCATACTATGATAAAAGCATACATTTCCACATATTATTCCATATACTACTTACCTCTCTCAACCATTTGTACATCAAAACAGAATGCTGCCAGCCACCATAAAGGATGCCACGCGTTGATAGTAAACTCGTGTCTGTGACTCGCATGGTTCTTCGCTTGTATGCATGCTTATTGGTAACTCGCATATGATCGCCACCTATGGGTTGTTGAATATGTATTATGTTATGTATGTTTCCCTTCCAGGTAACCCAACACTGACTGCACAACCGATTCATTTTAATTGTTAATTAATTTTGTAAATCTAGCTTAGTTAACATATTTATATTCTAAAGTTTATATATAATTATATTTATTAAATTATTGTGGTATATCACTTTCTTGACAAGGTAACGCAAGGTATCATTATAAAAATGTACATTAAAAAAAAAATTAAAAAAATAATATACATTTGTGAGCGTGCCAAGCCCGCGAAACCTGGCAGCGGGCATATATAAGAAGGGGTTGTGACCACCGCGCGCAGAACCCGGTTTTCATTCCAAGTGGACATCCATATTCAACTACATTTCTGAGGTAAAGTACTTTTTACTTAACCGATGTAGGTAAATTACTTTTAAAACATACAAACCCCATACAAAGGTAAATGACACTTAAAACTTTGAAGAAAGTAAATAATAAAATCTAATTATAGCACATAGGCTACTGTAGGCCCCTACTCAGGGTATACAGATAAGTAAGTAAGATAAATAACGGCCGCTTTCACCTAATAAACATTTTTAATTGTCACAAAATGTATTAACTGTGTTTTCCAGTAAATGTACCACTACTTTTCACATAAACAATGGTTTTCCGGTTGTTTTCCCGTCCGCTATAAATGCCGTTACGTCTGTGACGTCATTTGGGATAGAGAAAATCCGCTCATATTGAAATTTACTTTTTTGAGTTTTTTTTTTTTTTTTTGTCTGTGATGTTATCGTTACTGTAAAATAAATCAATTATACAATTATTAATAATACTATCTTTACGTTGTATGGAAAGCGCGTTATTGTGGCTTGGCTGCGAGCGCTGGTGGTGTACGCGCAGCGCTCACGCGCTTGCAGCCAAGCCTATGAGAGCGAGAGACGTGCATGGCTTATAAAGATGAGGTCAGATTTGCCATCCGTCTGTCTGTCATATTATTAATACCACTACATCTAATAATATTTATAAATATAAACATTGTTAAATAAATATTGTTTTATTAATAACAATAATTATTATTGTATTTTATTAATAATACATTAATAATAATATTTTATTTAAATTATTATTGTCACCGTGTTAATAATATTATTATTTTCTTTTTTTCAGTATATATTGCAGTCTGATTATTGTAAGTGATAAATCTAGCAGTCATCCAGATTAGTCAAAAATCATTGCATTAATTCGTACAGATATCTCTCTCTCATATTCAGACATGTTTCTTCTTTCTCTTCCCTTTCCTTGTGTCAACAGCAGCTACAACACCCCCAAAGGCTCTTTTAAGAGCCCTAGCACACAGCGACTTTGTATTTTGTAAGTATGTTTTGAATGCCTACCAGATATTTAAGTTATAAGTCAGATACTGGCCTGACTCATATAGATTTCATGATTCAATTTGATTCACAAGCTCATGCAGTTTCTGATCTCTTTTTCGATTCATGATACAAATGCATTCACCTAAACCAACCCAATGATTATCTTTTTTTATTTATTAGATTTTACATCGTTCCTCCTGCCCTCCTCCATTATCATACATCAGAGTCACCAGTAATGCCTTTACAAATTAAACGGATATCTTAGAAAACAATCTACTGTAGCATTATTTCCGATTTAAAATGTTCACAATGATCATTAATGAATAAACAATCCATGTCAATTCATACAGTATGCAGTGTCTGACTACTAATGTTTTTGTTTTTTTAAACTTTGTTTATGTGTCATCAGCAGCACCCCAACTCTCAACTACTGTCAACCCAACGACTCTTTTGGCATCTTTGGCTTTTTTTCTTGTGAGTATATTTTTTGACTGAGTATCAGATACTTTTAGTATTTGTATTTAGTTCAAACAGATACATCATGCAGCAATAATAATTTGTCTTAAGGATTTAAATAACTTGTTTTTTATAATTATAGTATATTATTATATTATACAATTTTATATACATATTCATTTTTTTTATTCAAAAATTAATTAATTTAATTAATTAGCAATAAATCATATTGATGTTTATTTGATTTTATTTACTGATTTTTAAACAAATATTTGCAATAGGCTTGCCACGATATAATACCGGTTATGAGGAACAAAATCGACAGAGATGGGAGCAAGTAACGCATGTTAAAGTCAAAACAAAAGTCCTTACTATCAAGTCTCAAGTCCCAGTGTACAAAAAATGCAGTTCCTGCTAAGGATCAAGTCAAGTCACAGTACCAATAAGTTTGCGGGCACTTCCGAGCTTATGTTTGTTTATATTATTTAATGTGCTTATTTTGCTTGCAATTTTGCAAATGAAAGGTTTGTTGTATTCTTCATACAGCACTAAATAAGTGTCTTTATACAATTAAAATAATGTATATTGTGGG
Source organism: Squalius cephalus (assembly GCF_949319135.1). NCBI lineage: Eukaryota > Metazoa > Chordata > Actinopteri > Cypriniformes > Leuciscidae > Squalius > Squalius cephalus. The sequence continues at coordinate 36,086,889 of NC_137123.1, read as the reverse complement.
AAATACACTTGTCCCTTCATTTTATGTCTAAACGTCTGGAAACTTGACCTATGTCTTCAATATTGGGATATAAAAAAGTTACATATTTAATTATAATCGTCACACAACTTTATCCGTAAACATGTTTTATTAAACTGTATTGTCAGTACCCTACATTAAAAATTAATTCAGGCTTTTGTTTGTCATTAAAAATAATGGAGACCGATTAAAAAAAAGTTTTACAAGTGATTTCTTATACTTTTGCTCCATCTAATGGACAAAATGAGTACTATAGACTTAATACGGCTAATAGTTTGTAATTATAATTATTATAATATTGCTGTTAGCCCAAACAGAACAAAACAAGTTGAGATAAATAAAGATATTAAATATAAAAATTTAATAAAAAATGATTGGCAGCATTTTTAATCTAATCTTTTGGATATATATCAGGTACAGTACATGCGTGTTTTTTCTCTAAAAAAAAGACAAACAAAGGAAAAAGGTTTGACATTAATTGCACTGAACTACACAATATTAACAATTATTTTTATCTATCTCTTATTTTTGTTTTTCAGGAGCATTTTCCAAAATCATCATTTTTATCAAACAATAACAATATACCTGTACATATAAATCTTTATATAACCAAATACATAATATATAATACTGACAATAACACACACATACCACAATGTCTTACTGGACTAAAAGGAGAAAGACTATGGCCAGTGTACAAGAGATAGAAAGAGATATTTTAGATGAATACAAAACACAAACTGAAAACACTGAGGAATCTGTTCATGGTCACAAATGTCAAGACTCTGAAAGTATAGATCTCACATCTTCTTGTAATATAGTTTCCTCTCTTTTGTCCCCACATGAGAACTCATGTGATCTGGAAAAAAACACAGATGCTGATTTCTTCTGTGATTCTGACAATCTCTCTGATCCTGGTAGTATCCAATCAAATGAATCTGATAGCAGTAGCAACAATTCACTTAATCAGTTGCAAACTAAACTGCAAACATGGGCAGCATCTTTTTTCATCCCTCTAGTAGCTCTAACAGCACTATTGGCAATCCTAAGATCAGAATTTCCTGATTTGCCCAAGGATGCAAGGACTCTTCTTGGTACACAGACAAAGGTACCCGTAGTAAAGATTTGCAATGGTGAATATTACCATTTTGGACTGGTAAATGGCTTGCAAAACATATTAGGTAGGATCTCCAATATTGCTGAAAATTTAAAAACTCTTGCTTTGCAGTTTAACATTGATGGCATCCCCCTGTTTAAAAGCTCCAGAACACAATTTTGGCCAATTCTTGCAACAGTTGACTGTGATGAAACACGATCTCCATTTGTAGTTGGTTTGTTCTGTGGCAGTAGTAAACCGAGCTCACTCAGGGAGTATTTGAAAGATTTTATTGCCGAATTAAAATTTGTTTTGCAAGAAGGCATTGTAAAGAATGGTACTCATTTTAAAGTTGTTGTCTCCTCCTTTATTTGCGATGCCCCTGCACGAGCATTCATCAAAAATGTCAAGTCTCACAATGGCTATTTTGGTTGTGACAAATGTTCCCAGACTGGAGTATGGTGTAATAAAATGACATATCCTGAAACAGATGCTCCACTGCGTACTGACATGGATTATGAAATGATGACAAATGAAGAACACCATTTGAACAGTAGTTTAAGCCCTTTACACGAACTAGTAAAAATGGTAACCCAATTCCCGTTAGACTACATGCACACCTGCTGTCTTGGAGTAATGAGGAGGTTAATTCAAATGTGGATGAAAGGGAAAAAGCTTAGAACAAGGTTGTCATCACAGCGTATAGCAGAGATTTCTGACAGACTTGTTGCTCTCCGTTCTTTTATGCCTCAAGAGTTTGCCAGGAAACCTCGTTCTTTGACAGATGTGGATAGATGGAAGGCCACAGAGTTCCGCCAGTTCATGATATACACTGGTCCCGTTGTGTTAAAAGGATGTGTTGAATCCGCAATTTATGACAACTTTCTTCTCTTTTCTATTGGCATGTTTCTGCTGCTTAGTCCCGGCCTCTCTGATTCAATGATTGAATTTGCTAAAAAGGCTCTGTTGTCATTTGTAACACATTACATCAGATTGTATGGCACAGACGAAGTAGTTTTCAATGTCCACCAGGTTATCCATCTTGCAGACGAGTATAAAGCATTCGGCCCTCTTGATAATATAGCGGCATTTCCATATGAAAATTACCTGGGTGAACTGAAACGATTGGTTAGAAAACCAGATTGTCCTTTACAGCAGGTTGTCAAAAGACTTTCAGAAATGCTTCCAAAAGAATCTCATCAATCTAATCTGTCATCAAGTTCAAAAGAGCTAAAAAAGGTGCATTTCTCAGATTTTGTTTTGTCACCCAAACAAGGAGACAACTGTATCAAAATCGACACAGACATAGCCATAATTAAGGATATAATCAAACAGAATGAAAGCGTTCATATAGTGTGTCAGAGGTTCCAAAAAACAGAATCATTTTACACTTATCCATGCGACTCCTCTGCACTTGGATGTTATAGAGTCTCTGTCTTGCAAGAAAAGACTGAAATAGTACCTTTGTCCAGTGTAAAACACAAGTACGTACTTCTTCCTGAAAATGATAATGGGTTTTTTGCAATACCCCTTCTCCATTGCAGATAGTGTTTGTTCAGCAGAGTGAGCACAGATGTAGTGTCAGGCTTTTGGAAATTATTTTAAATTTAAATAAACATAAAATATTGAAAAAGTTGAAATAAATCCTATAGGGTTATAGGATTCTATCATCATTTACTCACTCTCATGCTCCAAACCCATACGACTTTTGTTCATCTTCATAACACATATTAAGATATTTTTTTAACGAAATCTGAGAGATTTGGGTCACTCCATTGACAGTCCAGATAACCAAATCTTTCTAGATCCAAAAATGTCATAACATAGATTACACCTCTCAATTCAATTTGTGTTTGTAAAAGTAACTTCAAACACACTGGAACAATCCTCATTGGTGGGTTACGCACAAATACAAGCACTTGGGTGTATGCAATGCACTGTACATCTGTTTTAATCAATGTCTATTATGGCTAAATTAAATCTGTCCATCATATATAGCATTTAAGTCTTTTCAGAAGACTTAGATTAAACCTCTTGATTCATACTGATTCGTTTTTAATAGTACGATGACATTTTTTGATCTAGAAAGTTTTGGTTATCTGTACTGTCATTGGAGTGACCAAAATCTCTCAAATTTCATTAAAAAATATCTAAATATGTGTTTCTAAGATGAAAGTGAGTAAATCATGACAAGATTTTCGGGTAAACCCTTTGAAAGTTTGTTGAGGTGAGGTGACATTGTGAGAGAAGGGAATATCACTCATTTTCTTCCTGCTCATTAAAATAAAAAGATACTTTAATTTAACACACCCACTCTTTCTGTTATTTTCACTGCATACAAATAAGTACATTGCATTACATACAAATAAATTAATTCATGCCTGACTTACTCCACTGTGATTGGTATGGGTAAGGGAGCTGAACACGCAGCAACCCAGAACTAATCACAGCTGGGGTCAACATTTCTCAAATTTCTTATCTTTCCCAGACAATAATGGATAAAGTGAATCAGTATACATTAATAGAATTTCCTGACAAAAGCACAGATGTTGTCCCAGACAATTGGCTTTTTGGACAAAAGTGCTACTGGCCAAAATACACTCAAGAAAAATTAAAGGTGGCAGTAAAGAGACAAGAGCCTGTACAAGCTGGATGGAAACTATTTGAGCCTGTGCGATTGCTTAAAAAGTGTGGTAAGAATGTTTTTCTTTTTTTTTATATTATTTATTTTATTATCTCAATGCACTGATAACTATACATGCTTTGCTCAATCGTATATATTATTTATATCTATATTACTAGAAACACTAGAAAAAGCACAGAAGATGCTTAAAAAGTATGTGGACTGTGATATCCACACGTCGGAAATAACTTCTGACGAAGAGGGCCATAATGAAAGAATAAAAAGAAAGAAAAGGTAATTTAAGGTTTAATGATAATAAATATCAAAGACTTTTATAGGTGTTGTCGGTAACGCTTTAGATTACAGCCCGGAAAGTACTGCGGAATTAAGACAAATTTACAGCGTATATACTTACTTTATAGGTCCACTATAATTACCGAAAGTTACATTGTAAAATCGCTTTAATTACGCAGTACTTTCCGGGCTGTAATCTAAAGCGTTACCGTGTTGTCTTATTGAGAAATAATTTTACTGTTTCCCTTTACAGGCCTAATCCACGCTTCCTAAACTTCACAGAGAATGATTCTGACCAGGATGTTAATGCACCAAAAAAATCACGGCTCCCAGCTGCCCCCGTAATTGACATTCCAGGTATTATGGAAGTCTAATTAAACTGTTTTTGTAGTTAATTTTAAGAAAAAACTCTTCATGATCATATGTCCCTGAATTTCAAGGCGATTCAAATCTTTAAAAAAAAAAAAAAAAAAACTTTAAAAGTAAATTCCCATTGAATTTAATTTGAAATGCACTGAACCTGTCATAAAATTGGATGGACATATACAGTATATATGGGTTTGTGAAATGGAGCGGCCTTACGGGATGCTGGTCAGGGGCTGTAGCGGTCACTGGATGCTGGTCAGGGGCTGTAGCGGTCACTGGATGCTGGTCAGGGGCTGTAGCCGACACTGGATGCTGGTCAGGGGCTGTAGCGGTCACTGGATGCTGGTCAGGGGCTGTAGCGGTCACTGGATGCTGGTCAGGGGCTGTAGCCGACACTGGATGCTGGTCAGGGGCTGGAGCCCCTGTAAAAAACTCACAGTAAATGATGAGCAGCTCAGCATAGTCTATATATTGGGCCAGAGAAAACTGTATTCTTTTCTCAGGCATCCTTGAACGAACGGTTAATTTAACCCGTTTCGAAGTGTCCTTAACAGCAACATCATTGAAATCCACTAATTGAGAAAGTTCACAAAAGTCCGCCTTTATTGATTATCAAACATGACTGAATGAATTCAAAGCACACAATTGTATTACGCAAAACCCTGCTGTTAATTTAACTTGATCATAATTATTTCAGAAAGTCACATGATCTTTGAGACCAGTCCAGCTGTCTCAAGCCTCTATTCACTAGGTATGTGTTGCAATGTTATTCTTTAAAAAAAATGTTTTGCCTCTTTTACATTGTATCACAGCTGTTATAATTGCACTTCCAGATCCACAAATCCTGTAATATCCTTTTAGAAATTTATTTAGTCTATAAATAAACTGCACATTTTTCTCAGAAAATCCACACAGGGTACACCAGGGCGGACACCAGGGATCACACCAAAACACGAACACCGAAGCACACCTGGACACACACTACGGCGGACACCAGGGATCACACCAAAACACACACAACGTAGGACTCCTGGGGACACACTACGACAGACACCAGGGATCACACCAAAACACGAACAACGGAGGACACCTGGGCACACACTACGACGGACACCAGGGATCACACCAAAACACGAACAACGGAGGACACCTGGGCACACACTACGACGGACACCAGGGATCACACCAAAACACGAACAACGGAGGACACCTGGGCACACACTACGGCGGACACCAAGACGCAAACCACGGAGCACACCGGGGCACACTGACTGAACTGGTCAATGGTAATGATCAAAGCTATTTTTTCTATTTTGAAAACAGTTATTTGAAACTTTTTATTAGACCATTAAGTTTCCTAGGGGGGAGATTTATGTTGATTTTATGTTCTTTCTTAATTTTGGAAGACATTATTCTTTTAGGTGGGACTTACAGGCTAAATGTAGGCTACTTATTCACTATAAATGTTGACATCCATCCTAACTTTTCCTGCAATGTCACTTTTTTTTTTAAAGAGAGATACATGAACCACAACTCCAGTCCGACTGTCTCAGACATCTTTTCAGGTGATTCTTCAAACTGCTAACCTCTTTAAGACTAATTGTTTTACAGGTGAGTTTTAAGTGTATGAAAAAAACTGTTGTGTTGTTTTCTTCAGAAAATCCAAGTAGAGCACAACAAACACAGAATGAACATACCAACGGTAATAAATCAAAAACAAAAATTCCATTCCAATTTAAACAGTAAACCTGTTCTGCTGATGGTGATTATTAATGAACTAGTAGAGTTTCTCTCTCTTAATACAAATAAAGTATTAATATATTTATTTACTTTATTTGTAGAGTTGTCTCCTTTCAAGAGGAATGTGTTAAAAGCTCTCCTGGAAATTAAGGCAGAGCTGAAAGAGCAGAGGGCAATGATCCAAAAATTACAGGGAGTCCCTCTACCTCAACCAGAAATAGGATGCAGCTTAGGTTTACCTTTACAGTCTCTAGAAGATTTTGATGCTTTGGAGAGGTTGGACGAGACAGAAAAAAACAGATTGGTAAATCTTGTAATGCAATTACACTTAACCTACGCTGTTTGGGAAATATGGAATTTGATTTAATATCCAGGTCTTGATAAGTATGGAAAAAAGAAAACAAAGATTATTGTTTCCAGACGATTGCCCATATTCAGTTTTCATTAAAACAGAAACCATTAGAGATGACTGTACTATACCAAACATAATGCTGAAAATAATGCTGTAGAAACATTTACACTGATATGGTTACTGTAGACTTTGTCAGTTTGAACGAGTCAGGCCATTCTCTGTTGATCTCTCACCTATAGAACTTCACTGGATGTTTTAATTTTTTGGCACCAATCTGAGTAAATGCTAGAGACACTTGTCTGTAAAAATCCCAGGAAATCCACAGAAATAGAAATACTCAAACTAGCATTTGACACCGGAAGCAATCATTTATGTTTGCAAAAAAACAAAACACACACACACAAACACACACACGCACGCACGCACACACACACACACACAAACACAGTCTAGAGTCTGTGGATGGAAATACTTTGATGAGAGATTCACAGAGAATGGCAAAAAAAATTGGGAAATGGGAATTAATGTGAACACTGATCTCTTTTTTATTAGTTTTTCCAGCTGTCACTTCTGGGTGGTCATAAACTGGAAGACACAGTAAGGAAAATGTTGAGCCACATTTTGACAAACAATCTGGCTTCATCATTTAACTGGGCAGGACGTGGACAAAAGAGGAGCTTCGAGACCTCAAATCTCTCGAAGATAATGTTCCGTAAGTAATAGACTAACTACTAAAAGAGCTTTTCACACTATCTTTGTTTAACAGTTTTGCCAAATCATTTAGGAAACTCCCCTGCAGTCAATAATTGTATCTCTTAAAACTCATCTTTGATCACCAAAAAGAAAAGGCAAAAGTCAAAGCCCTATGCTGCAATGCGAGTTTAATTTTGTTCCATAATGTTTCAGGTGCATTGAGAAGTACAGCACAAGGTAAAGAGGCTTCCAAGGCAGACTTTTCTGAGGCAGTCAAAAAATGGTTGCGTTACGCTCCAGACAGAGATGGTGGCAGTGGCAGAAGATCATCTGTTATTTAATTGTTAATTTTTTTGTGTCAATCTAAATTAATTACAGTTATTATTATATAGTATATAGTATTGTTATATAGTTTAGGTAATAATTTGTGTATCTAATATCTGTAATTACGGTGACGCATTGCTGCCACTTACATAATATTATTTTTTCCCCTCAATTATGTTGTAATAACGAGATCTTATGTCGTTTTAACGACATCTTTTCTCGTAATAACGAGATCTTATGTCGTTAAAACGACATCTTTTTCTCGTAATAACGAGATGTTATGTCATTAAAACGACATCTTTTTCTCGTAATAACGAGATGTTATGTCGTTAAAACGACATCTTTTTCTCGTAATAACGAGATGTTATGTCGTTAAAACGACATCTTTTTTTGCCCTTTTTTTGCCCTTATAAGGACATGTGTAGTCATGTACAAAATATGCATTTATCCACATAAAATTGATCACACGTTCAAAAAGCTTAAGCAAATAGTAGCAGCCCCCAATCATGCAAAATTAATCAATAAGGCCCTTTTTTGAAAATATATTTTAAATAGGCCTATAAGTTTTTTTATATATATATTATATAAGATTTATTTTTGTTAATAGGCTATATCTTCATTCATTACCTAGAGATATAATTAACCAAAAAGTAGTCAAAACACATCTAACAGAAAATTTTACAACATTGTGTTCTTATTTTGTTTAATTAACGAAATGTCAATCTTCGTCTTTATAACAGAAGATACAATACAATACAAAAATCTTCTAGATACAGCCTACAATCTTCACATGTATAATGGATTGTCACCTTAAACAGTCCTTTGTGTGGTGGAATAAGCAATGATATATATAAATATATGGTTAGTATCTTAATTTAAATTTAAATTTTATTTTATTATTTTATTAGTTTATTAATTATGCTAACTCAACTAATTAAATGTGAAGAGCTGGATACTAGTTACTAATGAAATAATGTCAGATATTAAATGTAGGCTATTGATTAGAGTTGCCATAGACTAAAGGATTTTTCTAGACTAGTAGTCATTCATTTAAGCAATTAGAACTAATCGCACGTTTATATTCAATGCTGGGTGCATGTACGCTATAGCCTATATTCCGCGCTCAAGCGCATGCATAAAACTTGCCGCAAAGCGCCGGCAAAAGTATGCTAATGATATGATAAATGTATCTGAAAAAAAAATAACGAAGCATTTTAATTGTTTATTAATGAACTATTATTTTCTAAATCAGTGTAGGCTGCCTGCATACGTATCTCCATACATCTCCGCTGTAATGTATGAGCCTTTCATACGGACAGGATTACATAATCAGATGGTAGTCTATAGCCTACCGTATATGCTTTCGATTGGATTTTTTTTCGTTGGTGGACATTTTTTTGTATAAACTTTATAGTTATATTTCTCATGTTTGTGACTGTGAGGCTTGTCTATACACTGTTTTCCAGTTCATTTTTGAGGCGCGCTCCAATTCACAGAGATCATGAAAGCGTGCCCTGTTCGTTTTATTTTATTTTACAAAAGCACACCGTTTTCTTGTTGTTGTGAGTTTACCCAAATAAAAGTAGTTGCGACTTATGTATTATTATTTTCTGTATGACCAGAAATGGAGTATTTTAAGTTGTTTCCACTGTTGATGGGAAAATGCGAGTGATGCCACCGGCGCCTCCATCCATGTCATATTGCGCGCTCCACACTCCGCACAAACACTTGGATATGCGCTTCATAACAGCAAACATTTATCTAGGTTAACGTTAGAGCGAGCGGCCATGCCAGACGGATAATCCTCTTCATGTTTAACTAATCAAATTCTGTTGCATTTTATTGCGCCAGTTTGAAAAGGGCGGCTGAAACACTTAGCCTATACAGATAAATGCCCAACGCTGGTGTTTTTCTTTAAACAAATTCGTTTAGGCTTTAAAATAAATATTGTTTATGGGCTAATTAATGCCACAATAATTTGTTTATTTTATTGGCTACTTGTATTTTTCATTTTTGTTTTGCATTGAATACCATTGAATATTTGCATTGAATGCATTGAATATTTGCTGTGCACCGCAATGCCATCCTCCCATAGAAAGACACGTTAAGAGCCACCTATTTTCTTTATAATAAAGGGTTTCTGTGGAAGGACAACATATTCTTTATTACTGAAGCTTTTTCTTTATTATAAGGGTGTATTATTCCATTAAAAAAGTACTGTTTATAAGGTGACAATCCGTTATACATCTTGAAGATTTTTGTATTGTATTGTAGGCTATCTTCTGTTATAAAGACGAAGATTGACATTTCGTTAATTAAACAAAATAAGAACACAATGTTGTAAAAAATAAACAACTTAGGCTATGTTCTGTTAGATGTGTTTTGACTACTTTTTGTTTAATTATATCTCTATGTAATGAAGATGAAGATATAGCCTATTAACAAAAATAAATCTTATTAGGCCTATATAATATATCATATTAAAAAAAACATATAAAATATAAAAAAGCCTATATAAAATATATTTTCAAAAAAGGGCCTCATTGATTAATTTCATGATTGGGGGCTGCTACTATTTGCTTAAGCTTTTTGAACGTGTGATAAAGGCGCGATAGGCTGTCAATTTTATGTGGATAAAGGCATATTTTGTACATGACTACACATGTCCTTATAAGGGCAAAAAAGATGTCGTTTTAACGACATAACATCTCGTTATTACGAGAAAAATATGTCGTTTTAACGACATAAGATCTCGTTATTACGAGAAAAAGATGTCGTTTTAACGACATAAGATCTCGTTATTACGAGAAAAGATGTCGTTTTAACGACATAAGATCTCGTTATTACGAGAAAAAGATGTCGTTTTAACGACATAAGATCTCGTTATTACGACATAATTGGGGGAAAAAAATAATATGTATGTGGCAGCAATGCGTCACCGTATGTAATAACTAATCTGTATAGGCCAACATGTTTCTCAATTGTTAAAATACTGATAAATTGTGTATACTTTGAGTTGTTAAATTAATTATAAGTATATTATATGTTTATTGAAATTATATTAAAAATATTATATGTAATATTACAGTATAACACTCTTGGCTTTTTACTGAAATATTTAAGGTTTAAACATTTTTAAATTACCCCAGGCTGTTTCAGTGAGAAAAGTTCTATAGGGTAAATAATCAACTAAATGAGGTAGGCTACAAATATAATGTTACATTGCTTGTAGTTATAATTGTTTGAACTATTATGCTAACAGATATTGTGGTCAACAATATATTTTATTTATTCATTTTATTTCTCTAGGTCTATTTTTAGGTATTTGCCAGCAATGAGACTGACACCATACAGCAGAGTTATTCGTTCCACTTAAAGGTATTTATGCATGCATGTATATCTATACTTGTTTACTTATTAATGCTAAATGGTTCAGGGGCTCAACAACTTTAGGCATGCAAGTTTTTTTTAAACAAAAATCTCATTTTAACCCACTACCTATTATACATGCATAGCAGCAAATATAAATAACGACAAAAGCAATAGCCTACTTTGTGTGAAAAAACAACAACTTTTCAACCATTGTGGTTTACCTGACCGTTTTTTCTTTGTGAGGAAAAACTGTGTCTTTGTACTTTGCAGGATTTATAGGTTGATTATATCTCAAAAGCTCATCACTCACTTGACCAGTGGATTTGGATTTCAGCCGTGCAGGTCGTAGGAATAGACGAGATGGTGGAAGACAACTGAGAGTTCGTAGGAAGCGTCATAGGAAGCATAGGAACTCGAACTTGAGGTAGGCTATTCTAGACAAAACATACACATTTTTTTTAAACAAAAATCTCATTTTAACCCACTACATATTATACATGCATAGCAGCAAATATAAATAACGACAAAAGCAATAGCCTACTTTGTGTGAAAAAACAACAACTTTTCAACCGTTGTGGTTTACCTGACCGTTTTTTCTTTGTGAGGAAAAACTGTGTCTTTGTACTTTGCAGGATTTATAGGTTGATTATATCTCGAAAGCTCATCACTCACTTGACCAGTGGATTTGGATTTCAGCCGTGCAGGTCGTAGGAATAGACGAGATGGTGGAAGACAACTGAGAGTTCGTAGGAAGCGTCATAGGAAGCATAGGAACTCGAACTTGAGGTAGGCTATTCTAGACAAAACATACACGCTGATTGGTCGTTCTTAAATGAGCGCGGGCTGAATGAACCAATGACGCTTATCTATTTTTATTTTATTTGATATTCTCCAGCTGAATGCAGATCTCCAGATGCTGACCTGGAACTACAGATGTAGCCTACTACTGTACACCACACCAACCTCTCTGCTTTTGCAGATGGCTTATTACTATCATGTTAAGGTATTATAATAGCAAAACTGAGCACCTGTGACAGTTTTTTTTTTTTTTTTTTTTTGGAATTGCAAACTTTTTTCTCTTTTTGTCTCCAACAACACAAGTTACACCTTTTTGGACAAATTTTGCATATATAGATTGCTTGGAATACAAACAATATTGCATGTCCGATTGAAATGCGAAAAGATTTAGCAAGTGTGAACTGCAAAAAAAACAAAAACAAAAATACATTAAATACGAATTTTACAAATCCGTTTGTGGTTCCTACTCGAATCGCATTTCTCAAAATCTTCTGAGTCTGACTGCTCTGGCCTTAGCTCTCTACGTGCAAGATTACGGAAATCCCAAAAATGCACTTAACATTAACGCGCGAGAACACTACGTGCTACTTAAGAGTCGCTGTCCATTTGCGAAGTCCTGAAAATGATATAATCGTATCCGTGAACGTTTAACCTAATAATCGTCATCAGATGTGTATTAGCAATCAAGACAAGTGTATATAAAGCACTACATGATTTACTATTACTCCAGAGCACTCGTAGATCTACGATGATTTACGATGATTTTGCGAAACAGACATATTAGTAATATATTAAAGGATTAGTTCAGTTTCAAATAAAAAATTCCTGACAATTTACTCACCCCCATGTCATCCAAGATGTCCATGTCTTTCTTTCAAGGTTTTTGAGGAAAACATTACAGGATTTCTCACCATATAATGGAGCAAATGTTATACCACGTACTGGACATTGAAGTACGCCACCCACGTACTAAGTATTTATTCACGTGAAATTTCTCGGTACTAACAACACATATGAGATCATTAAACGACAAATTAAACCCAATGTACTAATCGATTGCTGTACACGGTATTTAATTATTATTTGTTATTTAACACATATATCTACAAACTCCACTGTCAACGGTTTTGCTATAATAATACATCATAGGCTATAATACTGTATGTAATTATAAATGTCAAGGACATTTTGTACATTGAATTGCATTTGGTTGAGGCTTAGAAAGAATGCCTGAATGTGGAATGTCTGTGTATTTTGAGTGTAAATGCTTTTTTCTATATTACTCTTAGGGTTTGTATACAGAAGATTTAAAAATGTATTTGTAAATGTATATTTTGTATAAATAATAAAGCAATGTTAACTGAATGTGACGTGTGTTTAATAAATGATTACCTATACAGACTAATTTATCAAATAAGTGATAGATTTTTAAAACAAGTAGAAAATGTGTTTATAATAACGCAATTTACACAATTGAAATGCAACATCCTTTTAACGTTAGGTAAGCAAACCAATTAGATCGATTTTATGTTGATTCTATAACGTAATTTCAACAACTTGAAATCAACATCGTTTCAACGTTAGGAAAGCAAACCAATTGCGTTGATTTTCCGTTAGTTTTGAATGGCGTGTCTGACGTTGATTCAACGTTAATTCGATGAGCAAAGTGATGCCGGATCAACGTCGGAGATCAACGTTGTTTCGATGTCACGAGAAACGTCGTTTCCACGTTGATTCAATGTCAGTTTGCTATCTGGGAAGAGCGCTGACTTTGTATGTTTGACTGAATTGTTTGCTTTATTTGTAGCTTATAGCTTCTTATACCTTTTACTTATACTTTTATTATGGCTAATATTGATCAAACTGAAATTTAACAAAAAGAGACTGGGTTGAGTTTTGTCATTTTAAATTGTAATAATTGTATTTAAAAATTTAAAAACTGTAATGTTGTTTACTGCAAAATCTGTTGTTTAGTACAAATGCACATATTGCCTGGACCATATTAAAATGTTTAATGTTTTTATATTATATTTAAAACGAAAAGAGGCAGGTTTGTGTTTTATATTTAGTTTTTTTTTTAATAGGCAAACGTTATGTGCAGTGAATATAATCAATAGGCGTTGCATGAACCACATTTGTGTGGCTATCATGTTTAAGATTTCTTTAAATGAAAACGAAAAGAGTTAGTATGGTGTTTTATCACATATTTCGTTGTCTAAAATATACAGAGATAGCCGGAGCAGAGCGAGCTGAGTGACGCGCGCTGCGTCAGACGGTGGGCGGGGTTAGGATTTCCCAAGATTTTCCATGATGAAAGTGACCAATCATAAGAGGGTCAGTGCCCTCCTTGGTTTCCGCCCCCAAATTGTCAAAAGTCATGTAGACTCGAGCGAGCAGAAATCAGCTGAGCGAGCAGAAATCCACTGCGCGAGCAAAACAGCACTCCGCGAGCAGAAATCCACTGCGCGCGAGCAGGATTCCACTGTACAAGCAGAGTTAACCTATGAGAGTATGCCAGGCGCTCGCTCGCAGCTACCTGTACACCTCTCGGTTGTTGAATTTGTGCGCGAGTACTTTTATCATGCCAGCTGAAGGTTCATTTTTGCGCGCGTGAAATAACATAATGTGCTCGTGAGCATGTCTTACACGCTCATGACATTTGACTAAAAAATGACGCCATAGTTCTGCTCCTTAACGGCCCAAACGCTCCGATCATGTAGGCTACCGATCACGCACTGGAAAAGCTAAGTCCGCTCAAATAACGTGAAATTTTTCAGTAGTAGACTTCTGTTTACTGAGCAACAATGGTAAAATTACCTGCTCTGATCACATGCTCTGGTAATAATTGAGCTTTGTATGACTATACTTTATTTAGATAATTAGTCAAAAAATAAATCTGTTAAATCTGAGTATGTTGCATAGTCATAGAACTGAATGAAGAATAATACACTGATGTTTTATATTTTAAAGGGTACATAACATGCACAGTTTCACCTAATCTCATGTTAATCTTGAGTACCTATAGAGTAGTAGTGCATCCTTAATATCTCAAAAAAGTGTTTAGTTTTATTATATTTAGAAAAGAAAAATACAGCTTTCCGATTCTCTCCGGAAAAAGCCGAGGTCCTGGAGGCGGAGCTATAGAGTCAAGCGGTAGTGCTTTATTTCCAGCAAAAGACAGAAATCTGATCCAGTTGTACTTACATGAATGGGGTCTTTTATCACTGGGACCGCTCAGCGTTTTAATAGCAAACGATTTGCAAATCCAGCGTCGACCTGAGCCTTGTTAATAAAACATTCGTCACTGAAACGACCAGAACACACAACCGCACTTCCTACACTCCGTTGCAGCCCCGGAAAAACAAACTGCATCCACTGTTCCTGTAACACTGGGTTCTTTGGAAAACTGAACACGGTAAGCTTTCCCTCACATCCAAATACACACTTTTTTGGAGACATTCTTGAACAAATCTTATGCAGCGCTGCCGATGATTTCCTGTTGAAGCGCGTTGATGTGCGCGGTCTCACTCTCCTCTAGTCGACGTGCTCGCGGGCGAGCTTTTCCGAGAGAAATGCTCATATAAGGAGCTGCACTCTGATCTACGTCATTAGATCCACGATCTAAAAAAAACCAGCCGAAACTTGTACCAACCCGGAAGTAAGATTTTCAGCATAGAAATTCTCCGTTATTCGTCCAAAATATTTTTTTAAAACTTTGCCCATGTTTAGCATGAGAATCCATCTCTTTAACACTGTAAACAACTCTGAATACATGAAACACCATTGTACCCCCCCCCCTTTAATATAGGGCTATTTTCTGTCCAATTTGTGTGGACATTTTTCTTTTTTCCCCCTTTTTTTGTGTGTTGTTTAATTTAATTAGTGATTCTATATTTAAATATTGATGATTACAAGTTTGGGGGAAATGCGATTAATTGAGATTAATCACAGCAAATTGTCTTTCTTACATTTGAGCCCCTGCCCCTGATGAACTCTTTGCACATCCCTGGAGGTTAGTGAAGTAAAATAGGCTATGCAAGCTAGTCACCTTTTAAACTAATGAAAAGTTTCATTTGGATTTTAATGTTCAAAATATCTACAGGATAAAATAAATGAAAGTTCTGGTTACATGATGATGTATCTAAGTGCGAAAGTGTGTTACAGAAAAAAAGATCAGTAGTGCAGATGAGGGAGGAAAGAGTTTCATTTTTCCACTATAAATTTCTACCTTACATCTGAAAATTAACACAAAAGAAAAACATGAATAATCCTGTCCTAATCCTGTTTGTGACCAGTTCAAGGTACATGCTGCAATAATCATGCCTTCTGTTGATGGTATGTCTCAAAATGTCAATTTCTATCCACAAAACTTCATGGTTCAAGTCATGGTTTAAGGGGTTATTTAAAAAAAAAAAAAAAAAAAAAATCTTGCACCCCCGGACCCCCCCCCCCACCCAACCTCCGGCACGTAACAGCACCGCTGCTGGAAAAATTTATAGGGGAAACACTGCACACACACACACTGTTAGGGTTCGACTTGAAAATGGACTCCTCACCACAAATGCTGACGTCACTTGTTTACCATTTTCTCTCTTGTGCTCTCTCTTGCTCTGTTACCTCTAGATTTACTAATGTAGATATCTGCACAATCACACACGTGGAGTGCAATTAACTTTTTCTGACTGCCTGATGTGCCTCATTGTCATGCATGTAATTGTGTTTGATATGTAGTCTCTAGCCATTGGTAGCACTGATGTTGTCGTTTCTGAAAGATGGAATAAAAGAGATCGGTAGAATGGGAGGGTTGGCGGGGGAGGTACTGTCCCTTCAATGGATTTTCTACCGCTGCAGGACTGATGTAAACAAGCCAGGGCGGTAATGACACAGTTCCAGCAGTGCAGTTTCATCTCTGTGTTTATTAGGGAAAGTACTCCCCTCTAGTGGCGAATAAATACATTGCAAATGTAAAATTCCACACTGCTGGCTTGTTGATGATATATTTGCATTCTGCCTACCTCAGCCCCTATTCCAGTTTTTGAGGTCATGGGTTTATTTTCGCACATTCCATTATGCCTGGTTTATTTTAAGGGCTCAGGATTTTTTTTTTCTCAAAAGATCTTCCCTGAGCAAAGAAGGATTCCTAAAAATATGGAGTGCATAAACAGTGCTTAAAGTAATGAACATGAGCAATTTCTCTCTTTTTGATTTTTTTCTCTATAGTAAAACACTATTTATTATATATGTCTAAAACGCTTATAAACCTTCAAAACGTTTTTATTGCCATCATTTAAAGTTTGTCTTGACTAACCTTGCCATTGCATTTAAAAAATGAATGTAATTGAATAAATAAACTGAAAAATAAATGTACTATATTAATTGTATTGCTACATCCCTGGATTCAATTTACATTTCTGCATTCTGCTTTTCTACCTCAGTTGAATTCAATATAGGAATTGAATTGGAATTTTTAAGGGTGTATTCACACCAGGAAAGTCCGATAGGTTACTTGCTTTGGTCCGGATCAAATAGAATGTTGATTTTTTTTGTTTGGTACGGTTCGCATTCACACTGCTCTTTTTGCAAGTGAACCAAAATGTGTAAACAAAACCACACGTGTGCTAAGGTCGTCCATTCATTGGACAGGAATTCTCAAGCAGGGAAAAGCAGGAAGTGAACAAACAGGCTCAGCATGGAGATATTTCGTTATGTAATATTTGTTATTTTACTGATTTGGTGTTAGTAGTTATAACCCTGCACCATGTACTACTGGTGTTATTCTCTACAAACGCAATATGAAGAAACTAATGAGCATATGATACAATGTCATCTATACGATGTTGTAATTAGGATTTAGAGAAGGCGACGATGTGCTGCAAGACGGTTCCGGCGGAGAGAACAAGCTTTTAAATAATTTAAGCGCGATAAGACGCTCTGTCTGTGAATGTCCTGATGCACACACGGCGCGCAGAAAGACGCGCAACAGTATCGCGTGCACAGACAGCGCGCCGGAATTCTCTTTCTCTTTCATGCTTGAACGAACAATAATCCTCATAAGAGCAGTCAAATAAAAAGGCGCAGTTTTCTGCAATTGGGTCGGTTCATGTTCACACCGTAAACGAACCGTACCAGAGTTCGTTTGGAACCGTACCGAGACCACCTCTTCAGCTGTGTCTTGGTTCGATTGTTTGGTCCGCACCCGAGTTTGATTGCTGTATTCACACCTGCCCAAAAGCTCCGCACCAAGGGGTGAAACGAACTAGAGTTCGATTCAATCGAACCAAACAAGGCAGGTGTGAATACACCCTAAGACACTCTTAATTCAACTTTAAATGGCGCACAACTCTGGTGGCACATGGCACACTTTGTCCAGGGGTCTGTTTCAGAAAGGAGGTTAAGTGAAAACTCTGAGTATGTTAACCCTGAAATGAGGTAAACTCTGGGTTTTCTGTTTCAGAATGGGAGGTATGTTAAACCTGAGAAAGCAGAGTAAGTCAAGCCTGTTTCTGAAAGAGAGGTAACTTATACTCAGAGTCAGTTACTATAGTAACTTACTCTGTGAACCTAACCTGGTCGGGAGCAGGTTTTCTTCAGTAAACCCAGAGTTTCTATCGGTCTCCTCCCCTTTTTTAAAGAGGAAGTGGTGTTTAAACACCTCATTCATTCTTTCAGTGCATTTTTATTAATAAAATTAATATTTTATTAATAAATAAAATATTGCTATTTTTACTGCAGTTTTTTCTATTTTTTTAATAAGATGAAGTCTATATAACTCGTTAACTGGCAACTGAAAATACAGTAGTAGATTAGAGTTACATAATGTAGTTCTAAACAAATAAGAATACCTGTTTATACTTAGATTTAAACTTTGATTCTATCGGCTACTCCACATAAAAATGTGAAATAATCAGAATGTGTAGATTGTTTGATGTGTAGACACATAATATTAACATAACCTCTGTAGGCCTCTAAAATAGCCTGTATAAAAAATAACACATATGTAAACCTCTTACATTTTATGAAGGCCCTTGGATCTTCGGGAGTGACTGGCTCTGAAGTCCCTCCAGGAATTCCCTCAGCCAAAAATGCTGCTGCACTGCTAGACACTGGATGCTATTTAGTTATTTAATGTGTCAAATGTTTGTAAAGTCAGGTAGCCAACAGCCATGATATTCTCAAGCCTTACCTGATTGAATTATGTTTTTATATTTAATTTTCAGCTGCTGCCATGTTCTTTTAATTCCTGCAGGATTGCCCCTACATGAAAATTAAAAATAGGTTGAATAACATACTGTTCTTCCAGTTTCACCTCTGATATTATAACAGTTGGGTAAGTTACTTGTATTACTAACTACAACTGCCATCTTCAACTGTGTAATTTGATTAATGTAATAATGATTATATTTAGGAAGTATTGGTTTACTTATTGCTAATTACTAAATCCCATATCAACCTCAACCACTTGAACAATACAAGGAGAGACAAGAAACTGCACTTTTAATGCTTTCAAATGAACAATATACAATTGCATGAACTATTCTTGAATTGACCAAAGTGTGTAGAGGGAGAAGGTTACATTAAAAATATACCTTTTAAAAATGTATGTTAAATATACAGAATTGTTCTATAGTCTAATGCAATTACATCAGATTTTACTTTAAATTACAGAAGAATTAAGAGTAATCCCTTTAATTAAATTACAGTATTAATGTTCTAATACTGTAAAATTACAGTAATAATGTTCGTACTGGTGAGAAATATGAAGACCTCTTTTTGTCTGGCGCTGTTGCCATGGTG
Source organism: Squalius cephalus (assembly GCF_949319135.1). Lineage (NCBI taxonomy): Eukaryota > Metazoa > Chordata > Actinopteri > Cypriniformes > Leuciscidae > Squalius > Squalius cephalus. Next base: position 36,067,419 of record NC_137123.1, on the reverse strand, counting down.
ACTCATAATATCTGCGCTCCATTGATCATGGCTTTTTATAGTTGTGGTGCACGCGCTTAACTCAGAGTAGGTCAACTCAGAGTTGATTGAACTAACTCAATTCAGCTGTTCTGTAACCGAAAACGTCTCGGTTACTAATGTAACCCTCGTTCCCTGAAGGAGGGAACGGGAGACGTAACGTCGACGTGACAACGTAATTGGGATCACTTCAGGGAGCCCTATCAACTTCGAGTGTCTACAGAACGAGCCAATGAACGTTGGCGTGCGTGAATCGCGTCACGCGCCCCCGCCCCGCAGCGCGGGTATAAACAGGAAGCGGGCGCACGCACACATTGTTTTTCGACGTAACGTCGACGTGACAACGTAATTGGGATCCCATGGAAAACGCCACAGTTGCTGCCACATCCAGCGCCCTACGCAAGACTCTCAGACCCCCAACTGCTGGGGCGGAAGACCTGCGTAGAGGGAGTTCAACTGCTGTTCCATTATATTATATTATTCCATTATATAAGCTCCTCATGCACCTCCGGAAAGAAAGGACCTTGTACTGATATGCCCGCCCCTCGAACGCAAGGCGAAGAAACGGTCCGTGTCGAGGGAGAATCGAGACATGAAAGTACGCGTCCTTCAGGTCGATCGCTGCAAACCAATCTTGGGGACGGATGCATTTGAAAATGCATTTCTGCGTAAGCATCTTGAACGGTAGCCTGAGAAGGGACCGAGTCCAAGATTGGTCATAACCCACGCGCCCTATTGGGGCCCAGAGGTTTCAGAAATTGCTCTTTTTTTTGAAAATGTGGGTACCACATAAAGAAACATAAAGAAAAGGAAACAAAATATTCTCCACCCGGCCCTCCACCAGGGGAAGGAGTGGCGCCTTCACCATCTCCTGAAGAGCAACTTGATCCACCTCAGGGCCGCCCGTCTCAGGGTCGTTTGCACCGTCGCTTGCCTCCTGGTTTGGCAGCGGCCTGGATGTGCCGGATGGCCTCCGTCTGCTTCTGTGCGGCCGAGAACTGCTGGGCAAAGCTCTCGACCGCGTCGCCGAACAACCCAACCTGGGAAAGAGGGGCATCCAGGAACCGATATTTATCCGGATTATCTCATATCCGCCAGGTTGAGCCAAAGGTGGCGCTCCTGGACCACCAAGGTGGACATCGCCTGACCGACTGAACGTGCGGTTTCCTTCGTCGCCTGGAGGGCGAGGTCGGTTGCCACACGGAGCTCCCGGAGGAGCTCCACGGAGCTCACGGAGCTCTGGGTCAGAACCACCCTCGTTTATGTCCATGAGCGCCTGGGCCTGGTGGACCTGTAAGAGCGCCATGGCATGGAGGGCGGAAGCAGCCTGTCCACAGGCCTTGTAAGCCTTCGCCGTTAGACCGGACGAAAACTTACAGACCTTGGACGGGAGGCGTGGATTACCCCGCCAAGAGGAGGCGGACGCCGGACACAGTTGCATCGCGACGGCCCGCTCCACTGGGGGGGATATCCACATACCCCTTAGCTGCCCCGCCGTCGAGGGTGGCGAGGGGGGAGGAGCCACTAAGACGGCTTCGGGCACTATACGGTGCCTTCCACATCCTAGAAAGCTCCTCATGCACCTCCGGAAAGAAAGGACCTTGTACTGATATGCCCGCCCCTCGAACGCAAAACGAAGAAACGGTCCGTGTCGAGGGAGAATCGAGACATGAAAGTACGCGTCCTTCAGGTCGATCGCTGCAAACCAATCTTGGGGACGGATGCATTTGAAAATGCGTTTCTGCGTAAGCATCTTGAACGGTAGCCTGAGAAGGGACCGAGTCCAAGATTGGTCATAACCCACGCGCCCTATTGGGGCCCAGAGGTTTCAGAAATTGCTCTTTTTTTTTGAAAATGTGGGTACCACATAAAGAAACATAAAGAAAAGGAAACAAAAGATTCTCCACCCGGCCCTCCACCGGGGGAAGGAGTGGCGCCTTCACCATCTCCTGAAGAGCAACTTGATCCACCTCAGGGCCGCCCGTCTCAAGGGCGTGAGGGGCCCGTGGAGGTTGACTCGACGGGGAAGCCCTCACGGTAATCCTCAGATCACCCTGGTCATGCACTGAAGTAGGTCTATTCTGCGGGGCAGAATAAACACTAGATCGGGGCATAGGTGAGGGGACTGCACCTCCCTTGAGGTAAGCGAGTCTCGATCTAAGCGCTGAGATAGTCATATTCCCGCAATGGGAACATGAACTATCCACAAAAGCTGCCTCAGCGTGTTGAATGCCCAAACACGAGAGGCAACTACTGTGGCCATCTGCTGGCGCCAGGGAACGACGGCATCCAGAAACGCACAAGCGGAATGACATCTTGAAAAAGACGCAGGGTCACGCTTGTGTTGCTCTTTTAGTGAAAACAAAAAAATAGAAAAATAACTCTCTCAGTGCTGAGGCACCCAGGGGTAGCCGCGGTGTGAATGAACACACAGGGAAACGCCCACCGAACGGACACACACACACACACACAGACACAGAACAATAGTGCTGTGAAAACAGCAGTTGTGAGCTGCAATGCTCGCGGCCACCGCTGATCGCGCCGTCACACCAACACAAGGAGAGTCCTCTTCTCTTTCTCAAAGGCAGTCTTTTCCTGTAGAGTTCGGAAGTGAAAGCAAAAGCTCGGCTCCGAAGTGAAAGACAATGTGTGCGTGCGCCCGCTTCCTGTTTATACCCGCGCTGCGGGGCGGGGGTGCGTGACGCGATTCACGCACGCCAATGTTCATTGGCTCGTTCTGTAGACACTCGAAGTTGATAGGGCTCCCTGAAGTGATCCCAATTACGTCGTCACGTGAGCGACTGAAACGGAACTCAGAGTTCAAGTTTTAACTCAGAGTTGGTTGAACCTCCTTTCTGAAACAGGCCCCAGGACACTGAAAATGCTCTGTAAACATATTGATCAACACAATCATTTTGTTTATATAGCAAAGCTATATAATAATAGAGCAAACATTGTTTGAAAAAACACGTGTGAGGCTTGATGCAAGTTCCAGATGCTAACTGAATCCAGACGAGAGCAGTTTATGTACAATATGGGGTCTAGGTTCTATATAGATATAAATGGATGTATATGTGGTCCTTTTCCTAATGTATATTATATTAAATTTACAATGGCCCATTCATAATCATTTTAGAATTTATGTAGTAACCAAAATCGCTTCATTTTCTAACTACAGCTCTGTTGTGTCGCTTAGGGTCCCCTCTGTAGAAAACGTGGGGGCCAGTAGCTCTGGACCCCCTGTATTATGGAATTGGCCAAGCAAACCATGGGAGCGTATAAATGTTTTGCTGGGCCATGTGAGGGCCATATGTACCTGGTTTATGGTTGACGCACATTCAAAGTGCCCAGAGGTGCAGTTAGTGACATCAACAACATGTGAAACACATCAGCTCCACATCACCCAGCGACAAATGGGCAGGCTAAAAGGTTTGTTCAGACATTTAAACAAACACTGAAGACCTCCAGGGGTTCATTTACTCTTCAGAGACTGCTTGAAACATTATTGTTGACATTTTGCAACACACCACAGCCAACAACAAAGGACTCCCTCTTCCCTTTTGGATTTGAGACGCAGCTGTGCACTTTTCTAGATGCCTTTAAACCCAGTGTGACAGCTGCTGTGAGACTCACACAAACCCCACAGGTTCTCCACTGAGCTGGTCGTTTAAAGCCTAGACAGTTTGTCATCAGTGCCACGGTGCTTTCTCATGATAACAGCTTAAGAGAGCGATGGCCATCAGGCGAGCTGGCGAGGTGACTGCTAAAGGTAGTCCAGTCTCATACACTGTGGGTGTTGAAGTTTCTGAGGATTGGAGATGCTAT